>NC_134239.1:103788010-104103510 GCF_965152275.1 Natator depressus | reverse complement strand
CTTTGCCACTGACCCCATGGCAGCTCCTCGGTGACCTCTCTTCAGGGTTTTAAGCTTTGCGGATACAAAGAGGGCTGGCTGGTGAGATGACCCATCTTTGTGAAGTCATCCCTCTCCAGCTTTGCAATAAATACACAAGTAAGCCCATCCTGGCTGACAACAGTATCTTGCTTGCTTTCTCCTCTGTGCTCCAAAACCGCTCCAGATGGAGAAATGGGGGGGGAGGGGAGCTACAGTGGAGACCTGGGTTGGGGGTGGAGGCACATAGCTTTCAGTGGATCTCCCAAGATCTGTGGGTTTGGGGGGCAAACCTCCATCTTACTCCATAGGATGTGAGGGGGGACTGTCGGGCAGAAACTGTGTCCAAATTCACTGGTGTTCCAGTCCCCTGCAGAGGAAAACCCTGCATCAGGGGATGGTCTGGCCCTAAAATAAATATACTGCTCCACATCTCAGATGTTGAAACACTGAGAGATGTTGGGATTTCTACGAAACTGTACACTCTTGGGCAGTAGTTTCAGACACACATTTTTTAATGTCCACCCCCACACGCCCTACAATTCAATCACAAACCCAGTCAACACCCAGGGGCGGACTGAAAACACCCCTCTTCCCATGTTGCTCCACCCATTGATAGCACTAAATTCTACGTGTGCTGCTGTCATCACATTCTACACTCACCCTGTTGCTAAGGGCCATTCTATGTCATAGTCTGTAACCCACGTACAGAATCTAAAGGCAGAGCAGAGTGGGGAGAGCTTTCCTGAGGCTCAATCCGCCTTTTTAACTGAGTGCCAATTTGACAGTCCAATCTATGTTGATTGTTTCCATAAGAGCGTAGGTGGCTAAAACTTTACAACTGAATGCCATCTGTACAGGGATGGGTTGGCAAAGGTAAGCAGCAGTGATAGACAGCAGCTGATACTGGAAGCAGTCCAGCAGTAAACGCCAGTTGAGAGATCCCAGCTGAGACAAACTGCCATTTAAAAAATGCAATAGGTCTAAAAAATTGTCCCATACCATCTATTTTGTGGCTTGTAAGCAAATCTGAATCTCGAAGTATGACAGCTAGAGGAGTCCTCTTACTGGGATAGCAAACTATTCTGTATACCACAGGTTAAAATGCTATTTTAATCTTATTTCAGCTTAAACCAAACTGGGAGTGAAGGGTGGTGATGAAAATGTTGGCAAAATGCCTTGGCTATATGGAACTAGAAGTTTATTTATTAAACCACAAATGGGGTGGAACCTGTCACAGTCTGCAATTCTGTAGGGTAGTGGGATAAAGTGATTCATATGAATGACATTTCTGAGTGATAAATACAGACTATATATTCGGCTTTAACTCAGTCGGAGGGTCATTTGCAATATTGACAACTTCCTTGCTTCCTGCTCTGCTACTTTGCCTACAACAAGGCAGCGTTGTCTAAATGAATAATATCCTGGTGTTATCATGTGAAAGAAACCACCATGTGGGAACTTTGGGATCTCCTAGGATAAGGCAAACCCAGCAATTATTGTATTTGATCTTGTCGAAGATCAGTGATTAAACTCTAAGAAGCCATATGGTAAAGTGTGGGGAAGGGAGATGCATGTTAAAAAGAAAAGTGAAGTCTTGGGAAGCTTTATTTTCCTTTGCACAAAAAGTGATTTCAGTTCACATTACCCTCCCCTCAAGTTTATACTGTATTTAATCCAAACTGTCTGAATTTTGAAGTGGTCTCATTCCTCACTGTAAGTGTAGAAGGTGTAATGAGATATGCAGATCCTTTGAGGCTTATAAATGGAATCCTTCTGAGCCAGAACAAGCCTCTTCCAAGTTTGTATGGAAGAAATACCAGTATGAGAGGGAAGGAGATGCTGGCACTGATGGGGAGGAAGTAAAGTCTCAGGGAAGTGGTACTGGGTTTACACTTGCTCTGCTGACCCTGGCTATAGGGACTGAGGCTGGAAATGAGCAGCGTGGACTAGGACTTACCCATCTCCTTCATGGTGAGAGACAAGGTTGGCTCTTGGTAGTTCCAAGCTCTCCTCTCCTCTCTGAGATCCATGAAAACAGGGTGGGGCTGGGACCTGTAGTCCCTCACAGCAGCCATATTTATAACCCTAATTCCTGGTATAGCTTGCTGGGAAATAGGGAGTGTATAAAAACAGCATCTTCCCTGCAGATGAGAGAAATCTGGCAGCCCAGGTGGCCTTTAAAGAAAGGAGTAGGCCAGTAAATATAAATTCCTTATGATGTCTAACTTTTGCAGTCATTTTCCTTGTAATGACTTTAGGGCAGACGCCTCCGAAGAGTGTCCAAAACAGCTCTGGAGACTGTGTGCAGTTTTTGATGCCTTTATGGACTGGTTTTAAAAAAAAAGTTACCGAGTCAAGAACAATTTTTTGTTAGCACATTCCAAGAACTGACTCTTTCTTGGGATGTAGAAGGGTTCTGTGACTGTCTTGGGGTTTGAGCTGATGCATTTTCTACATTTAAAGTGTGTTTCTTATGTAATCCGTATATACACATCCCCTTAAGCTTATAACCTATTTTTCTGTAGGTAAAACTGGTTAGCATTGATGCAGCAGAAATAGCGGATGGAAACTCTTCTCTGGTACTTGGACTAATATGGAATATAATCCTGTTTTTTCAGGTAAAACCATTTATATGCTGTAATGACAAGAGAACTACATCTATAAAATCATTCAGTTCCAGCAGAATACTGACCTATATCCATAAAGACCAGAAATAAAGCACAGGGGGATTGATTCTCCTCTAACTTACATCAGTTTTATACCTAGTATCACAACCCTGATCAAGAGGTATCACCTGTAGTAGTGATCGAGAAGTCTAGAAGCCCGACTTCATCTTCCAAGATGCACCATGGTCTCTCCCTGAGGCTGAGCATTGTGGGATGCATTGCAGCAGCTCCGCTACAGAGAGGAACTGGTGCATCACAGAAGGTGTAGCCTAACCAGGGGGCAGGGCCCAGAGGGGAGAATGGGGGTTGAGGGACCTAGAACTACAAGTACAGTGAAGCAACACAGTTGCTAAGGACTTGTCTACATTACGGGGGCTACAATGGCATATTCCGTCACTGTAGGAACTGCACCTCTCTGAGTGATAGTAACTAGGTCAATGTCAACATTCTTCCATCAACCTAGCCTTGTCTATACCAGGGGTTAGATCAACACAGCTGCAGTACTCAGCATTGTGATTCACGCCCCTGAGTGACGTAGCTTTATTGATCTAAATTTTTAGTGTAGACCAGGCCTAAGGCAGATGGTAAAGTTAATGTTGACCCGAAATGAAACACTTTGTTCTGCTTGAATGATTTTTCTCTGTGTAGTGCACTTCAGGTCGTGCATGTGCTCCGAGCACCCGGAACTGGACATTTTTCCCTAGCAGTATTCATCTGGTCCACACATGCACCCCCACTTTCCTCCTCCTCTACAATGTAGGGACAACGGGGGCTGCCAGAGTACTGCCATCTTAGTTCCTTCTCACCTCTTGTGATCTGAGATGGAGCGTCAGTGTCCATGCTGATTTCTTCAGGTTCTCTCTGCAAATAGTTTCTTTTAAAAAAATGTCTATGTTTAGTTTTGTTTTTTAATATACTTACTTAGGATAGTTTTAGGGGTTTGGTTCCCTCTGAACATATAGATTGCCTGTATATTGGCCTGAAGAAGGCAGGAGAGGCCCCACTTCTTCAGTCCTGGGTGGTTCCGAGACTTCCACCCCTCTTTTGGCTCAGAGAGACTCTGGAGAGCAGAGTCAGGATAGACAAGTGGGAGGGAAAACAGGGACTTCCCCAACAGCAAGAGGCAAGGTTCCCCTTCCAAGCCCTCTGAGAAGAGGCAGAAGTCCACATTCCAAACCAAGTCATTGGAGCTTCATGCTCCACAGCGGGATGGTCTGGTACTGGGAGGGACCATACTGGGATTTCTTTGAAGGGCAAGACTGCAGCACCTTCCAGTACCAGGGTTGGAACTTGGGCACCAAAATCTACAAAATCAGTGCTGCTGGTGCCATCTGCCTCAGTGACTTGGGTTACAGAAATGACTTCATCAACTTTGGCTTGTTTCTTGGCTCCAGATGATCTCTTGGTGTTCCTGGAACCAGAATCCCCTCCGCTTTCCAGAGCCCAGCACCAAGTACTGAGACCTCAGCTAGTACTGAGCTCCCTACGGTATCTCTCTTCACCCCCAACCTTGAGTAGCAGTTAAGCCAGACTTGCACCGGTACCATCAACTAGAAGAGGCAGGTTGTGGCCATCTCCTCCAGTACCCAGAGCTCCTCCACTGGATCTGCAATCCAAATCCTCGAGTTGGAAAGGACTATGACTGATGCCCATCTCCAGAATATGCCCTGAAGGGTTCCTAGAAATCGTTAAACAATATGTCAGGAATCTTCAGCATATTTCACCTTTTAACTGAGAATTAGGGAAGGATTTACCACACCAACCCACTCATGCTTCATCTGAGGGCATGGTGTTTGGATGGAAGTTGTAGTTCGAAAAGCCTATTTGGCTGATGACTATAAGTTCCCCCGAGATTACACCTGCCAGCCCTCAGCACCTTTCATCCACCGGTAGTTACCTATTCTGTTTTTTCTCACCCCGTAATTTTTCCACTTCTTCAAGAGTGGCTAAACCTGTACCAGCCTGGGACTTTAACTTTTTTGATCATCCCTGACTAAGTTGCCATTCAAGCCTCTAGATTCCTGTCTGCTACTTCTCTCTATGAAGGTAGAATTTTCAGTTGCTATCACTTTGGCCAGGAGAGTTAGGGAATATCGGGGGCTCCTGGCAGACCCCCCTCTCAATACAGTTTTTCTCAAGGGTGAAGTATCCATGAGACTGCATCCAAAGTTCTTTCTGAAGGTGGTGTTGGACTTTCATCTTAACCAAAGTATCCAGCTACTGGTGCTTTATCCTAAACCTCACTGTATCAGGGAAGAAGTAGTGTGACTCTCAATGGACATGCCTAGAACTCTTGCCTTTTACCTCCCAAAGGACAAAATCATTTCGTAAGTCTCCTAGGCTCTCTGTATCATTGGTGGAACAAATGAAAAGAGAGGCCATTTTCTCCCTGAGGCTGGCATAATGGATCTCAGGATGCATCCTACTCTGCCATGAGATGAACAATATCCCCCTCAAAGGCAATGTGAGAACACATTTGACAAGAGCTCAGGCAGCATGAGTAGTTTCCCTTAAAGATGTCCCTACTACTGACATCTAAAGAGCAGCAGCCTGGAGTTCTGTTCACACCTTTGCTAGACAATATGCACTGCTGGAAGCAGCTGTTTCTGATGCTACTTTGGGCAGGGCAGTTCAGTCTGCAATCTGTTGTGTCATAGGATTTCAGGCACCCATCTCCTTGAAAGAGATACTCTTTGTGCACTGCACGTAGGAACAATCACTTGAAGGACCAGTTACTCACCTTGTTGCCACTTGAGTTCTTTGGCATTTGCAGTGTACTACCCACCCTCTTTCCCCACTGCCTGTTCACCATCTACCTGGAACTGGTGGCAGAGAGGGAACTAAGATGGCAGTGGTCTGGCAGCCTCCTTTATCTCCATGGTGTGGAGTGTGGGGAGATCATGCATGGCCCAGATGAACACTGCTAGAGAAAAATTTCTGGCTCTGGATGCATGGAGCACATGCACAACCTGAAGTGCACTATTATGCATATGGACAGCACATCTTGAAGAACTCATTATTAAAAAGCAAAGTAACCCATCCCCTCTGCTTAGCATTTCATTTAGATTTTCTCAACAGGAAATTCTACCAAAGTCTACCTTTTCCAACAGAAATCTTTTATTTCAATGAAAACGCATTTTCCCACAGAACAATTTTTTTGTTTTAAAATTTTCAACCAGGCCTGTGAACTAATATCTATATCCTTGCCAGACCTGAGCTCTGTGTAACCTTGAAAGCTTGTTTCTTGGACCAACAGAAGTTGGTCAAATAAAAGATATTACCTCACCCACTTTCTCTCTAATACCGACATGGCTACAACACCACTGCATGAATCCTTTCCCATCAGTCTTAACATCTCTGTTGAGACTGCCAACAAGGGTGCTGCTAGTTAGGTCTGTTCTGGTCGGTGTAGTTGTTGCTGAATTCTTTAATGCACAGACCTATAATTAGACTGTTAACTGAATTTCAGAGGAAACAAAAGAGTTACTTTTCCTGAAAGCAGGATTTATGGATGATTGAATGTCTGTATCGAATTGAAATACCTTGTGGTTTACCTTTTTCAATGCAGATTAAAGAACTGACAGGCAACCTCAATAGGAACTCCTCCTCGTCCAGCCTGTCATCTGGGCCCAGCGGGGCTGACTCAGACACATCTCACCCGAGCACTCCTAATATAGAGAGAAGCATGTCTGTTTCAGTGAAGGATCAGCGAAAAGCAATCAGAGCCCTTTTAACCTGGGTTCAAAGGAAAACCAGAAAGTAAGCCAACCTCCTTTTGGTAGCTTAGAAGAGTCTCCATTTTACCAGCTGCAAATGGGTTTGTTTCTGAGGTTGAAACTAATTTCCCTCTGTAGTCCATGGGAGGAATCTATGACAATAACACATGCTGTAGGATCTTCCTTGTTTTAGTGTGTTCAGGTTTAGAGTGAACACTTTATATTTTGGGTGAGATCTTCAGTGGTTTAAATTGACTGACTGACTTAAACTGGCAGAATATCAGGCCCTGTATCTTCCTTATTTCACGCAGGGGCGGATTAGGATGTTATGGGGCCCTGAACCAGAGCAAGTGGGGGCCCCTCCCCACCCCTTCTACCTGCAGTCCTCCCGCATCTCTCCCACCCTCCAGCCAGGAAGTGGGGTTGGGGTGCGGGGACTTGCCCCGCTCTGCCCGCCCAACGCTCCTGCCACTCCCTGGAGCGACTCTGCGTCCACTCCCTGCAAGCCTCTGCGTCCCATCCCTGCACTCCGTCCAGAGCACCGGGTGGGGGGATGGAGTGGGGCAAGCCCGTGTCCCAACCCTGCTCCCTGGCTGGAGCAGCAGGGAGGGGTAAAGCGGGGCAAGCCCCCAAGTCCTGTATCCGCTCCCTGGCTGGAGTGTTGGAGGAGGCAGAGCTCAGGGGCTCCCATTTTTCAGGGCCCCCCGAATTGGCTGGGGCCCCTGGGCATGGGCCCCGTTGGCCCAGTAACTAATCCACCACTGATTTCACGATATTGTGCATTATATGTTAACTGCAATCAGTATGCTTGGCAGTATGCAAGACACGGATGCAGACTCATTCCCTGTCCTGAGGTGCTTGCAATCTGAGTGTTTTGTGTAAATCAAAAGATTAGATATAAATGAAGGATTAAAAACTTCCTTGAACTTTGGTGACATTTGCATCTTAATCTGACCTTAGCATCTCAAGATACTCTGTAATAAAACTAGGTTATGATTTAAAATGAAATATTACTGACAGGGACAATGTCAAGTAGTTTAGCCCAAAAATATTAATTAGTGTAAAATTGTTATAGTGCAGAGGTCTCTTCTGGATTTTTCATATAGTCCCACTGAATCATAAAGAAATGGTAAAGAAAAAGTCAGAGTTTATATAAGGCATATGGGTCAAAATTCACTTACATTAATTTGGGTATTAGGGATTGACATGTACAAATCTTTGCTGTACACAAGGGAACACTTGGGCCCACATTGCAAATGCAAAATTAAAAGGTCAGTTCTAAAAATCTTTTCCCTTGGACCACATCCATCCCTGATGAAACTCCAGGGAAGTCAGTGGAATTGAACCAGGGATGAATTTGGCCTGTTGTTTCGTGATCAGCTGCTGCCAATCCAGACAGCAGAGAAAGAACAAGTTAATGAATAAATCCTATTTCTAGAACTAAGACGCTGACCAATACCATTGATAACTGCGGAGTACCAATGAGGAAACGATAAACAAGGCAATCAAAGGCTATAGTGTTTTTTCAGTGCCCCTCAGAAATACAGTTTGGAAAGAAATCAGTGGTTGGGAAATGAATCATTTATAGCTTCCATAGAAAGAAACAGCAAAGTACAATGATAGTGAAAACTTGGTTGTAGCATTTTAAACCATGAATCTTTCAGAACTCTCTGTCTTTGTGGTATTTCATTTTTGTTCTTGTGAAAATGCAAAAGTTGTCAAATGTGGATTTTTTTTTTTAATCCTGCATGGCATAAATTTCTATACTTAAGGCCAAGTATACACAAAATGTGACTCATTTATGATAGATTTTAACATGCTTATGTGTTGGCCCCTTTCCCATACTATGGCATTAAAACACTATCGCAAAGTAAAATCAGTAATTACTCAGACATTTGGTTTTGTAAATGTTAAATACGGTTGCTAAGTACTTGTGGGTTTTGTTTTTGTTAACTACTTCCTATAAGCAGGTTGATCTAAGTTGGTAGCCAAACTGTTGGCTCAACTTACAGTGAATCTTTATATTGTATGAAAGCGTTTCCTACTGTCCTAAAGCCAAGAAACTCTCTCCTGTAATGACTACAGCGAGACAACTTTACTTATAATTCAGGAGTTTTAGAAGGTGGCAGTGCTTTTGTTGTGGGGTGGTGGTGGTGGTGGTGGTTGTTGTTTTTAATATATATTTCTACAATATATATTTGTTTTGTTTTTTTAAAATGTAGATATGGTGTTGCAGTTCAAGATTTTGCCAGCAGTTGGCGGAGTGGCCTTGCTTTCTTAGCTATAATAAAAGCAATCAATTCCAACTTGGTAGACATGAAGCGAGCTTTGGAGAAATCAGCCCGGGAAAACTTAGAGGATGCTTTCAGCATAGCACAAGATAAACTTGGTGTTCCTAGACTTCTGGAGCCAGAAGGTAACACATTCACAGCAGCCTTCCTTGGTGCATCTGTCAAATAATTAAAAACTTATGACTCTTTATTTTTATTGCAATAGTTCCCATTAGCTTTAGTCAGTATTGGGTCCCCATTTTGCTGGGTACTGTACAAAAGCAGTCCTTGTCCCAAAGTACTTACAATCTAAAAAGACAAAATGAGCAAAGGGCGGGATAAAGGGATCCAGTACATGAGCAAAATGATCAGGAGGATGGTAGGCATACGTCTTGCTAGCTCCAGTTATTTTCTCTCTGTTCCTTTTTTTAAATTGTCCTTGCTTATTCTAAAATTCCATTTTTCCTTTTTGCCTATTTTGAATTGTCTTAAATTTAGTTTTAAATTTTCCTTGCCTCTTCCATTTTTTTTCTACTTGAGTAAATGAAACTTCTACTGTAATACCTGTCCATAGTCTGTCTGATTCAAGCCTAAATTGAAGTTGGGCCTCGATCCTGCAATTGATGGCAAGTGGGCAGATGCCTGCGTGCAAGTGGTACCCATTTAGAGGAATAGAATATCCCTGGCTTTCTCACTGGAAACAAATCACTGCCTGTCACTCAGCAAAACCACTTGCTGGTGAAAGAGCAGCACTGTCAGGCTGCGATGGGAATATCCTAAGAAGGGTGACCCTGACCTAGGACTTATTTGAGTTTGGGGAGCAGGGGAAGGGTATTAAAGTGGAGGAGACTGAGGCATCCTCTGGGTTCCATCAACAATTAAGAGGATTCTGCCTTCTCTCCTCAAAAATTAAATAAAATAATAAGTCTGGGTTTTCATAAGAATGTTTCTACCTTGAATCCTAAAAGTAGGATATGCCTCTGAAGGCCCATTTCTATGCAAGTCCTCTTTCAGTATTTAAGAGTCCAGTGCTTTGTGTTTTTTCTCCACAGATATAATGGTTGAGTCACCTGATGAACAATCGATTATGACGTATGTGGCACAATTTCTGGAGCATTTCCAAGAGATAGAAGGGGTACGCTTTTCTTTCATAAAGTAGCATTTTCATAATTTATCATGGCATCCTTGAGGAAGTCAGATATGTGTTCTCATTTTTACCTTCAGAACTATTACAAACAATTTATTTCAAGTGGTTTAAAAGCCATATCATATTTTAGTGATTCCTGTTCTGTCTGTCTGATCCGATACCTTAGGTTTTAAGTTGGGGCCATTAAACTGCTTTGGAGAAAACAAGACTCAATCCAAACATTAAACCCAAAGCTGTTTTACAAAAGTTAGGATCAATTCAAATAAGTACTACCCCACTTCTCTCTCATCCCTGAACCTTAATGGGCTTTATCCTTGTGCTAAAATCTACCCCCGGATTTTAGACAATTTGGCAGACTTTGTTGGACTGGTTTCTGTCTTCAAATCTCATGAGATCTGAGCTCAGATTGGTGATGTTGCTCAAAAGACATAGTACCAGATTCAAGACCGCAGAGGTGAAATAATGGTCCTACTGAAGTCAGTGGAAAAAACTTCAATTGACTTCAGTGGGACCATGATTTCACTACAGACCTTACCTTTGATAAGGGGCCAGTTTGGAATTTATGGGACAGAGCTGGTAGATAAGCACACTTCATGTGTGGGATGGAGAGGGCCTTCTGGGGCTCTGGTAGAGGAGTTTGTAGTGGAACAGAGGAAAGGAAATTAAAGGATGGGAGTCATTCAAAGAGCTGAAAAGAATGAGAGCGAAGTAGGAACTGGGGAGATCACATTTAGATCTGTATAAGCAGCCAGACATTTCAGGGCTTATCTGAACCTCAGACCTCTTGAGGTTGGTCATCACTAATTTAAATTACACCTTTTTGGTATGAAAAGGAGATTCCAAGGATGTTTGTTCCCCACGAGAAGCAGGATGATAGTTTTCTTGTTTTTCCTCAAGTAGCATACAGATAAAAATGCAGCTCTTACACATTCAAGTTACTTTGCTACTAGTTTTCTTCAGATTTATGTTTAATAAAGTCTCCAGTTGCATTATTCATGCTACTTATGTTTTACACCATCAATTTTTAAGGTTCGTTAATTGTATTTTATGAGTGAGAAAAAAACCCTCAAATTTCTTCGTACTTTTCAGATAAACTGCCCAGCTCAGACTGTAAATAAAAAAATCAGACTAGCAGATCAATATGATCTACAATAGATTTAGTGGACTCTTGGGTTTATTTTACTCCAGTTTCTGTATTTAATATATATTTAAAGCAGCTATCCCCATAGAGGCCGCATGGAGAGGTGAATTGAATTAATGATTGAGAACTGGGATCTCCGAATTCTAATCTGGCTGTGCCAGGGACTTGCTCTGTGGCCTTGTACACTTTAACTTTGTTAATTCAGTTTCCTGACTTACGAAATGGGACAATCATTACTTGATTAGTTCAAAGGATGATGTAAGGGTTGATTGATTACTCTTTCTATAGCAATTTGAAAATGTAAAGTGATATGTAAATTACTGTTTAATGTTATATCATCCTTTACAGGAAGATTTTTCGGATCCTGATAAGAAAATCCCAGTTGAAGCCACACATGTCCATATCAAAGACACACCTTCAGAACAAGAGGGCAAGATCTTGATATTGAATGAAAATGGAGAATGTACGTACACTGTTAACCATGAAAGGAGCCACTCTCCTCCTACAAAGGTTTGTGTCCACGATTTGCCCGAGGAACTCCAGTCAGAAATTGCACATGAAGAACTTAATGACAAATTGAATCAACCGTTACCAGATCATTCACAGGGAGTCTCAGAGGAGTCATTGGTTTTGTTGTCTGCAGAAGAACTTCAGAGGCCTACCTCTTTGCAGATTACAGGATCTATCAGTTTTGACTCCAGTTCCTCTTGGGAAGTTCTTAGTGATAAACTGATTCAGAATGAAGGGAGCATATCTGATGATCAACTGAAACAGAATGATGACCTTTCAGCAACTGTTTTGACTGATCAGAAAAATGCTGCTGACACAGTTGATTCAGAATCATTTTCTAAAAAAGAATTTACCATAAAGATGTCTCCTGAATGCAACAATGAAATTAAGGACTCACTAGTCAACGAAACATGGGATAGTTGTTCTTTGAGCCCATTATCTCAGACTTCAGATGCACATACAAATGAACCAACAAATCTAGTAGAAAACACTGAACCCATAACTTCAACTTTTCTACAGGAAAATGCTTCCAAAGAAGAGGATATACGTAAATATGTTTCGTGTCTACTAGATGAAGAAATATCTAAACTTCCAGATGGGTATGAACATCTAAAACAATCACCTGTTTTTCAGACAGTACAAGATACCAGTTGTTTACCCAAGGATTCTGATCTCAAAGGTCAAATGGAAATATCTTTGTCCTGCAAATCTGAAAATTCAACCCCACCAGTTACAAAAATTCCTGAGAATCTTGATATTCATAGTGAAGGTGGATCTTCAGCTAAAATGTCACCAAATTCTTTAAAAGTTTCTGTAATTCCACATGATCTTTTCTACTATCCACATTACAATGTTCCCATATCAGCAGTTTTGGAAGCTTTTGCTAAGCCTAGTCCTGCCTCTTATGTTTCTGAAAACAGCAAAATCTGTGGTGAGCTATCAATGAATTATTTGCATGAAGGGGAGCCATTGGTACTAAACAATGAAGGAGGCATTCTGGAGCCACGTCTGCAAACCAACCTGAGTGTCTCTCCAGCAGAAATGGATGTTGAGGACACGGAAGAGGAGAAAGTGGATCCTGACAGTCCCACTAAGTCCTTCTCTGAAAAAGTACAGGCTGCCCTAACAGGAACGAATGTAGAACTCAAGGAAGACACCAGTATATCCACAAACTCTCAAGATTCTACAAATCCAGAAAATCCTGAGGTACTCATCTTGATTTTTAAATTTCAGCCATCTACTTTCTTGTATAAGTTGGCCCCAACACCTTAATTTTACTACAAGACTTTTGAATAATTGTAGTAAATATGCTATGTCTGTTCTCCCAAAACATTGTTTACCACTGCCCTCTGCTGGATGGAATGTCAGATTGGCTCATGTGTGATGATGTTCTCATAACAGCTGCAGGCAATATAATATGAGCCCTAATACTACTACCTAAATGAGAATTTTTCATGGGATACCACCAGCATTTAAAATAACTGTCTAATGTGTCTGTCTAGCTGACATTGTGATCATATTGGCTTATAAACCTTCTGTCATTGGGATGGCTCCTAGGTATTACAGCTGTTGCTGTTGAGGGCCAACGGCATGCTTGCTATACACAACATACAAGTGAAGACAATTCCTGCCCTAAAGCGCATAAATCTAAGGGCCTGCACCTGCAAACACTCACACACTTGAGTAACTTTACTCACACAAGTAGTCATATTAACTTGTCTAATCACACGAGTAAAGTTAAGGCTTGTACCAGCTATACTGTTATAATTACGCTGGTATAGTTAAAGTGATACACCAATCTAATTCACTATGTGGACACACTTATTCTGAAGTGATCCTTTCCAGGGGCCATGTTGTGCCATGATTTCTTATACAAAATTCCACTTTGCAAGAAATGAGGAGTTTTATTTAAGAACTGGTAGCATGATGTAGCCCTATGTGCCCCATTCAACATTTAAGCAACAACTTGCTTTCTAAGAAGCACTATTTTTTTTTATCCTGTTGAGTGAGATCTTTATGCATTAAATGCAATTCATTGCTATGGAGAGCAAACTAGACATTAGACATCTGAAAGCTGGGTTATGGCAGAGCTGTATTATTTTTGTCATTGTCTAATGGAAAATCTCTCTCTTTAAAACAGGTCACGGTAGACCAGTTGGAGGATACATCGTCAGCAATGTTGAGATCAGAAATAAGCAGTAAAAGGAAGGAAAAAAAGAAAAATGTGATCCAAGCAGAAAACTTTCAGACTTTAGAAACGGGGACTTCACAGTTACCTGATAAACAAAAAGAAGAAATCACTGGTTATCAGGAGTTTTCCAGGTAACTAATTGACTTTTATAGAGTCTTCAATATGCCTTGATGTGAAATTGTTTTTCAGTAGTATGTTTCTGAACAAATCTCATTTAGCTAGTACATGTTATCCCCACTGGGCTTGTCTATGTTACACTCACAAACATGTTGGGGGAACCAGTAACAATGTGACATTGTCATTACACAACTGGGTTTGTCTACACATGCAAAGCCAAACAGATTCCTAAACATGTTTAACACACAACTGTGCTGTACTTATAGTGGAGGGAAAACCACTGACACTGTGTCCACTGTACTACTTTAATGGTTGATGTCCCAAATTATATCTATACATATATGATTGAAACATTCAGCTAACTCTCACTCCTGTTTCTTTTGAATATTAGTTTAGGTGCAAGGGAATATATTTGAACAAAAATGGATTTGTGCTCATTTTGGTGAAGAGTTTAATCAGAGCTGCAACAAACTCAACAGAAATCCACTTCCAGAATCCCATTAACTCAGTTTCTCCAAGCTTTTTAACCACCATTCTAATACCTTTCATGATAAAATAAGTTCAAAAAAGAAAACAGAGCACAAATGGTAACAGTTTGGGGATATAGTCTCACTTCAAGCTAATGGGGTTTGTGCACCTTCAACACCTATCAAGATATTGCTTTTCAGAAATAATTCAAAGTGGGAATGTCGCTAGTTTTTCATACCATGGCCAGATTTTCCAAAGCAGCCTCTGAAATTGCACCTGAACATTTTGTGTGCATAAAAACATGGATTTGAATGTGTATTTGAGGTTTTGCGTATCCTGAAGATGACGTACATAAAATTGCAGGGGCATCTGTTGAGGTCAAAGCCCCTGTGAAAATTTGGTTCTGTGAAATTAAAGTTTATTTTTATTTACTTTGCAGGGTTAGCTACAGCGACTCCAGTGTTTACCTCCGAAAAAGGATGCCTAATCCCACTGAAAAGGTTAGTATGAGGAAAAATGTAGTGTCTCCCATTCACTACTTCTAATTATCTCCTAAAATCACAGACCTTGTAAATGGTAGACTGCTAATTATAAAAAGTAATTATATGTGATTGCTCAAACACAACCAAATATAAACCTGTTGATTAAATGAAAGTCATAGAATTTCAGGTTTAAGCACTAAGACATTAGGAATAAATAAAAGCTTTAAAGGAAAACACAAACAATTTTTAATCAAACCTTTCAGAGTGGTAGCCGTGTTAGTCTGTATCAGCAAAAACAACTAGGAGTACTTTGTGGCACCTTAGAGACTAACAAATGTATTTGGGCATAAGCTTTCATGGGCTAAAACCCACTTCATCAGATGCATGGAGTGGAAAATACAGTAGGCAGGTATATATACACAGTACATGAAAAGATGGGAGTTGCCTTACCAAGTGGGGGTTCAGTGCTAACGAGACAATTCAATTAAAGTGGAAGTGGGCTATTCTCAACAGTAGAATACCAAGGGAGGAAAAATCACTTTTGTAGTGGTAATGAGGGCAATGTAATCAGGGTGGCCTGTTTCAAATAGTTGACAAGAAGGTGTGAGTAACAATAGGGGGAAATTAGTATGGGGAAATTATTTTTTGTAGTGACTCATCTACTCCCAGTCTTTATTCAGGCCTAATTTGATGGTGTCCAGTTTGCAAATTAATTCCAGTTCTGCAGTTTCTCGTTGGAGTCTGTCTTTGAAGTCTAGGGAGATTGAAGTGTTCTCCAACTGGTTTTGAATGTTATAATTCGTGACATCTGATTTGTGTCCATTTATTCTTTTGCATAGAGACTGTCCAGTTTGGCCAATGTACATGGCAGAGGGGCATTGCTGGCACATGATGGCATATATCACATTGGTAGATGTGCAGGTGAACGAGCCCCTGATGGTGTGGCTGATGTGGTTAGGTCCTATGATGGTGTCCCTTGAATAGTATTTGGACAGAGTTGGCAACTGGGTTTGTTGCAGGGGTTTGTTACCAGCAACTACACACCACACAACAAAAACACTACCCAGGAACCTATCCCATCTTTTTATGTACTGTGTATATATACCTGCCTACTGTATTTTCCACTCCATGCATCTGATGAAGTGGGTTTTAGCCCACAAAAGCTTATGCCCAAATAAATTTAAGTCTCTAAGGTGCCACAAGTACTCCTCGTTGTTTTTAATCAAACCTTGTGTCGTTAAGAATATCCACAAAGGAATGTCTAATCATGCAATTATACAAATTATAATTTGGGGACTACATTGTAATTTCAATATTTCTGAAGCAGTCAGTGACTCGACACTTCACTGAGGCTGCAATTCTTTGCATAGTGAGTTTTCTTTAATTCTGCAGTGACACTTTCTGCTTTCAGTAAATAGCAAGGAACATGATGTATGCTCTGTATCTTATGTGCAGTAGCCTCCCAATACCTCATTTGTGACCCGTCCTGCAAATTGCTGAGCATTTCATAAGTACCTCACAGGATTGGGTTTATTGGTTCAAACCTGCACTGCTTGTTGCATCGTGCCACTTGACTGATGGCTCAGTCCTACGCCACTGAAATTAATAGCACAATAGAACACAGTGGTAGACATGGTTTGTCTTGTTCTCTCAAGAGATGTTCATTACCTCACTGGGCCCTAGATTGATGTATGTGGCACAGAGAGGCAATAGGTGATGTTGTAGCTGCATTTCACATTTTTGGACTGGAACTGTGGCTCTCCCAAACACAAGGTGAAATCCAGACCTTCCTGAAGTCAATAGGAATTTTGCCATTGATTTCAGTGGAGCCAGGATTTAATGCACACACTTCATCCATAAAGCTCAGTGACTCAAAGTGTGTGCAAGCAAAGAGGATTTCACCCACTGTGAATACAAAATATTGGAAACAGCAATGTCTGTGACTGTTTGTGTTTCACTATTGTTGATATCACAGGCATTATTGCTTCCAATATTTTGCAACGGGAATGTATTAGAAGCCAAATCTCATTTTGTTTGAGTAAAATTTAGAAAGATTTTTGTACATAACTTAAAATCAGCTGCTGTCTTTGTCGCTGTCTTTGATGTTTGTTTAAGAGCCATTTGACTTTTTTCATTGTATTTTTGTTTATAAATATGTAATTTTAGGAATACATTAGTGAAAACAAACAGAAGAACACAGATGTGAATGAAAGCACAAATCTGTTAATTATCAGGTGGGTAGTGTCTTTTTTCATGGCATCCAAGACTTCTAGAATCTTGTACATGCGTTCTAAAGTGAGATTCAGAACTATTCTGCAGTGGTTGAGACTGATGTACACTTTAGAAAACTATAGGCACTGGCAGGGAATAGGATTCAACACAACTCCTCACAGGTCTGAAGTACAAACTTTGGTCAGTATAGATATATAGTAGCAGATTGTTAGCCTTGGCTAGATCTTTACACATAGCAAGGGAGACTTAGAGCTGTGTTAATTGGGCAGCTGAGGATTCCCCCATGAGCCAACAGAATACCACATTTGGTGGGGGGACATTCCAGGGCAAGGAAAGAATGGGAGAGGGTAGAATTAAAATGTGATGTGTTCTAATGATCCTGGGCCAGTGGTCCCTAGGAGACTGTTACAGCCAGTGCATGGCCTTGTCTGTCCTGGGACGACTTTGCAGGAGTGCAGCTACAGTGTAGATAAGGCCTCTACTTGAGGCCAAAGGGGGTTTTGCATTGACTTGAGTGGAGCCAGAATTTGGCTCATAATTAGTGGTTACAGGAGTTAATTACGGAAAACATGCAAAAATGCTATTGGAAACAGGAGTGTCCAGTTCTCACTTACATGATTGATAGCGCCAGACCTTCTGAAAATGGTGTAAACAACATACCACATTATGACTGTTTGCAAAACTAGCATGAAACTCACTGCCTTTGATATCCAGTCAGATTTTCAGTAAGAAGAATGAAAGCAAATCTGCAGAATTACTTCAAAAACAAAAGAGAACATAGGGATATATTTCATTGAAAAACTGGCAAATTTATTCAAAGTTAAAATTTAAAAAGAACCACACTGAAGAAGATGCTGTGTTCACATTAGTAAAATGTGGATGGTTTGCTGTCTCTGCTGATTTAATTATGGCACTTTGAAGATGGAAAGCTCCATCTAAGTTGCAAGTGGTGGTGGTGTTTTGAATTACAGGACCCAGTGAAATCTCCCAGTTTGCAAAACATAGACTTTAAGGTCAGAAGGGACCATTATGATCGCAGGCCACAGAATCTCACCCACCCACTCCTGTAACAAACCCCTAATCTATGTCTGAGCTATTGAAGTCCTCAAATCGTGGTTTAAAGCCTTCAAGGTGCAGAGAATCCTCCAGCAAGTGACCCGAGTCCCATGCTGCAGAGGAAGTTACCTGGATTACTTTTTTTCCCTTTCTTAAAAATAGGAACTATGTTAGCAATTCTCCAGTCATACGGTACAACCCCTGAGTTTACAGATTCATTAAAAATTCTTGCTAATGGGCTTGCAATTTCATGTGCCAGTTTCTTTAATATTCTTGGATGAAGATTATCTGGGCCCCCCGATTTAGTCCCATTAAGCTATTTGAGTTTGGCTTCTACCTCGGATGTGGTAATATCTACCTCCATATCCTCATTCCCATTTGTCATCCTACCATTATCCCTAAGCTCCTCATTAGCCTCATTAAAGACTGAGGCAAAGTATTTGTTTAGATATTGGGCCATGCCTAGATTATCCTTAACCTCAACTCCATCCTCAGTGTTTAGCGGTCCCACTTCTTCTTTCTTTGTTTTCTTCTTATTTATATGGCTATAGAACCTTTTACTATTGGTTTTAATTCCCTTTGCAAGGTCCAACTCTACATGGCTTTTGACCTTTCTCACTTTATCCCTACATATTCTGACCTCAATAAGGTAGCTTTCCTTGCTGATCCCTCCCATCTTCCACTCCTTGTAGGCTTTCTGCTTTTTCTTAATCACCCCTCTGAGATGCCTGCTCATCCAGGTTGGTCTACAACTCCTGCCTATGAATTTTTCCCCCTTTCTTGGGATGCAGGCTTCTGATAGTTTCTGCAACTTTGACTTGAAGTAATTCCAGGCCTCCTCCTGCCTTTAGATCCACAAGTTCTTTAGTCCAATCCACTTCCCCAACTAATTTCCTTAATTTTTTAAAGTTAGCCCTTTTGAAATCAAAAACCCTAATCAAAGATCTCTTTTTGTTTATCCTTCCATTTAGTTTGAACTGAATTAGCTCAGGATCGCTTGAACCAAGGTTGTCCCCTACAACCATTTCTTCTATGAGGTCCTCATTACTCAACAAAACCAAATCTAAAATTGCATCCCCTCTCATTGGTTCAACAACTACTGGACGAAGGAATCCATCAGCTATCGCATCTAGGAAAATCTGAGCCCTATTATTATTACTAGCACTTGTCCTCCAGTCTATATCTGGGAAGTTAAGGTCTCCCATGATCACACAATTCCCATTAGTATTTACTTCATTACAAACATTAAAGAGGTCTCTATCAATATCCAAATTAGATCCTGGCGGTCTATAGCACACCCCAAGCACTATCCCAGGGGAGGCTCTAGTAGCTTTCTTCTCCAATGTGATTTTTGCCCAGACAGACTCTGTCTTATCCATTTCATGACTTCTTATTTCTTTACAGTCTACCTCATCATTGATATACAATGCTACTCTACCACCTTTGCCTTTATTTCTGTCTTTCCTAAACAGCACATACCCCTCAATACCTGTACTCCAGTCATGACTACTATTCCACCATGTTTCTGTTATCCCTATAATATCTGGTTTCACTTCCTGCACCAGTAGCTCTAGTTCCTCCATTTTGTTACTTAGGCTCCTCGCATTAGTGTACAAACATCTTAATTTTTGCTTTTTGGCTTCACTCACATTCTTTACCCAATTAGGCACAGACATTCTACCGCCAGTATCACCTATTAGACTGGTAACTACACTACACTACCCTTCCTCCTTATGTCCATTCTCCTACCCACGGCTGTATCCTTTCTTACTTCATTTTCTTCCCTCTCAATGTTAAAATCCGGCATGGAGATTACCTGGACATCTCCCAACCATTTCCCCCAAATTCCTAGTTTAAAGCTCTCTTAATCAGTTGCGCCAGTCTCCATCCTAGAAGTCTATTTCCCTCCCTATTCAGGTGAAGTCCATCCGGAGAGAACAGTCCTCTGTCCATGAATGCCTCCCAGTGGCCATACATCCCAAAGCCCTCCTTATAGCACCACTGCCTGAGCCATCTGTTGATCATCATAATCTTGTCACACCTTTGTTGCCCTTCTCTAGAAACAGGCAGAATCCCACTGAAGATCACTTGAGCCTCCATTTCCTTAAGAGTCTTCCCCAGCCTGGCATAGTCTCCCTTGATACGTTCCAGCGAGAATCTACCCGTATCATTTGTTCCCACATGAAGAACAATCAGTGGATTCTTTCCCACTCCCATTAGAATCCTCTTCAGCCTCAGGTCCACATCCTGTATCTTAGCACCCGGCAGACAGCACACCCTTCTGTTCTCTGGATCAGCTCTGGTTACAGGCCTGTCCTTCTCAGTAAGGAGTCCCCAATCATGTAGATCTGCCTTTTCCTGGTGATGGTGCGATTCTCCGGTCTATCCCCTGTTCTCTCTGGCTGCAAGTCCTTTTGATTTCTATTCTCCCTTGCAATCCTCTGTAACCCATCCCATATCCTCCTCGGGCTCTTATTTGGTGGTGGTTTCTCCATTGACTCTTCCCCTCTTCCTATAGGACTATCTGCTCTTCTCTTCTTCCTTGCCCTCTCACCTTCAGTGAGCACCTGCTGTGCCCCTTATTCATTTTCCAACTCCGCAAACCTGTTCCTGAGCTTTATTTCTCCTTCACTAGCCCATCTTTTCCTCTGCCTGCTTCTCTTAGTCACACGCTTCCACTGTCCACTTTCCTCACTCAGCAGTCTCCCCTCAGAGTTTTTTGGTCCTGCTTCCATCTGCAAGTCTGAAGATTTGATTTGAACATTTCCCTTCAGCCTCCTCATGTCTTTGCTCCAATATCTGTTTGAACCTCCTTCTAAACTCAACCAGTTTCCACCTGCATCTCCAATCCTCGGATCTTTTCCTCCATCAGCTCTACCAGGCAGCACTTCATGCAGACGAAACTCTTTTCAGGTACTCCCTCCAGGATCATGTATATGCCGCAGCTTCTACATCCAGTCATCTTCATTGTGTCTTCCACTGCTTGGGTCACTACCACTGCTGCCTCTGTATCTGTCATAGCCTTCCCATCTAAGTCCTGTTAGTCCAAGGAACACAGACCAAACCAAACCACCACCAGCCAGAGCAAAAACAAACCCCCAACGAGTGCCAGAACACCGCACACCCTTCAGTAGCCTGTCTGTTCCTCTGTCTGCCTCTCTTACTCTTCCTTGCAAACTCCCACTCAAACTCCACTGTTTACAGCTCTGTTTGCTGGCTCCTGTGTTGGAGTTTCTCTTGTTAGTCCTTAAATTTCATTTCAGACTTTTGAGAACTTTGACCAAATAGCATCAGAGAATCCACCCGCCCTCAAGAAAAGATTTCCAATGTATGTTATCAATGTATAATTAAATTGTTCAAAACCCACGTGGGCAAGAACTTTCAAAATAAATGGCTTCATTACTCAAGTGTTTGAGACCCTTTTCAGAGGGCATTTTCAGAAGTGACTAGTGATTTGTGAGTGCCCTTCTTCAGAAACCGGAATGGGATCTGATTTTCAAAATCAGTTGTGGTTCCACCCTGTGAAAATGAAGTCCCTTTAAGATGTCTCAAGTTGGACACCCAATGTCATTCACAATTTCTGAAAATCTTAGCTTTGTTTCAATTAAAAATCCGTATTTGAACATTGCCCAATATTCATAGGTGTTTACAATTAGGGGTGGAACCTCAACTGACATAAATTGGCATAACTCCAGTGACTTCAGTGGGAGTTGCACTGATTGACGCCACCTGAGAATCAGCCCGAAGTTGTCAGAGGCTTAAAACAGTAGTGTGCATTGGCTCCTAAGAAGTGATACTGCAGAACCCCCTTGTGTGCCTCACAGTTCTGACTCACTCTCTAGCTGGCTGGACTGTAAGATTAATTGAACTACTGCCTTATAGTTCTGCCCATCTTTCCATCAACAACTTCAGTCAATCCACGGCACATTTACAGTTGTTTTCCTCCCCCAACCCAACCTCTCTCTCATCCATTTTTGTAGGAAGAAAAAAGACTTAGAGGCTCCAGAGAATGCTATTCCACCTTCTGAACCTCCATGTGTAGAGCAACCCGAGTTATTTTACTTCATTGTTTTCCTCTGGGTGCTGGTCTACTGCCTGTTGCTCCTTCCGCATCTTGTTAGCAACAAACTTTGATCTCTGTGAGTGTGGGAATAATAAAAGACAGTGGCTTGATTTTTTCATGTGTATGCATATAAATCGGTTCCTTCAGGTGAAGCACAGACAAATATAGGGCCTGATTTTAAAGCTGATACAAAGATTAGTCTTAACTTACTATTGTGCTATTTATAATGTTGTAGCACATTTTATATTGTGACATTGTGTAGATATATATATATATAGATATAGATATATATGAAAATGGGATGATTTAATATACAATTTTTGTACATTTGTGCCTTGCTTTATAAAATGCTAAATAAAATGGA
This sequence comes from Natator depressus, assembly GCF_965152275.1. Lineage (NCBI taxonomy): Eukaryota > Metazoa > Chordata > Testudines > Cheloniidae > Natator > Natator depressus. Next base: position 104,081,066 of record NC_134239.1, on the reverse strand, counting down.
TAATTATTAGTAGAGACACAGATGATTTAGAGCTCCACTCTTCAAAAATGGTTCTTCAAAAATTGTTCCTCTGGCTACACTTATTTACCTAGGGCCATGTAGCTGTGAAAAAGGGTAATGTGTGACTTCGTGTCAAAGCTTGGTCATCCACATGGGCAGGGCTTGAAATAAGATCTTTTCTGTATTTCCAGTGGAAATACTTTGGTAGAAGAAGCTTAACCTTCCTCCATCAATTATTCTTCCATCGTGTGTTTTGTTTTCAATTGAAAGGACTTTTCAAACACATGGGAGCAGATGCTGATCTCAGTTGCACCTATAACTTCATTGACTTCAGTGAAATTGCATCAGAATTACACCAGCGTAACTGAGATCAGAATTTGGCCCATATTGTTACTGTGTCTGGGCAGAGGAATTGCAAATATAAATCTTGCTACATTTATTAAAAACCTAACATGCTACCAAAACAAGATACTCTGTTGCACACACTTCTCCTGGGAATAATATGAGAGAACAAACAGTACATGACAGATGTATAGTCATGCATTACTGGAAGGCACTCAGAATCTGTGGTGATGAGCAAGGAATAAGAATCTATATACAACAGAAAAACTTGCTCCAAGTCTGGAATGAAGGTGAAGGAGAGCTAATACATTTCCATTAACAAAGTACAAGGAAACATTATTCTGAGCCTTGGTACAGGTGAAGTGATGATTATGAAGTTTGTCTTTTCTGCAAGTTTTCCTTTGAATTCAGATTTATTGCTGTCTTCTCATCTTTTGATATTGTACCTTCTATATTAGCAAATTGGCTGTGAAAAAAGAAAGATCAAGGTAGCTGCTTACCAGAAGAGATTTAAAGGGAGGAAAGGAGAGCCTGGTATAGAGACTTTGATAGAGGATATTGATAGAGGATATTTGATTATTGACATTTCTTCTTTTTATACACTACTGACAAAGAGGCCACACTCTAAAATATCTTTCAAGGAGCATCTCTCTAAAATAAATGATTAATCATTCACTCCAAAGCAGAAGGAAAACATCAGTTTGGATCTCTTGCCTCTTCTGCTGATTTATCTACTTCCTTGTCCTTTACCATTCAGCCTCTGGATCAGTTGCATCAATGAATTTCACTTATCAGATCATATGAAGACCCTGCCTTTGAAGACACCAAAAATAATAAAAAAAACCCCAGCTTGTCACCTTCTGAGGTGAAAGTGCAACTCAAGAGGATTACAAGCACTGAGATCAATGGGGGAAGAAATGACTACTGGAGAAATAGATCCAGAAAAATGTCGGCAATCTATATTTCTTCTCTCTGAAAATCTTGAGTACATATGAAGGGACTCCTATCGCCAGACAAATAGCAAAAATCCTGGCTTGCATTTGGTCTTATTCTTTTGATCAAAACCAGCATAGAAATGGGACAGTAAACGTGTGAAGACATCAGTGATTCCTTTATAGCTTATACTGAGCTTTTTAGCCAAATGGGAATCAGGTATAAGCTTGTGGTCACCTACTTGGCAGTAGCAATAACTTCTACCCATGGTATTTCTGGTGTAGTCATCTGCCACCACAGGCACTTTTGACTTCACGATGCCCTGATGAGGACATGTAATGCTGCTGGTTCAGTTTGAGCATCCATACATCAGACCACAGAGTGCCTCATAAAAAAAAAAAAAAAAAAAAAAAAGAGGTGTTTCATGGGCTTGCAGTCAACTTTGTTAGAATAAAAGGTATTTATAATAAGAGGCTGTATGTTTAAGATTCCCTTTCAGTATGCTATTTTTAGTGCTCATCTTAAATAAAAGCTCTTTGCGGACAGGACATATATATGTACTTGAATGTTAAGCACTTCATTTGCATATGCTTTGAAGTTGTTAAAGGCTTGCTGTCTGCTGAGTATTTCCTTAGTTGCACATTGTACTAAACTATTGTATAGGTTCTTGATATTAGCTTGTTGTTACCTCTTTCAGTAACACCTCATCTTGGAGGTGCAATTAGGATTAGAGGATAATGCTGCATAGGATGATAGTTTAAACACTTGGGGTGAAATCCTGGCCCATTTAAGTCAATAAGAATATTGCCACTGATATCACTGAAGCCAGGATTTCACCCTTGGGCTCTTTCCGTCTGTCCATTATAAGGATCTTCTAGTCCTTTGCCAACATCAGACGAAAGTAGAGATGGGTCCAAGCCATAAATTTGAGAAGCAGATTCAGATCTGGACTTCACCCAAAGTTTGAGGGGAAGTAGGTCCAAAGTTTTTGGTTCAGGCCTATTTCTAGAAGAGAGATGACAGAATTGAGAAAAGTCCCCGCATAACTGGCACTTCTCTGGAGATCATGGATAAAGTCTCACTGCCTTTGTTAAAAAGAAAAAAAAAAGTACCACAAACCAGACAGTGAGCTGAGTACGCTTTTTGTTGATCGAAGAATTGGACAATAACTGATTTTTGTATTGTGACATTTACTTCATGCAGCTATCCCTGAGGTCTGATGGGTTATTTAATAACCGGTGGCCAAAAGCCTGTGCTGTTGCACGGGTATGGCAGCTGGGCCAAGTAATCCATCATCTGTGCAGTCTCCCTATACAACCAATCAAATTGTTGGATGCAAGTTAGCTGTAGTGCAAGGGCAGTGATTGGTTGAGTCACCTCTGATATCACAATGGACTAGGACTCTGGGCATGGCATAGATACATGCCTTACTATAGCTGTATGCTGAACGGATGTAATTTGTGAAGTCAAAATGGCTGAATACTTAAAAAATAGACAGTAAGAGGCCACAAATTCCAGTGATGGTTGAAGCTGGTGATAGTCTGAACAAGAAAAACTCATAGCCATGCTTGCATATGTTTCCATCACTTCGCACTGACTCAAACATTTTAGGTTTCAGTGACCCACACAATTACAATTCTGGAATCTTCATATTTAGATAAATATCTTGTGTTGAACTAGTACCTTTTCTCCCAGAGGATCCCTTTGCACAATGAGAATCACTGCACCCACTTCTGAAGTGCAGCCAACTCTGAGGTAGAGTATAGCAGCTGTTTAACACACACAGTAACACTATACAGTAATTTAGGGCAAAAGACTTCACTTCTCTGTAACATTTGGTTAATGCTACAGGGAGACTCCTTCTCTTCATGACAAATTCTTGAATAGGTTATTTTATCTTCCAAGACTCTTGAGTGTCAAGAGAAATTGCTTGGAACTTGGATATAATCTCCTGTTTCCCAAATATTCAGAAAGCTGGCATTGTTATAACAAAGAAACCAAACATCCCTCCCCAAAAACCTGATCTCACCTAGAGGAGCTCATTGGATGTCTCAAGGAAATAAACAATGTCATCCATAAAGATCATTATGATAACTCAGAAACTATATAACACAGCTTAATGCCAGTAGTGTCTGTTTTCATAGTGGTAGCTGTGTTAGTCTGTATAAGCAAAAACAACAAGGAGTTCTTGTGGCACCTTAGAGACTAACAAATTTATTTGGGCATAAGCTTTCATCCTTGCCAAGAAATACATGGCCACAAGGACAGCAATATTATTTTCCATTCCACCCTACTGATCGATATCTACTCAAGCAACAGATCATGCAGATTAAACCTCATATAGTCTGCAGCTGTTGTCTTAAACATTATACAGTTAATAACAGATCATTCAGATTAAACAATGCTATCAAAGCTATCCCATGAACAGAGGTGGGGCTTGGGTTATGTCCCTTTGTGTTAATAGGATGTGTACAGTTCTAGATGGACCCAGGATTTATTGAGCTGTTTTCACTGCTACAAAATTATTTAGTTGTTAAATAAGGGGACCGAGGGTAAAGAACAAAAGGTGATTCTTACTGGTGTGATTAACCTCTGATGAACTCCTTAAGGAACTCCTTATCTGACCGATCAGTCCTCATCCTCAAAGGAACTCTGCACAACACTTTCGAAAGATGAGCCTGGGAGCTTAAGTTCATAACTTTGCTAGACACTAAAAATCATGGTCTTAATAGGGACACTGGATTTAGGGCTTATTATATAGAACAATCTGTAACCCACTAACCCCCCTTTTTGTCCTAAAACTACAGGGGTGTTAACAGGACAATTCAGCTTGAAGGGCCTCCTATGTGCTAACTACTTATGCTAAACCATCTGTTCAATCTTGTATTTAGCTGTGACACTGTTAGTACCTTTCCCCAACCTGAAGAAGAGCTGTGTGTAGCTTGAAAGCTTGTCTCTCTCACCAACAGAAGTTGGTCCAATAAAAGATATGACCTCACCCACCTTAAGGAACACTCAGTCTATTGGAATACTCAGCACTGGACACAAATACACCCATTTAAGCACTCAAGCCCTTCATTCCACATGCAGCATACTTAAAATATACCAAGGCATTTTACCTGTAATTAGATGTTGTGTACTCTATTGGTATGTTGCAAACTGGGAGCCTGATCTTGAAGTCTTTACTTTGGAAAAACTCCCATTTAAGTTCATGAGAGTTTTGCCTGAAGAATGCAGGACTAGCCAGGGGTATCTGATGTTTTAATACCTGGTGGGCAATGTCAGCAGCAGTAAGAATGTAGCTTGGCAGAAATGAGGAGAGATTAAAAGTGGGTGATTAAAGCAGAGGACTAGGATTCTTCAATTCTGTTCCGAGCTGTGTAACATTGATCTAGTCACTGACGCCAAAGTTGTCAATCTGAGTGTCTAAAGTTAGACACACAAATCCATATTTAGGCACTTAACTAAGCCCTGATTCAGGGAACCATTTAAGCATACGCTTAAACCTAGGCATGTACTTACTTAAGTGCCCTTCCTGAACAGGGATGTGTTCCTGAATTGGGGCCTCAGATTTTGACTCATGGATGCCTAAATCCTTTTTGAAAATGATATGTAGGCTCTAAATCAATTAGGCATTGTGACGCTGAGTGCAGCAATGCCTAATTACCTTTAATAATCTGGGCCTATATAAAAAAGGTTTTGATATTTAAGGAGGAAATTTCATACAAATTATCTGGCAGATTCTTACTCCATTTTCAGCTGCAAAATTAGGCATACACATTATCAAACTGAAAATTAATTCACCCCTTACCAAATAGATAATAATGGGTCAGCACCATGGGTGTGACGCATACAAGTTTCATTTGTGTAGCCTTAAAAAATACAGTCCCATTTTAAATACCATCAATATTTTTGATGGATTGAGCTCTAAAACTTGTTTTTAGTGGAATTTCTACAGTGTAATTGAAGTGTCTACAGAATCTTATTGAAAGCTTAAAAGTTCAGCTAGGAAAAGCTGTTTTAAAGATGAAATATTATTTTGTATCACAGTGATTTATTTTATCTATATTTGAAAGCTGTAAAAACATTTTAAGAGTATCTGTATAATTGTATGAATGTTATACTTATTAATCATTGTAAATCATGAGAAAATTAATATTAAAAAAGTAATGCAATTTCATGCATAATTTACAGACATGACAAAATAACTGCAAATATGAGTCAGGTGAGTCAATGAATAGTAGTCTTGAAAAATATGGTGAATGAGCATATAAAACTGTATACAATACAATCTTTAAAACAGATGCTTTACAGTTTTTGTTTCGTGGTAAAACTTGTTGTTAAGGTTGCAAAATAGGCTAAGTGATGACCCACTTTTCTTCACTGCATCCTTAGCTTTTTAAAATAATCATTTTGGGGGCTGAAATTTTCCATGCATTGCTCAAAACACTGCTCTCATCTAAAGAAATGTAAATCCGGAATAACTCTATTGATGTCAATGAATTTATTCTGATTTTATACAGAAGTACAGTGCCCCATTGATTTCAGTGGGACTTCACGCAGGTGCAGGAGTTTACCTGCACTGATCCAATTGCAGGACCAGGACCTTAAAGAAATGGGGGTCTTTTATAAGTGAGCACTTAGCAATGTAATCTAATAGTCGATTAATCTGTGACAGCTTTAAGGATTTAGGGCTAAATCCTGCCAAGGCATTGAGTGTGTCCTATGAGATCTAAGTGTCCTCAACTTCCATTGAAGTCAATAGGACATGTTGGCACTCAGCAGCTTGCAAGATCAGAACTTTATGGTGGCTTTAAATCAATTTTAAGTACATATACCATAATGCAGAGTAAGAGCACCTGCCACTTTAAGAGCCAGCTCACTTAGGTCCTTATTCACTTAATAGTCTCATTCAGTTCAGTGAGTCTCCCGGTGTGAACAAGATGATTTATTTGCATGAATAAGAGTTGCAGGATCAGAACCTTAGTCTTTCAAGCAAGTTAATGAAGACTTTTTACCTCTTCTCTCCTCCCCCCCGCCCCCCAGCCACAAGAGAAGAAAAACAGGGAAATTAAATGCAAAAATGTGCAAATGCAATATTAAGATGCACAGTTAATGTGGGTATCTAAAAACCCACAAAATGCAGGAGTGAAGGTGGGACAGGTAAGCATTGCTGTAGGAACCTTACATTTTCCATTTCCTAATGTCCTTATTTATTTACTTTGCCACCTTAACACTGCAGTAAAAAAGATTTTTTTTCAAGAAGCAATACTGTGTGTCAGTGATAATGCTACTTCGATGACATCTAATTTTTAATTGTTATAATCCTCTCTTCAATAAGAATACGAGTTGCACTTTTGTTCTCTTTTCTTTTCTTTTTTTTAACAGCGCAAAACTGCCAAAGCTGTATAGTGAAGGGGTGGATCTTTAGGTATTGATTTAAAATATGTGGGAAAGTATCATCAGAATGCCTAATTCATTTATATCATTTATTTAAACAGAACCCAACAAGAAGGCATGGGAGGGAAATGGAATCATGCTTCTTATTTTTAGGAACCTTGGATGATCCCTTTACTCTCAAGAGCTAAAGCCATGTTCATTTCTTGAGTGACCATCAAAGCATTGTTCTTTCACTCTGAACTCTTTGTCAGAAAAAGCATCATCCTTCTTCCATAGAATTTCTGCTGCCCCCTTTCCAGGCAATGATTATTGCTGGTAAAAGAAAATGAGAATTACACCTTATTTTCACACTCTGAAGGAAACATTAGGCTTACGTTAGCAATAGCTATCTCTGCTTAAGGGACATGAAATCACCCTTTAAGTGGTGGTTACTATATTTTTAACTTCTATATGAGAAGGAAATAAAATGGCACTAAGAGCCTGATTTGTGGTTTTACTGCCGGGGAATGGGAAACAATTTCAGCTCACGAGAATACAAAAACATGCCCATTGAACAAGGACCAGATTCTGATAACCTGGCTCATGTTCTGTGGTACCTTACTCCACAAGTAGCTTCATTAGTTTTAGTGGGACTTCTTGTAAATTCTTTGGGGAGGGGCCCAACTCATTGTTTTGTGTTTGTACAGGGCCTAGCCCAACGAGGTTCTAGTCCATGACTGGGACTCCTTGGTGCTATGGTAACAAATAAATAATGTCTGGTTAGGTGCCCTCAAAATGATGACGGGTGGAGAATCTCATCCCGATGACTAAATCCATCCTTAGAAATCAGTGATCCAGTCTCTTCACTTTTTTTTTTTTTTTTTGGAACATGGAATAATGTATTTTTGTTTAGTCAAACCCTTCTGTTTTTAATTATAAGAATCAGACCATCTTCTTTCTTTTGTGATCTCATTATAATTGACTTAACGGGCCATAACTTAACTGGTGCTTCAGGTATGCCAACACTTTCAGCTATCTTACTCTTACCTGTAAAATGACGATGAACTTACTTAACTTACTTTTGTTACTGTTTTCCAGTTTAAATTTTAATATGTAAAGTGCTAGGTTGCTGAAGGAGTTAGAGGGACTTTTGTGCCAGGAGTAAACATGCATCAGCAAACTTAAATGAATGTACATTTATTTTTAATTAGCTCCCTTTCTTTGGCTAATTGTCAAGGATGCTGGTTATTTAAATGTGTTTGCTGCCTCACCATCAAACCAACTCTGTGCAAGTTGTTCAAATATATGGTCCTGATCCTACTTTGCTGGAGAGTCTCATAAATAAATTATCCAGTTTGTATTTGTGGAGAAGTCTTAACTATATCCCCTAATAACAAAGCTTATGCAGCATCACTGTGTCAAATTCTTTAATTTGGTTACATTAATGCAACTCCACTGATCTGATTGCTAGACCCCCATTGACTTGTTCCAGGGAGATAACTAAGTGCACAACTTGGCCCTGTTTGTTTTATAGACACACACACACTTGCATTTTATTGAATAGCGAGGAGAATTTGAAACTATAAATGGTATTAAAAAGGACGCATGTATTTAAAAGACAATGAAGTTTATATATAAATACTTCTGAATATTTTCTTGGTCAGTGCTCCACCCTGTATGTTTGCAATTATTGTTCAAAGCTGATTTTTGTGAAGGAAAAATTAAGAGAAATTAAAATGTTTTGTGTATAGTTGCTACAAATAGCAAAAAGAGATTACTTCTGGAAACTTGCTCTGTAATCAGACTAGGATGCAAGAGTGAATAGTTTAAAATTTTATTTTATAAAACCTCCAATTTTGAAATAAACTGACAAAATTTCTGTACGTATCTGTTGTCTGCATATTTTCCCATGCTGAGAAATTTCTGTGCTACATTTACTTTTTCAGGAGAAACCATTCTGTTTCGAATAATGTTATTTTCATGCTAAGAGACTGTATTTGCTTGTTATAAAGAAATCTTAAGAGACAGTTTGACAAGCCAAAAACATACAGACAGTGATTGTTAGAAAACGGGAGCCTACTTTTCTCTCCCAGTCACTTTTAAAAAGGAGTAGATGTTGAGTTTAGGAAGGTGAAGGTTTACCAGCATGTAGAATCAGGTATATTGGGGCAACAAGCCTTATGTAAGCTTCCAGAAATAATTTTGCTGAATCATGCATTTGCAGAGGTAGATAAATGTCAGCTTTACAATAAGACTTATCGAGCTCCTTTTCACTTATGATTTTAAGCATTTGAACTGGTGGCTCAACAGGTGAATAGCTGATGCATGGATCCATTTTACAGTGTTCCCCAGTCACTTCTCTTGCAGAACATCAGTGATGGGGAAGTAGCAGAAGCACAATGAAATACAGAGAACCAGGGCCTGGATCTCTGTCCCCAGGAGTTTACAATCTAAAATGGACAAACTTAGACATGCACATAATCAAAGGAAGGTGATAGGGAAGAGAGAACTGTGGGTTATCTTTCAATAAATGTGTGATAGATGGAATCAGAGCAGAAAGTTTAATAGGCTGTCTATCTTGGGTACTTTAAATGGCCCCCCTTACAGCAGAATCTGCACAACTCACACTCTTTAATGTAGTTATCCTCCACTATACCCCGCTGAGGTAGGGAAGTACTTAACCATTGGATCATCCTTTTCCACCTAAATCCTGCAGGTAGTAAGTATCTCTAGGGATCTGTCACTAATACTGGCCCAATCCTGCTTCCAGTGGTGTAAATGCAAAACTTCCACTGACTTCAGCAGTGCAGGATCTGGTCCCTAGATATGATATAATGCTGGCAGCAATGGAACTCAGCCTGTGGTTTTTAATAGTACAGTAGATGAGGATAGAGTTAGGAACAAACAAAAAAAAATTGCAACATTTATTGCAATATGTGGCCCTGATCCTGCATTTAGGACTGTTCAGGTGTAATGCCTGGTGGCCAAGGTGGACTAGGGTCAGTCCAAAGCACGAGTCAAGTGTGTGAGGGTGGTCAGGTTGCCAGTAGGTCAATCGGTATCAGAGGCAGTCTGGGGCAATGGTTGGCATTCTCACAAGAGTCTGTACCCGGAAGATCCAATCCAAGGGGCTAGATCAGCTGGTTGGGGAGGTGAGGTTTGGCAAGGCAGGGTCAGGCAAGGCGATCTAGGCAGCAACCAGCAGGCAATGGTCTGTTGCTCAGATAGCTTCCATCCTCTTCCTGTTGGGGTCTTTAAATAGTCCCAGTACCTAATGAGCATGCTGCCAGTTCATCCAATGAGGGGCCTGCGGTATGGCTGCTGTGGGTCTGTAGGCCTTTAGCACTAAGGTTGAGGTAGCATTTCCGTACCCTGTTGTGGTGCAGTGGATAAGGATACTGCCTAAGTACTTAGGAGGCTTGGCAGGGTCCTGACATCAGGTGAATCTAACTGTGGAATTGAGGCCCAAACATGTAGGTCCAAAGTTCTACAGGCCTGAGGAGTCATGTGTGAGTATGAAGTGCAGGATTTGAGCGCTGTGAATGTATGAGTGGGTGGACTTGGACTACTAGGAGCTGAAAGTAATGCCACATGTAATTGCTTGTACATTTGCAACAGTCTCAGACTTGACCAACGCCTCTGTCCTTAGATATTAATAACATGTATGTAGGTAATTTACAGATTATCAAACCTTTCTTCTTGTAGCATCGCTATGGGTATTAACTTGCAAAGATAATCTTCAAGAGAGCTTATTACAATCATTTCTAAAATGCCTTCCTAGTGACTATATGCAGTCCGTGAGTGGGTAGTGCTGTTATCCACCGATTATTTTTCCCTGCCTCGATATACATGCTACCTTTAAACGCAACGTGAGAGTTGATCAAAGTGAAATATATAGCTCCATCTGTTGTAAATCCTTTGAATTCAATATCTTTGCATTAATGTTTATGGCTGGTCTGTGCACTTGTGGAATTTACTTTGCCATGTGTACGTTTAATAAGAAAATGATAATCTAGCTACATTATTTGTCTGTCATCCATCGCTATATATTGCAGCTAAATCTTTCACTTTGCAGAGTAATAATTCTTATATACCCCTCATGGTCTAAGAATCTTAAGTGTATTACAATTGCTAGTTAATAAAATTCCCCTAATACCTCCAGGACATATATATTTTTATACTTGTGTTACAGATGGCTAAAATGAGGCAAGAGAGGTTAAATGACTTGCCCAAGGTTGTACCAAGAATCAGTGACAGAGCTGGAAGTAGAATCCCAGGGCCCAATCCTCAGATGGCATAAATACCAGAGCTCCATTGACTGACAGTTTATATCAGTTGAGGATCTGGCCCCCGAAGTTCTGGCTACCAGTTTTCTGGTTTTAATCACTGGAGAATAAAACCTTTCCCTTATATACCATGTACCAAAGTTAACTGCATTTCCCTTGAAACTGACATATTTTTGTAAGTGTTCCCATGTAAATCAGATCTCTTCGTTAATAAATGTTATAGACTTGGAAGGAGGGGAATGGGCATAGTGATGATTTGTATTGTTATTAGTTGTGATCCAAGTCACTTCCCAAAGCTGTCAGCATAAACATTTTTGCTCTAGTTTCTTTATCTCAAGAGATGTGTTTTCATTTCAGGTTAAAACCATTGCTCTGATTAACCATCAAAAACTATACAGCTCTCATGAAAAAATTGCTTCCTAGGAATAATTGTGTACTTACATTTCCTTTGCCAGTATTGTACTGTAGGACAGTCAATGACACAAATAAATATTACATTTGATATGCAAAAGCAGGAGTGTCTAGATCGCTATTGGTTGTGTTTTCTTTCCTGACAAAATGAACATGCAAGTTTCAGATCAACAAATACAGAAAAGTCTATAGCACCAATGAGTACGCTTTGGTTACCAGAGATACAGATTAATTCAATAATAAGATTTTTTTTCGTGTTTAAGTCATTGGTGCAAGAGTCATTCAACAGATACCATTTTATAGCACATACACAATTTTGATAAAAATGGCAACGTGGGGTTCCAGATTTGTTTCTTGCTCTGTTGAGTCAAAATGATGCGTTTTATAACTGCCAGCCTGTGAGCGTAACCGGGGATCTGTAAAGTCAAGCTGGGCTCTTTCCTTTTGAAATCATCACAAGTAAAGATGCTGAATGTCAAGTTATAACCTCTGTTTCTCTTGGGCAAACCCATTGCTTAACAGGTGTAAAAAGCAGCAAAAGTGTATTTTAGTCACTCAGAACAAAATGTATTGATTCTGAATAGACACATGGAGCAGATGTGTTGATTCAGGGTGTGCTGTTTTGAAAGGCAGGATCATAATTTAAAGAAGTTGTAGTGAGGCTGAGTGGCCTCCCTCCGAGTGGGAGAGCGAGGGACCTTTACTTGCTCCTTGGAGGGCAGAGCCTAGATTGCCCCGCCCACCTCACCAGAAGTACCAGGGCATGGCCGGAAGTATAAAAGGCCTGCCCTGCTGCACAGTTGGGGGAGCACCTGTGGAGGAGAAGGACGCTCTGCCTGTTCTCCCATGTCCCTGAGAGGAACCTGCACCTGGCTGTTCTCGATTCCCAGACGCTGACGAGGACTGGCCCGGAGTACCTGCTGCCGTATATCCTGAGGAGCTGGAAGAGGCCTGGAGATCGCAGGTACCAAATCCCGGGGAGGCAGGAAGTGGCCCGGCTGCAGAACCAGGTGTGGCACCATCGGTGTGTTGCAGCTGGATCCCCGCCTAAGCAGAGGCAGCCAATCCTGTCCCTGCCAGGGCCCTGGGCTGGGACGCAGTGGAGTAGGGTGGGCCCGTGTACCCCTGCCAACCCACCCCAGGGTGGCTGACCCCCCTACACTGTGCAAAGAGACTATAGCTCTGAAGAGGAGCTTCCCTTACCAGTCACCCTTAGGGACTGTTTGTTTGCTGGCTGCCTGAACTCTGCCCAGGCCAAAGCCAGCCCTGAAAGACTGTTTTGCCTGCTGGTCCCTAAGCCTACTTAAGCACAGGCCCCAGCTCACCTGTAGACTGTTTTGTTCACTGGCTGCATGAGCCCCGCCCAGGCCAAAGCCAGCCCTGAGAGACTGTGTTTAAGGGCTGACTACTTGAGCTACCCAAGCCCAGGCAGTGACTATTAGTGACTGATAGTGACTATTAATCACCCAGCCCTACTGTGAGCTCTCGGCCGTCTTGCAGTCTCTGGTCCTGGCCAGACAGGACCAGCCTGAGTGGCCTTCCTCCGAGCGGGAGAGCGAGGGACCTTTACGGAAGTATAAAAAAAGCCAAAGAAATTAGGAATATGCATATTTCACTAGCACTTCAGATGCTATAGCTGAATGCCCCCTAAATCCTGGGGGTCAGGCAGCTAGCCTGAGCTGCAGCCCATCATCACTGTGGCCACACTGCTATTTTTAGTACACTAGGTTGAGTGGGGCTAATATACGGGAAGCACTCTTTCAGCTGCTTTGTAGACACACCCCCTATGGCATGACTGGCTCTGCCTCCTTCCTGGTCATCTGCTGATCTACCCAGCTTCCAACACCTTTCAGGCTGAGGTGACTTAGCCTTCTAGCTAGGTCACATACCTTTCCTGGGTCCCCAAAGTGCAACATACACACACAGAAACACATTCCTCCCCCTTCCTGCGCTCAGTCCTCAGAAGACTCTTCAGCCCTCCAGGGCTCTGCAGCACACCAAGAAACAAACGCCTCTGCCCTGCCTCACCTCATGCAAGCCTAAGTTGGTCATTGGCAGCTAAACAAGGCAATTGTCCTGGGCCAGGCCTAACTTCTCTCAGGGATGCTCTTATAGACAGCATTTTCCTGAATTTCTGGCCCCTGCCAGCCTTCTCCCCTGCAGTGAGAGTCTGCGCCCCCTCCTTGCTAGCCGCCAATAGAGCTGGGCTCTCACCTTTTAGCTTCTCCCTTGAAGACTGGCACCTGGTTCCAGGTGTCATGGGGGTGATTGGGCTGCTAGCAGCCCATTAAACTGTTCCGGACTCATGTGGGGTTTGAACACCATGTCATTGAAGCATTAGTCCTCATTTACAGATGAGTAGCATGAGGCACAGACCACAAAAGCCCAGGGCTAATAAGATCTGCAAAGGAGCCTTAAGGAGTTAGATGACCAAATCTAACTGAAACTCCCCTGGGCTCCTTTGAAAGTCCCAGTCTAGGTTTTTAGAATGGACTCTGTTTGGGTATTGTTTTGCCCTGTATTTGTATTTTTGCATCAATGGTAAATTTGAGGTGCAAATATCGGTACATAGTCATAAGGATTTGTGCTTGTCATTTATTGCAGCTGCAGACATGCTAGTACAAAGTTATGAATTAGAAAATGGCAGCCAGGTTGTGGTCCAGATGAAAATCAGATCTTAGTGACTTGACCAAAGAGTCACAGCAAGTCCAGTGGCAGAACTGAGAACAGAATCAAAGTCTGTTGCTGTCCAGCAATTTGGTTCAACCATGGGACCATACTCCCTCCCAGATAATTGTTAGTTTATTTCAAAGCATGTCAGTGAAACTGTATGTAGTGTGTGTAGTAAAGTAACAAGACAACATTATAGCTGGTCTCAACAGCAGAGAACAATAGAGGTCACCATTGACGTATAGTAAGAAATCACTCCAGGATCCATTTTAGAACACTGAGCAGATGCACAGAGCCAAAAAGCACGACCTATTTTCTCCTGGCATGATTTCAAAATTCAATAGCATGAACAAAGCCAAGAACTGGAACAGACTCAGTAAAATAATTTGCAATTTTGAGTATTCTAGCACAAATATGAGATATTTTTTCCCCAGACAGAATAAAAACAAAACACAACTAAAGAGTATGAATTTTGAAATGGAAAAAAAGAAATTTCTCTTTGCCTTACAAACTCTGTCACACAGAATAAGACATCAACACTTCTAATAGCCAGGACATGGCAAAAGCCATAATTTAGTGTCCTACCATTTTTTTGTTAGAGATTTTAATTAGTTGGCAATGCCTATTTTCTCTTGCTCAATCCAATCAATCTGTTTTAATAATAATAGTGATAATAACAACAATAATAAATAACAAAAACACGTTACAGGATGTCCATGGAGTTGAAATGCTCTGCATGCTGTACTTGTTTAGCGTTCTGTATTGCACAGGCTACATTACATAGCCTGGTGTGAAAATCTTTGTAAGAAATTTGTGAAGAAATTATCTGAATTTACAGTCTGGGGATAAACATTTAAAATCAATTTTACTTACAAAAGCAGATGACCTAAAATAATCAGTGTTTGCAAAACAAAAAAACAATCAGAATGATAAAAGAGGATAAAATACAGCACAAGTGTGATCCTTACTGAATCATTACATCAAATGTTCCTGTGGCTGATGGAGGGAGAAGAGGTGTGGAAATGAAGGTAATTGCCCACAATTCTTTCTCTGAGTCCTTGGCTCAGACTTTCAAAGCTATTTAGGTGCCGAACTCCCAGTGAAATCAATGAGCATTAGGTGCCTAAATACCCTTGAGAATCTGGTCCCTTGTGCTTATTTTCCATGAATAAGCTTTCAGTTTAGAACTCTAATTCTCCCAACTTGCCCTTTAGTTGAACTTCCCCTAATCAGAAACAAATTGTTTCTTAATGGTGGCCTGCAAAGGATTTTTAAGGGTTGTTTTTTTTTCTGCTACATTTTACTTCAGAAATTATTAAGAGTGCCAATTTCCGCCACTGCTCCAGCCATAAGTGGAGAAATAGACCCATGTGTTGTGACAACTCCCACTGCATAGTACCGAACAGCTGTTCTTCTTTCCTAGGTTCTGTCAGAGGATATATTTCAGAGTAGCAGCCGTGTTAGTCTGTATTCGCAAAAAGAAAAGGAGTACTTGTGGCACCTTAGAGACTAACCAATTTAGTTAGTTATCCGATGAAGTGAGCTGTAGCTCACGAAAGCTTATGCTCAAATAAATTGGTTAGTCTCTAAGGTGCCACAAGTACTCCTTTTCTTTCAGAGGATATAATTATTCTTCTAACCATGAGAAGCAGAAGGATGCCCCTTGTATGCACTAAAAATACGTAGTCATTTTATTGTGTTTAATAATGGGGACAGTGTGCTCAATGTCAGTCAGGGGTTCACCCATGTGACACAGGTGATGAAATATTTTGCACCTCTATAGCACATTTCATGTCAGGTTCTCATAGCTCTTTATGTATATTAAATAAGCCTCACAATGCCCTAGTTGGGCAGTAGAAAGCCCTCCACCAGGGCCACCTACTTGGCCAAAGGGAAGCGATTCACCTGCTGGATGGCAAATAAGGGGGTTTGTCCCGAACGAGCCGCATTGCAGATCATTCTAGACTACCCCCTGCATCTCAAGCATCAGGGCTTGTCGCTATCATCTATCAAGGTCCATGTAATGGCCATCTCGGCCTTCCACCCACTGCTTGAAGACGGGTCAGTTTTCTCTCAGGATATCACAGCCAGATTCCTCAAGGACCTGGAGCACCTCTACTAGCACATGAGGGATCCTGTTCCTCCATGGGACTTGAATCTGGTGCTGTCACGGCTCACAGGCCCCCTCTTCAAGCCTTTGGCTTCCTGCTCTCTCCTTCTCCTCTCCTAGAAGGTCGCATTTCTGGTCACGGTCACGTTGGCACACCGGGTATCTGAGATCTGGGTGCTCACCTTGGAGCCACCTTATATGGTCTTCTACAAGGACAAGGTCCAGCTCAGACCATACCTGGCCTTCCTTCCTAAGGTAGTCTCTCAGTTTCATTCAAGCCAAGACATTTATTTACTGGTCTTTCCAAAGCTGCGTAAGTCGGAGGAGGAGGAGTACAGACTACATGCCCTGGATGTCAGGAGGGCTCTGGCCTTCTGCATTGAAAGGACCAAGCCATTCTGCAAGTCAACGCAATTATTCGTTGCTGTGGCCAACAGGATGAAAGGTCAGCCTGTTTCCACTCAGAGGATTTCCTCCTGGATCACTGACTGCATTCGCTTTTGCTATGATCAAGCAAAGGTGCCGCCCCTGGCGATTGTCACCGTGCACTCTACCAGGGCGCAGGCCCCTTTGGCAGCCTTTTTGGCCCAAGTGCCTATCCAGTTCCACATCTGTAGGGTGGCCACCTAGTCATCGGTCCATACCTTCATGTCCCACTATGCGCTTCCCCAGCAGGCTCGGGACGATGCTGGCTTCGATAGAGCAGTACAGCAAGCCGCCAAGCAGTGAACTCTGACTCCACCTCCATAGATACTGCTTGTGAGTCACCTAGAATGAAATCGACATGAGCAAGCACTCGAAGAAAAAAATGGTTACCTACCTTTCGTAACTGTTGTTCTTTGAGATGTGTTGCTCATGTCCATTCCATTACCCACCCGCCTGCCCCTCTGTCAGAGTTGTTGGCAAGAAGGAACTGAAAGGGCATAGGGATGTCAGCACCTGATATACCTCAGCATGAGCGTGGCACTCTAGAGGGTGCCACAGCTGGCCTAATGGATACTGCTATGGCAAAAATCTCTGACAACTCTGCACATAGGCGTGCACACACGTAGAATGGAATTGAGATGAGCAACACATCTCAAAGACAACAGTTACGAAAGGTAGGTAACCATTTTTTCCTATTTCTTTGGCTAGTGCGTAGCACAATGAAGCCTCTATCCTGATTGTGGCCTATAGATGCTACTGTAGTATGTTAATAATTTGAACCCATCAAGTTCTATGTATTGTTAACTTATGAATACCTGTGTTGTTACAGTTACAGTGGAGCACCCATAGGGGCACACATCTCAAAGAACCTCAGTTACTGCACAGGGTGAGTAACCTTCCCTTTCTTTCCCTCCCCAACTTTCCTCCTACTGTTTGTCACACTCACTTGCTGTGTCTGGTCTTAAATCAAATTGTAAGCACTTTGAAGCAGGGACATATCATCTAGTGTGTTTGCACAGTGCCTAGCACCATAGGCCTGATCCTGATTGTGGCCTTGATCTTAAGTGGGACCTTTGAATGTGACAACAGTACAAATTATTATAATTATTCTGAATCTTTCCCATGTCGTTGAATGTCACATCGGGCACAAACAAGACTCAGTTATTTCTGTCTATCCTGGACCGCTCTTTGCATGTCCTTTGTGTTGTTAAGTCCCATATGTTTTCCCTCTCTGAGTATGTTGAAAGGAGGGATTCTTTTGGTCAGAGCCTTCTGCATTATTGTCCAGCTGCCCAAAGGCATGCCAGCTGTGGCAGTTGCTCTGGATTCATTCTTTACATATCTCAAATATTTTCATTTTCTTTTCTGGATAACTTTAGAGATAAGGGGTTGTTGAACTCTTTGAAGAATCTCACCATTTGTCACAAATTAATTCCATGTAATAGTTTTCTAAGGCATTTGCTTTCAAAGGCATTTAGACATCCATCTATAACTTTGGTGGATTTCCAGCTTTCATATCCATGTGAGTTGGAAATAACATTTGAGTTGAAGATTTGGCCTTTAAGTTGTAGATTTTTGATGACCAAAACTTATGTAAACCTTGCCAGTTTGTGACATGATATCCTTCTGGACATCCTGTTACTGCCAAGATATGCAAATTAATAATATTAATAATGAATACGATTGATATTGCCCCATTGCTGCAGAGAGAAAAATAATATTTTTGGCTATAGCTTGTTGAACCTCCTGAATTTTACATTGCAAAGATATATTCAGAGGACACAATATACAGCAGCATGCACATTATGCCACTGAAAGTGAATTACGGTAGATGAGAAGTGAATTAAGGAATGAATAATTACTTCAGTGGACCCAGGGTTAAGGTAAGAATCAACTCTGGCAATGCTCAGGATGTGGGGAGGGGCAAATTTACAAATCAGCTGGCAGAAGTAGAATGATTGAGGTTAGTGATACCTGTTAGATTTCTGACTTTAGTAGAGTTCCTGAGATACAAAATTTAGTGCATGCAAGTGCTGGCAAGTCTGTAAAATACCTCACACCGGGCTTGTAGGAAAATTTTGCTGCTGGCATCTAGGATGGAAATTGGACCAGAAAGAAGCACTTGTAATGGGGTGAGATCTATTAGCTGTTCCCAACTGACACAGTATATCCTGGTTCCATCAATCCACCCTGTTTCCTGCCTATCTGCCCCAGTGTGTGTATGGGAGGGAAGGGGGTAATGGCATGGAACCTCAGGCTTCCAAAATTCTTTCTACCTCTAGTTCCATTTACTGGGCCACCAACTGCCATGGAATCTTTGGGTTCCAGTGTTCCACCCTGTCTGTTGAAGGATGATGCTTGCTATTGGAATGGCAGAACAGGTGAAAAGCACATGACCCCATGTATGCACTGCATTACACATGCAGTTTGTCTGCACTCACCACCCCCAGCGGTGAGAGTACAGCTGTGATGAAGGCCAACTCTTCAGGCTCCAACTGTGTTGCACATACAATGGACCATCCCAAAGCTGCGATTCTTCAATTGGATGCTGCTGCACAGCAGCAACTCATGCAGCTCACCAAGACTACAGGAGGTCGTAGGAAGGGGCTGCTGTTATCCAAATGCTGACCAGGCCCTGGTAAATCTTTTCTGGGACTATCGCTAGGACAGGGGTCGTCAATAGGGGGCCTATGGGCCAGGAGATGGTTTTGAACAGAACTCAATCTTTTTACTTTCTTATTATTTTCTCTGGAGTCTGGACCTTGACCAAGAAATTTAGACCTTGACAAAAAAAATAATCGACTACCCCTGCACTAGGACACAATTGTGTCAGTGTGATGACCTCCCCCACCAGAAGTGCTGGAACTACAGGTGCGGGGGGTGCTGCAGCACCCCCTGGCTTGAAGTGGTTTCCACCACATACAGGATTTACAGTTTGGTTCAGTGGCTCTCTGCATCCCCATTATACAGGGGTGAAAGTAACTTAAAGGACTTACCAGAGTGCCCTAAGGGTTGCTCCTGGGGCTGGTTTTGTTCAATATCTTCATTAACGATCTGGAGGATGGCATGGATTGCACCCTCAGGAAGTTTCCAGATGACACTAAACTGGGAGGAGTGGTAGATATGCTGGAAGGTAGGGATAGGATACAGAGGGACCTAGACAAATTAGAGGATTGGGCCAAAAGAAATCTGCTGAGGTTCAACAAGGACAAGTGCAGAGTCCTGCACTTAGGACGGAAGAATACCATGCACTGCTATGGACTAGGGCCCGAGCGGCTAGGCAGCAGTTCTGCAGAAAAGGATCTAGGGGTTACAGTGGACGAGAAGCTGGATATGAGTCAACAGTGTGCTCTTGTTGCCAAGAAGGCTAACGGCATTTGGGGCTGTATAAGTAGGGGCACTGCCAGCAGATCGAGGGAATGTGATCATTCCCCTCTATTCGGCACTGGTGAAGCCTCATCTGGAGTACTGTGTCCAGTTTTGGGCCCCACACTAAAGGAAGGATGTGGAAAAATTGAAAAGCGTCCAGCAAAGGGCAACAAAAATGATTGGGAGGCAGGAGCACGACTTATGAGGAGAGGCTGAGGGAACTGGGATTATTTAGTCTGCAGAAGAATGAGGGGGATTTGATAGCTGCTTTCAACTACCTGAAAGGGGGTTCCAGAGAGGATGGATCTAGACTGTTCTCAGTGGTAACAGATGACAGAACAAGGAGTAATGGTCTCAAGTTGCAGTGGGGGAGGTTTAGGTTGGATATTAGGAAAAACTTTTTCACTAGGAGGGTGGTGAAGCACTGGAATGCGTTACCTAAGGAGGTGGTGGAATCTCCTTCCTTGAGGTTTTTAAGGTCAGGCTTAACAAAAGCCCTGTCTGGGATGATTTAGTTGGGGACTGGCCCTGCTTTGAGCAGTGGGTAGGACTAGATGACCTCCTGCGGTTCCTGCTAACCTTGATATTTTATGATTCTAATCTTTAATTAAAAATTAATCTTTCAATTCTTGAAGACTCCAGGACAATCTGGAGGGTTGGCAACCCTAGTGGGAGGGGGCAGCTATGCGAGGTAAGCACCCCGACCGCTTATGTAGGGAGATGGAGGAGGCACCTGCGCGTGCTACCCTCCCCCCACCCCCCGTGCAGGGAGAGGGCATCTGCGTGTGATGCCATCTCGCGCCACGCAGAGTTCAGCAGGGAATTGAGCGAGAGCAGGAACACACGTGAGTCCGCGGAACACTCCAGTCGGCCCAAGCGTTTGCTGTCTCCTGTCACCTAATTGGTCTTCCTCTCAACCTTTGACCTCTCACCCCCATTTTTAGTCCAATCGCCTCACTGCTCTCATGGACTGGGGAGGTGGAGGGTGTGAGCTATGGGGGATGGAATTCTCAGAGCACGAGTACGCTGCCTGCGTTGGGCGGGCCTATTGTTATGGGCGGAGAGCTCGGGCGGTGCTCTATTTGCGTAGGACCAGCCTCGCAGGGGGAAGGGAGGGCAGGAGGCTGTCCCGGGCCCAGGTGAATGGAGGAACCTGACAGCTGGGGGGAGTGAGGCGGCGGCGGCGGGGAAATGGCGGCGGGAGCAGCACAATGAGACGCGGCCTGTAGCCTGGAAGCTCTGGGCTGGGTCCAGTCCGGCAGGTAGGAGGCGGCGGCTCTGGCATGTGCCCTCGCCGAAGGCTTCATGGCGGGCTCGGGGACTCAGCACCGGGGATGGGCAGCTTCTGCCGGGCGAGTGGTCACCGCCCGCTCCGAGCATGTGCGCGGCTCAGCCCCCTTCCCCAGCCCTTGGCGCCCGGCTGAGCCGCCCTTCGCTCCCGCTGGCTGCAAGGCATGTCCACCTGCCGGAGCCGCGCAGGGCCCCCGGCACAGCCACCCCCCTGGCTCTGCCTACCGCGGGCCCCGCCACCCCCCTTGCCGCCGTGGCCCCGGCTCAGTGGAGTCCAGGGCGAAGGGTCTCCCAGTCCTTCTCGCTGGCTTTGTGTTCTCTCGCCCCAAGGCCAGCAGCACTTGGGGCCTGCTGAGGCGTGTGCGCTAGGCTCCTGGGCCCCGTCCCGGACACCGCTGCCCCTTCAGACGACAGGCCTGTGGCACCCGGGAGCTGCTTCCCCACCCCTACTCATGGACCATCTGCTAAAGGGGCCCTTGTGCTGGGTATGAGTTGCGGGCGGAGGAGAGGAGTTATAACTTAAAGCTCCCCTGGAGTAATATTTTAAGGTTTTTTTATTATCCCTCTGTTCCTTCGCCATCTCCCCAGTTGAAACGAGGGGGGTCCTGCATTCTGTAAATATACAGTGATAAAATTAAAAGGGCCTTCTCCAAAACCTGTATGCAAAATATTACAAAGTCTAAGTAGAACCATTAAAGCATTTAGCTATTCTAGTGCCACATGCTATAGAAAGCACGACAATAGAAAAAAAAATTTAAAAAGTGGGTCATGTATTGATATAACTTGAAACAAACTCGGACACTTGTGTATTTGTTTTCTTCCAGAGTTAACAAGCATTCTTTGATAGAAAATATCTTGTTGATTTGGTTAACTTTGATCACTAAAAACTTACTTAGAAGATCTTTTGCCCTTAATATTATCAGTTGTGGGTGTTCATTTTTATTTTTTTTAAACATCAATTGACTGTTTAAGCCCAGTGAGGATGCATTCCACTAGTGGGTGAGAGATATCCTGCCAATTTAGTTTACAAATCTAGACACATCTTTTCCCTCCCCCCTCCCCCCACCCCACAAAAGTGAAAAAAACTTGACCTATATCTTTAGTCAGCTAGTCAGTATGTGTTTAGTAATGCTCATCCTCCATCTCTTGAACTGTTGTCTGGTGTCTTGTCTTTCTGCTTTAGATTGTAAATTCATTGGGACAATGAACATGTCTTTTATATTTGTGAAGTGCTATGTACAGAAGCATAGTTACATACATATTTTTAATAACTGGTCTTTTTTGATGGTTTGATATATGGGGATTGATTATATCTTAAAATACTTTTCTAAAGGGAGGGACCTTCTACACTGGATCACAGCTTGTGGGGTCACAATCTGTAGTACTTAATAAAAATATGAAAATGCTCCTATTTAGGCCTAAGCAGCTCACCCAGTAAATAGTTGTGATTTTTCTCCTATTCCTTCACTTTTAATTCATAGAGATGATGGTGCTCAAAACTACTAGATTGCACTAGTGAAAGATTCCCCATTCAAATATCCTGTAGCCTAGGAAAAAGTCCAGTGACGATGCATTTCAGGCACAGAGTTCAAATTTTTGTATCCATATTTCTGCTCGCTTCATAACCTTTATTATTGAGCCAGGCCTTATAACCTGCTCAAGAGGTCTGTAAAATATAATTTTTTCCCATTTTACAGATAGCTAACTTGCAGTCATTTCTGGCAGAGCTGGGGGTAGAACACAAGCCTTACCAATTCATCTACACTGTCTTTCATTATATGTTTATCAGATCAATGTTCCTATCTCTCATGTGAAATCAGGAATATTTGTCTATTTTTCTTAGTATAAGAACAATAGGGCACTGAGAGATGGAAAATTAAAAATGATAGATGGAAATACTTTTTCACACAATGTGCGATTAGCCTGTAGATCTAACTGCATGATATAGTTGAGAGCAAGAGCTTAAGAGGATTTTAAAAAAAAATTATACAGCTATATGGATAACTAGTTATTGTAAATATGAAGAGTAGAGGCAAGAGTTTTGGGGGGGATATAAACGCTCATGTATAATCTAATCTCAATAACTATCTATTGCAAGGTTGTTTTCTTGGTCTTTCTTTTTGTACCTTCATCTGAAGCATCTAGTACTGGCCACTGTTAGTGACAGAATACTAGAATAGATGGATCACTGGTCTGATCTAGTATGATGGTTCCTTTATTCCACTCCCAGAACCAGAGATTCATGATCTCCAAAATTCTGCTGCTATCTAGCAAATAGTGTGTGACCTACTGATAGCGTGTCCCATCTCCTTCTGGTGTTTAGCTCATATAGAGCAGAGTCGCTCAACCTTTTCAGATTGTCACCACTTTTTTGAAGTCAAAAACATTCACAATCCTCTTACATAAAAAAATCCTCTGACATAAAATAAGAGTAAAAAATGTAAGTGCATCAATTTTAACAAGCCTATTTAATTTTTGTTGGTTTTTCAAGAGGATGAAAGAGAACACTTGAACTTGAAGGGTAAGGATATGTGGGAGTGGGAAAATGAGATTTTCTTTGGTATAGATTGTAATAACATTTCTAACGCTTTGTAACTCCCCTAGGAGACACGACAAACTGGATGAGAAATGCTGACATAGAGGGAGAGTTACTACTTTAGCTCAAATGATAGAGGTTTGTGGTGGGAATCTGAAGGTCTAGTATTCAAACGGTGCTGATGGCCTATGTGGGGAGAGCCTTATGGTTGCACATGATGATATTTCTAGTTTCAGTTTTCTGTTTAAAAGATGGTTAGTTTACACAATGTAAAACTGTTTTTTGTTAATCATTTAAAGAGCAGCACACTAGAAAACTCAGGTATTCCACAGTTTGGTCAGTTGTCACACATTTTCAGGTTTGAAGGATTAGCAATATGCCCAGGATCATCTCTTGCTGCTTTTGCTCTTTACTACAGACTGCATCAGCTTACTGAAATTGATCTGATTTCATAAGGGTATGTCTACACTACAGAATTATGTCCACTTAAGTTATGTCGACATACAGCCACTGCAGTAATTAAATGGTTTTTGCATGTCCACACTACACTCCTTGTTCTGGCAGTGCACATCCTTACCAGGAGTGCTTGCACTGATTTAACTGTCAGTGTGGGGCATAGTGGAATGGCTTATGAAAGGCTGCAACATTTGATGTAAGCAATGCAGTGTCTGTACTGACTCTGTATCGACCTAACTATGATGACCTAAGCACTACACCTCTCACAGAGGTGGAGTTATTAAGTTGGCGTAGTGGGAAAGTTACATTGGCAGGAGCAACATTTTAGCGTAGATGCTTTCTGAGTTAGATCGACGTAAGCTGCTAAATTTCATATTGCTGATACTCTTGGGGTAGAGGAGCTGTAACATAAGCCTCAAGAAGATCGCTTTCATTGATGCACCTGCTTATGTGTAGGAACAGCAGCGACAACAAACTTGTCTTTTTGCTAGTGGGCAGGAAAGAGGCAGAAAAATAGTAATATCTCTTCTTAGGTTGTCTGCAACAATCTTGTTGTCTGAAGACTAGATTGTGTTGCTTTCTTCCAACTCATCCTGACTCAGTGTGTCCTTGGCCAATTCACTTAACTTCTCTGCGCTTCATAATTGTTACCTCGCAATATAGGGATAGAGGAGCATTGTTAAAAATGTGACCATAACATATTCTCGTGTGGTGTGTGGTTTTCTTTTTTCTGGGCTTGGGTTTATTTTGAGAAAACTATAACATTTGCTTAAGGGTTAACATTCTTAGTAATTGATAGATATTTTAAAAACTAAGTTCAGAGCCGTTATGGTTTAGTGGCTAGGCTGCTGACCTGGGACTATCCCTAGCTCTGTCACTGAACTGCTGTGTGACCTTGGGCAAGTTACTTAGCATCTGTGCACCTGTTTTTCCTTCTTTTCTTTGTATATCCTTTCGATTTATATTGTTAGCTCTTTGGAGCAGGGATTGTCTTTTCCTATGATTGTATGTTGTCTAGATGATGATGCCTGTAGATATAAATGTAATATAAATTAGTAGTAAAACATGTTACCTGGGAATTTTCTTAGGCAACAGGCCCTTAAAAATGTTAGTTTGAAATTTGTGTATGACATGTAGTTAAAAGTATGATCACTAATAGAGGATGCTTGGTGGGGGTCTTTTTAATTTATGGGGATAGCAA
The DNA here is from genome assembly GCF_965152275.1 of Natator depressus. NCBI lineage: Eukaryota > Metazoa > Chordata > Testudines > Cheloniidae > Natator > Natator depressus. The sequence goes on along the minus strand of NC_134239.1, from coordinate 104,055,657 downwards.
CAAGTGTGGTTAGGCCCTTTAGCTTTGTTTTGATTTGAGATTGTGTATCCATTGTGCTGGTCCACCACCCAGCCAGGTTGCACAGTTGTAAGTTGATGAGTCTATAGCTGACCTCACTAGGTATCATTGATAGATTTTTTTTTTTTTTTTTCCCTGTTAGAACAATTAAGAGAGAGAAACTGTTTTACAGGTAGTTGAATTTGAGTTACCTTTTTAATAAGTAAACTTGAATAATAGGTCTGGCACAAATCTAATATATAAATCAGAAATGATGTGATCTTTGTCTTTGGAAAATATCCTTGATCAATAAGTAGAAGTCTATCTTTTAGTTGCTGTTATGCAGTCTGCTACCATGTTGTCTGGATAATCTCCAAGATTTTAAAAACAGTGGCGCTATCTGAGTTGCGCACATGGATGCGAGAGAGATGTGAAGGTTCCCTACAGAGGATTTTTTTTAAAAAGTGGCTTATACCATTTTTACTGCTTTATGAGGGCCTGAAAAGTTCTTTCTAAAAAGGAAAAAAATAGAAGTATCTGGATTACTAAAATTGGTCTTGCCACTGTTGCTGGAGTACTTCTTGGTTGTCTCGGAGCAGGTGTATTGTGAGCTGTCTTGCACCTTAATTGAAGTGGCAGGGGTGTACAATTTTTTGGCTAGGACTTTCTTTCTTCAGAATGTTCATTATTGATTGGAGCTAAACAGGTGTTAACAAAACCAAATTATTTTTAACAGGCTTTCTAAAAATTCCTTCCCTTCTCAGTTGCTCAGCTTTCACTTTCCTAATTCATATTTTATAATGTCATTCGTTCTCCAGTCACCATAGGCTTCCAGATTGGGCAACCTGAATTTTCTGTTTAAGACACAAACATCTTTCATATTTTATAAATTGTAGAGAAGCAAAAAAGCACAATGAAATTTGCAGGCTACCTTCAAAGCGCTTAAATTTTAGTTTATGTAGGTCCCCCTAATCCACTCTTCACAGGAGTAAGGCATCAAGGGCAATTTACCCTTTGAAAGTTAAAATTACGACTTGCTGTTAATATATCTTAAATTTGGATCAATTGAATTCACAAGGCTGGATCAAGGGTATTTTAAATCCTAGGATTATACTTTGTATAGATAAATAGATCTTATTAGAATTGAAAGTCGTTGAAAAACCGTCAGAAGATGCTCAGTATGGTGGAATTTCTCTTGAACAATGGTAACTAGAGCATTTAATCAGGAATTTGCCTACTGGGATCTTTTGGGGAAAAAGCTTGAGCTTTAACAGATGACAAAATTTTGGAGGAGCAGGTGGAGTGTTTTTTTGTTTTTTGTTTTTTTTGTGTGTGTGGGTTTTTTTAAGATTATAGGCGCTCTAGGCCTGCACTTTACCTTGAAGTACTTGGTTGAAAGGAACTGGGAGAATGCCAAAAAGGTTTATGAGCTTCATGGATCTTGGAAAGAAATGTGATCAAGTCCCAAGAGACAAGTAATTTTTTTCTGTGCTTTCTTAACATAGTTAGTGGTTTACTTGTATAGGGCCTGATATGTGAAACCTGTGTCTTGGTTAATAGTGAGTGCTCTGGCAAAACTTCAGTCTGTTCAGGGCTGCATTTTATATATGCAGAATGGAAGGGGAGTTCCAGTAAGGAAAGTCATGGTTTCAGCAGTACTGTTTACAGACAGCCTGATTGCCTTTATCTCAGTGAATAAGGGCCTACAAGGAATTACACTAAATGTTATCTGGTATGTTGTGACTGGGATGAGGAGCAGGTGTTCTTTTCTGGCAGGGTTTCAAGCAATATGCCTGTAACTTTTTTAAAAACGGAAGTTGATTGCCAAGAATATTTATAATTTCTAAAAATTTCCATCAGTCCATTCTATCCCTGCTGCTTACCACCACTGATCTTCTCTCCTACTAAACGCAATCACTTCTTTCCCTGAATAATCAATAAGGGGCTTGCTTCTGGAACTCTACGTTTGTTGCTATTAGAGCAAGACCATTAACACAAGACTGCAGGAAAGAAGATAAGTTAGTGTGTTTTTCTCAGCAACAGTCAAAAGCCTGTTATCCAAATCTTTCACTCGTGCTAAATTTCACGTTCCATGATATATAAAATACCCTCTTTCCTTTATTCAGCTAATTCTATATCCCACACTCCTCCCTTTCTCTCACTTTCCATTTAGATACTTTGTTTTTTGTAACGAGAGATGCTTGATTAGGATCGCTGGTGCAGTCATCTTGAGTTGCTTATGTCACTAAAATTGGCTAAGTAAAGCCATGATTTGGACCAAAGTAAGTGTTCTGAAGACTTTCTGTCTAATATGACATCTGGGAAGAAGAAACTAGATTGAACAGACTTGTGTGTTTGGATATCCAATGAAAGATTCCAGCAGGTTCATAAGCAAAGAGCTAGCTACTGTAAAATCTAATAACAAAGGTTAAATTTGGAAAGAAACTAAACTCCCACATCTAAGCTTTTGCTTATTCAAAGCAAGTCTGGAAAGGAGTAGGAACAGAGCAGGGTGGATAAAAATCATGATTTAAAAAAAACATGTTGCTAGTGTCTACTTTCCACTTCAAAGTCTTAAATTGTTAAAGTGGATATTTTGTACTTATTTCTCTAGTTTCCTAATTGTTAGTGTAATTTTAGATTTTACATACTACTTTTTTTCTAAGAAGTTTCTCATTTAACATGATGATCTATGGAAAGACTAAAATCTCATTAATATCCTGACCATGAGAACAACACAAAATTGATTAGCAAATAGCCTGCACTATATTTACCAGTAGCACCATCTTCTCACTGAATTTCCATAAATCAAGAAAGCTGAACAGCTTCAACCTGGCTGTACTCATCTACCAGGCTTTATCATTTGAAATTAATGGGATTTACGCTCCAAAGTCATTTAGGTGTTTTTGACAGTGTCAGCCTTAGGTGCCTAAGTATTGGCTTTGGAACCTAATTTTAGACTTCAGTGTTTGAAAATTTCTGCCTGTGTACAAAAAAGTTTACAGTAACTTTGTTAGTGTACTGAAAGTCTAAATAACTTTTCATTGTTAATGTTGCAGCAGTTTTGTTTTGAAATGACAAAGATTTTATGTCACAAAGAAATTTTTAATAAAAATACAGGTTTAGTGCCTGATGCACATAGCATGCTTATCTTTAAGCATGCTGAGTAGTCCCATTGAAGTCAATGGCACTAGTCATGTGAGTTAAGCTATATACTTGCTTCTGGCCTGGTCTACACTACAAACTTAGGTTGACATAAGCCACATTAAATCTATCTAATAATGTATGTGTCTACACTACCGAGTCCCTTCTGCCAACCTAAGTGGCCTGTAAAGTCAACTTCTGTACTCTGCCTCTGAGAGAGGCATATCAGTTGAGTCGACATAAGGATAGTGTAGACACTGTGTTGTGTAATTCGAAGGAATTGGCCTCCAGGAGGTGTCCCACAGTGCTCTGCTGTGACTACTCTGGAGAGCACTTTCAACTCTACTGCACGCTAGCCAGGTACACAGGAAACAGCTGCTCCTGTTAAAGCCCTGGGAACTTTTGAATTTTCATTTCCTGTTTGATCAGCATGGAGAGCTCGCCAGCACAGCTGATCATGGAGACTCAAGGCTGCAGATGCACTTCAGCATTGAGTACACAGGAGGTGGAGGATCTTATTGCTGGGTGGGGAGAAGAGTCTGTGTAGGCAGAGCGCTGATACAGAAGAAGAAATGCTGATATCTATGCCAAGGTTGCATGGGGAGAAGGGCAACACCAGGGAATGCAGCAGTGCCACGTGAAAATAAAGGAGCTTCGGCAAGCATACCAAAAGACAAAGGAGGCAAACAGTCGTTCTGGTTCTGCCCCACAGACATGCTGCTTTTATGAGGAGCTATATGCGATTCTCAATGGTGACCCCTCCACTACCCGAGAGTGCTTCCAGGGGACTTTGAGCAACAACGAGGAGGACATTGTTGAGTAGTAGTAGGAGAAGAATGTGAGGCAGGCAAGCAGAGGATTCATTCTCCCCAACAGCCAAGGACTGTTTTTAACTCTGGAGTATATCCCTTCACAGGACCAGTTGGCGGCAGAGTGTGATGCTGGGGAAGGCACTTCTCGTGAGTACACATTTCCAATCAAACTAGGGGTTACACACACTATTTTTTTGGTGGTTTAATCTGAACAAAAAAGTAGGTGTAATGGGTATCTGCAAAATTAAAATACAGTGCAGTTTGCTCAACTATAACAAAGATAACTTGTTAGACAAATGGCAATTAAGGGTATTTCTACACAGCACCTAGATCCCTGTGCCAACTGACTTGGGCTTTGCTGTGGGGCTGTTCCATTGTTGCCTAGACTTCTGGGCTTGGGCTGTAGTCTGAGCTCTGGGACCCTCCCACCTTGCAGGGTCCTAGAGACCAGGTTCCAGCACAAGCCCAGAAGTCTACCCAGAAATGAAACAGCCCAAGGCAAGGCCAGGCCAGGCTCCAGCCCAAGACTGGAAATGTACACAGAAATGGAACAGCCCCACAGGCCAAGCCTAAGTCAGCTGGCACAGGCCAGCCCTGGGAACTATGCTGGCATCATTGTAGCACACAGCATTGCAGCATAAGGACCAGGTCTCTGTACCCAGAGTAATATTGCATATGGTCACCTAGGGGAAATGGGAAGTTTTCAATGCTAGCCCTTAAACCGCAAACAATTCAACAAGTAATCTGTCCCCCCACCCCCGTTTGGTAAAAAGAAGACTCAGGAGGACATAGTCAGTGAGTTAATGCGTGCCTCTGAGACTGACAAGATGGAGCTCAGAGCATGGAGGATTATACTGTCTGAGAACCTGGACATGGAGGACAAGAGAGCATGCAGGGAACAAGTGTGCGTCATGCTTGGAGATGCTGTGGATTATGAAGGAGCAATCAGACATGCTGAGGCATCTGGTTGAGGTTTAAGAAAGGAAGCTGGATACTAGAGTCCCTCTGCAGCCTATGCTGAACCTGTCGCCATCATCACCCAGTTCTACATCCTCCTGCCCAAACATCCTGTGTGGCAGGGGAGAAGTGGTTAAGTATCCCTTGCACTCAACATCAGGGGCGGGTACAAGGACCAGAAGACACCCATTCCCACACCTTTGATTGTTGTTGGAGTGCATGTGTAAGCACATTTTTCTTTTTTCTCCCCCCACAGTGTTAGCCATTTTGCCCTGGGTTATTTCACTTTTCTTTGCTGTCTCTGTGTTTGTGTGCATAATAAAACTTAATGGATTGAGGGAAAAAAGGCTCTTTTTTCAATCAACATATGGTGGTTGGTGGGGGTGGAGTTTAGAGGGAAAAAAATGCAATAGAGGGGACTGTTTGGTAAGGAACAACACAGATAAGTGTCATATTACTCTGGCTCATTGCTGAAACTTGTATTGAAAGCCTCACAGAGATGCAGAGACCCTGGATGTGCTCTTGTTATTGCCCTGGTGTTTGGCTGCCAGGCGATCTGCCTCAGCCCCTCACCCCAGCGGAAACTTTTCTCCCTTGGTTTCACAGATATTGTGGAGCACACAGCAGACAGCAATTACAAAGGGAATATTGCTTTCACTGAGGTCTAGCCTAGTAAGCAAACAGCGCCAGCGAGCTTTTAAATGTCCAAAGGCACATTCCACCACCATTCTGCACTTCCTCAGCCGATGGTTGAACCAGTCCTTACTGCTGTCCGGACTGCCAGTGTATGGCTTCATGAGCCATGGGAGCAAGGAGTAGGCTGGGTCTCCCAGGATCATGATTGGCATTTCAACATCACCACTGGTTATTTTGCAGTCTGGAAAGAAAGTCCCTGCTTGCAGGTTTCTGAACAGACCTGTGTTCCTAAAGATGCGTGCATCATGCACCTTTCCCAACGTTGGTGAAACGACCCCTGTGATCCACCAGCTCTTGCAACACCATTGAGAAGTGCCCCTTTCGGTTTATGTACTCTTTTACAAGGTGGTCTGGTACCAAGATAGGTTGATGTGTTCCGTTTATCACCTCACTGCAGTTAGGGAACCCTGTGTGACGTTATTGACATAATCTGGGACCGTATAGAACATTTGTTGCAACCAAGGTCCTGTAGAGGCACCAATTCTTGTATAAAGGGGGTCAAATAAGGTGTCTAAGACAAGGTTATGGTTTGCTGGTTATGATTATGCTATTTGTATGCATGTATCATTTTTGTATTTAAAGTTATAAGTATTGGCTCTATTGTCTGTAGTTCAAACTTGTGCTGTGCTTCTGGGTGACACCCCAGACAAGTTGGTGTCAGCTCTGCCGAGCCTGCGTGATGGCCCATTAAGGACCATCAGCTATACAGCTGACTCATTGAGTGAAGGCCGATACACCTTGTGACTCAGCAAGGTATGCAGGGACCTGCCTATGGACAGAACTCTGAGGTTTTTCCATGCCATGTGATGGACAGCTTGTCTTTGGGACAAAGAAAGAAAGACCATATGGCAAGAGACTATAAAAGGCTGATGCCTCATCTCCATCTTGTCTTCAATACTGCTTCTTACCTCTGGGGGAACTTTACTACACTGAAGCTTTGAACAAAGGACTGATGACCCATCCCAGCAGTGGATGTACTCCAGAGACTTGATTTAAGCCTGCAGTTTATTCCATCACTGCTACAAGCCTGAACCAAGAACTTTGCCATTACTGTATGTAATTGATTACATTTAACCAGTTCTAGCTCTCATCTATATCTTTTTCCTTTTATGAATAAACCTTTAGATTTTAGACTCTAAAGGATTGGGAACAGCGTGATTTGTGGGTAAGATCTGATTTGTATATTGACCTGGGTCTGGGGCTTGGTCCTTTGGTATCGGGCAAACCTTTTTTCTTTTACTGGGGTATTGATTTTCATAACCATTCGTCCCCATAACAAGTGGCACTGGTGGTGATACTGGGAAACTGGGGTGTCTAAGGGAATTGCTTGTGTGACTTGTGGTTAGCCAGTGGGGTAAAACCAAAGTCCTCTCTGTCTGGCTGATGTGGTTTGCCTTAGAGGTGGAAAAACCCCAGCCTTGCGCTGTAACTGCCCTACTTTAAGCAATTTGTCCTGAACTGGCACTCTCAGTTGGGTCCCACCAGAACCAGTGTCGTTACACCCTATTGCGGCAAAACCATCCACTATGTCCTGCACGTTGCCCAGAGTCGCTGCCCTTCTTAGCAGAAGTCTGTTAATACCTCTGCAAACTTGGATCAGAACAGATCCCATGGTAGATTTACCCTGTCCAAATTGATGCAATGCCAGACTGCTACCGAACAGTGGGGCAGGCTTCCACAGAGCTATCACCACTCGCTTCTCCACTGTCAGAGCAGCTCTTATTTTAGTAGTGCTGCGCTTCAGGGCTGGGGAAAGCTCTTCACACAGTTCCTGGAAAAAAGAAAGGGAGTACTTGTGGCACCTTAAAGACTAACCAATTTATTTGAGCATGAGCTTTCGTGAGCTACAGCTCACTTCATCGGATGCATACTGTGGAAACTGCAGATGACATTATATACACAGAGACCATGAAACAATACCTCCTCCCACCCTTCCTCCCACTCTCCTGCTGGTAATAGCTTATCTAAAGTGATCATCAAGTTGGGCCATTTCCAGCACAAATCCAGGTTTTCTCACCCTCCCACCCCCATACACACACAGACTCACTCTCCTGCTGGCAATAGCTCATCCAAAGTGACCACTCTCCCCACAATGTGCATGACAATCAAGGTGGGCCATTTCCAGCATAAATCCAAGTTTAACCTGGAAAGTGGCCTTATGCTTTCAAAAGTTCTGCAGCCACGGCTATCATCCCATGGCTGCATAATGATGTGGTCCCACCTGTCAGTACTTGTTTCCTGGGCCCAGAAATGGCACTCAACAGCGTCAAGGTGATGCGTGACTGTCACCAGCAACTGTCTGTTGCTCCGCTCTGTCTTCCAGCAGGGCTGCTTGCGTGGCATCACATTGTTCCACGCGGTGGGTCCTGTATAGGCTGTGTAAATACTGCAGGGTAAGGCGCAAGATGTTTGTAATGTTCACAACAACAGTGTAAAGCTGAATGGGGTCCATGTTTCTCGTGCTATGGTATCCGCGTAGGTAATCCAGGCTTATGAAAAAGGCTTGGCTTGTTTGCTGTTGATTTCAGAGAAGGAAGGAGGGGGAGGTAAGTGCCATCATGGTAGGCTAACACCATGTTCCCATAAACACCCGTGCCAATGTTTTGGTCCCATAAGGCATTGCAAGCCCAACCCAAAATTCCACTCGGCTACGTGCACTGTGGGATAGCTACCCATAGTGCAGTGCTCCGTGTGTCAATGCATCCTCCCTAGCAGGACTTACATCCTGCTGACACAGTGAGCATAGTGTGGACGCAAGATCTGCTTGCTTAAATTGGAGGGTCGATGTCAGTTTTACTGAAAGTCGACTTAACTTCGTAATATAAATATGGCCTCTGTCTTTGCAGGTCAAGGCCTTAATTTTCATTTTTTATTTTTTTTTTTGCTTGTAGCAGTTTTGTAAAACTCAAAAGACCTACTAGTAGTGGTATTTAACACCTGTCCCCCTCCCTCTACCAAAATACAGCATTTATAATTTAGTTCATCATTAAATAAAATGGTTTAAATCAATTTGGTTTTATTTGCTCCACACAAAAACCGAGAAGGCTTTAGTATTTTGTGATTTGCTTGCTAAACAATTCTTGTCCCCACATTTGCCTTAAGCTCCTGTCCGCAGGACCATAAGATTTTGGAGAGTGCCAAAATTATTTGGGGCCTTTCTCACCCCCCTCCTCCTTCTCACCATAATGAGTACCTTCTGTATAAAGGAGTTGAAGGGGGAGAATTTTGCACTGCCAATAGCCTCTTTCTCTGCAGAAGAAGAAATCCAGTTGCTTATACGGTATCTGTTAATGACTGTATACATTTACATTTTTTGGGACAGTTCTCCAAATAAGATGGGGATTTGAAGGTGCAAGGTCATCCTTTGTCCAAGAATTTTGCAGACTTTTGGTGAATTTTAGGTTCTTTTTTCCTAATTATGTAACTCTAGAATCCAAATTATCCAGCAATATTATGCAGTCATGACATCATAGTTAAGGATCCCTATAGGAGGGTATTTTAAACTTTAATATAAGTGCTTAACATATCCATTCCACTCCTTTTCTCCCAAACTTAGAGAGAATGAGTACATAAAGCAACATACATTAAATATGCTAACATAAAAGTTGTGCATCTTCCTTCTTTATCCTATTTTTTCCTGCTCCCATGGGGTCGGCTCCGCTGAAGGCTAGGGTAATGCCTGGGTGTGAGACCCAGACCATACCCCCTTGAAATAACTGTGAACAAATGGGCCCTTAACTCCTGCTTGAAATTAATCATCTTTGATCCCAAACTATCCACAACAAAAATCATTAACTGTATGGGAAATTGTAAGCAGTAGCAACAAGGTGAGCTAGATTGAAATAAATAAAAGTGAAAATCACAAATCAGGGTAACTTTTTAGTGACTTACAGAGAAAAACAGGTCTCTTCTCCTCCCCCCCCCCCCCCCCGAATATTGCTGAAATATTTTTGTTGTCTTAGAAAAAGCGGAAAAGCCATAGTTTTAGGGGGCCCAAAGTAGGGCTTCATAATGAAAGTTGGTTGCAATCTTTAACTTAGGAGAGGTTACAATCTTTATAATATATGAAAAGGAGATTAAATGGGTTACTCGGGATAGCATGGGTGAGATAGGAGCACTTTTCCAGAATTCCCTCAAAAACTACATTGAGTTGCTTCCAATGTTGGTTATTTGGAAGTCATTATTGGGGTTAAAGCTTGCAGGGTTTGTGTAGATTGTAGTTTATCATTTTGTATTTACAGGCTAAATAATTGATGTCAGCCTTAGAATCATAGAATATCAGGATTGGAAAGGACCTCAGGAGGTCATCTAGTCCAACCACCTGCTCAAAGCAGGACCAATCCCCAACTAAATCATCCCAGCCAGGGTTTTGTCAAGCCTGACCTTAAAAACCTCTCTGGAAGGAGATTCCACCACCTCCCTAGGTAACCCATTCCAGTGCTTCACCACCTTCCTAGTGAAAAAGTTTTTTCCTAATAACCAACCGAAACTTCCCCCACTGCAACTTGAGACCATTACTCCTTGTTCTGTCAAGGAGTTCTGTTACTAGCAGTTACTGACATTGGAGCTAGTTTCACAAGGAACAGTTTGGGAGTTATCTGTAATATTTCATAATTCTATTGAACACTTTTTTGTGTGTGAAATATTTATAATGTGAACACTCTGTTGTAAGAAGTAGGGTTTTTACACCTCTAAAAACATATGCAGTTGGACTGGAAGTCTCCTCTTACTGTTTACATTGAAAATTCCTGACTCTTAGTGCCATAGGATTAAATAGAAGAAAAGGGATTGCTATGTTGCTAAACAACTTTGAATATTTAAATTTATAATTTAAAGCATTTGAACAGCAAATATAGCTTGACTCTAAAGGAACAAGAAAAAAATAAAGTACAAAGGAAGATGTGTTTAAACACTTTTTGATCTCATCTTATAATACATAGAGTAGTTAATACAAATTTTCATCTTCAGCATGTGCTTTATAACGTTAACTAAAAATAACAGACTCAAAGACTTTAGGGCCAGAAAGGACCACCATCATCTAGTCCAGTGGTTTTCAAATTGTGGGTTGTGACCCCAGAGTTGGTCAGGACCCTGTTTTAATGGGGTTGCTGGGGCTGATATTAGACTTGCTGGGGCCCGGGGCCAGAGCCGAAGCCTGAGCCCCACTGCCTGGGGCTGAAGCCCTTGTACTTTGACCTCCCGCACCTAAGGTGGTGGGGTTTGGGCACCTCCTCCCCCCCCCCCCCCACGCACCCAAGACAGTGGGGTTTGGGCAGGTTCAGGCTTTGGTCCCCCCCCCCCCCCCGGGGGTCATGTAGTAAGTTTTGTTCTCAGAAGGGGGTTGCAGTGCAATGAAGTTTGAGAACCCCGATCTAGTCTGATTTCCTGCACATTGCAGGCCACAGAACCTCACCCACCACTTCGATAGTAGGCCCATAACCTCGGGCTGAGTTACTGAAGTCCTCCAATCTTAAAGACTTCAAGTTACAGAGAATCTACCGTTTACTCTAGTTCAAAGCAGCAAGTGACCCATGCCCCATGCTGCAGAGGAAGGCAAAAACACCCCCAAAACAACCCGGGGTTTCTGCCACCTTATTCTGGGGGAAAGTTCCTTCTCAACCCAAAATGTGACAATCCGGTACAACCTAGCATGTGGGCAAGACCCACCAGCCAGACACCTGGGAAAGAGTTCTCTGTAATCACTGAGAGCCCTCCCCATCTCTGGCATTGGAGAGACTTGCTGATAGTCACAGATGGGCCACATGCCATTGTAGGCAATCTCACCATACCATCCCCTCCATAAACTTATCGAGCTGTGTCATGAAAGAAGTTAGGTTATTTTGCCCCCACTACTCCCTTTGGAAGGCTGTTCCAGAGGTGCACTCCTTTGATGGTTAGAAACCTTTGTCTACTTTCAAGCCTAAACTTACTGATGGCCAGTTTGTATCCATTTGTTCTTGTGCCAGAATTGGCCCTCAACATAAATAACTCCTCTCTCTCCCTCCCTGATTTTTATTCGTCTGATGTATTTATATACAACAATCATATCTCCCCATAGCCTTAATTTTACTAGGCTAAACAAGCCAAGCTCCCCAAGTCTCATCTTGTAAGGCAGGTTCTCCATTCCGCTGATCATCTTAGTAGCTCTTCTCTGCATTTATTCCCTTTTGAATTCATCTTTCTTAAACATGGGAGACCAGAACTTCAGACAGTATTCCAGAAGAGGTTTCACCAGTGCCTTGTATAATGGTAATAACATTTTCCTATCTATACTGGAAGCACCTCACCTGGTGCATCGTATGATTGCATTAGCCTTTTTCACAGCTGCATCACATTGGTGGCTCATAATCATTCTCCTTCTCTGTTGCTTCCAACTAATATATACCCAGTTTATAGCAAAAATTCTTGTTAGTCCCCAAGTGCTATTAAATTAAACCTTGAGTTATTAAATTTCATCCCATTTCTGTTACTCCAGTTTTCAAGGTTGACAATATCTTCTTGTATGATTCTGGTTGTTCTCCATATTGGCAGTACCTCCCAACTTTGTGTCATCTGTAAATTTTATTACTGGAGTCTCACTTTTTGTACCAAGGTCATTAATGAAGATGTTAAGAAGATTGGTCACAGGACTAATCCTTGAGGAGCTTTAATAGTAACCTCCCTTTCAAGGTCTTACTCCTGCTCCTCTTTTCCATCTCATGGCCAGTTAAAGGAATTTTCTGTTTTGTAATAGAGCGTAGCAGCTGGAATGGATTCACTCCCTGAGCACCAGATGTGCTCCTGCAGCCAAAGATCTTTGGGTGCCTTTGGAATAGCTTCACAATGAACTGGGGCTAATTGAGAAGGTCCAGAAAACCTGAACATTAGTCTTGCCCCTCCCTTTCAGGATTACCATTTTACTTCCAGTGGAACCTCCACTTTGCTGGGATCATACCGGGAGAGCTGCAGAGCAGTCTTGAAGTCTGCCTATCTGCTCCTGTTCCAGAACCTGTTCATACTGGAAAGATTACAACCATATTCAGATACAAGGAAGAAAAACACCTTCAATGGCACGTCACACAGATACCCACCATAACTACTTCCGCATGTCCTGAGTCTTAGCACTAGTACCCTTCCCCCCCCTCCCCCCCCGCACATACTCTTTCTGCTAAACCCGTAAGTCTTGTAATTCTCAGAAATGCTCCCTGCAGTGTACTTCAGAGCTGTGTACACATGCTCTCTATGCTGGATTTACAACTCAAAAACTGTCTATAATACAGTCAATTAAGGGGAAGGGAGTAATTTCCTGTGCCCGTGGTTGTGTGTTGGTTAGTACTCTGTGGTTCCCTTTTAACTGAAGGTCTCTCCCAGCCCTACGTGTACTTAGCCTCAAAGCAGTTTGTAAGAATATAGAGAAAGTTAGGGCTAGTTGGAAAATTTTGTACTATCTTAACTTCCAGAGCTCTGCAATTGTGGAATCCCCATCAATGGAAGGTTTTAAAGAACATGTTGGACAAATACATGTCAATGATGTCTAAGTTTATTTGGTCCTACCACAGCACAGGGGGCTGGACTTGATGGCTTCCCGAGGTCCCTTCCAGTCCTACATTTCTATGACTCTCTGCCTCTAATGGGTTTTCTAGCCCTATTCAAAACTCAAGTAGGAGTAGAGAGGTTATTCTACCTTTGTTTGGCACTGGTGCAACTGCTGCTGGAATACTGTGTCTAGTTCTGGTGTTCTCAATTCAAGAAGGATGTTAATAAATTGGAGAGGGCTCATAGAAGAGCAGTGAGAATGATGAGGATTAGAAAATCTGCCTATTCGTGACAGACTCAAGGAGCTCAATCTGTTTGGTTTAACAAAGAGAAGGTTAAGGGGTGACTTGATTACAGTATATACAGAACACACAGTTAATAATGGGCTCTTTAATCTAGCAGAGAAAGACATCACATGATCCAATGGCTGGAAGTTGAAGCTAGACAAATTCATACTGAAAATAAAGCATAAACTTTTAACAGCGAGAGCAATTAACTGCTGGAACAGTTTACCAAAGTTGTCATGATAGTGCAGTTTAAGTGCCCCACTATAGACACCTCAAAGAGATCTGACTTTTCAGAGTAGAAAAGCTCAGCATTTCTGAAAATCAGAAAACAAATTCTTAGATGGGGGCACTCCAAAAATGAAATTCCCCAAATCACTAGTCACTTCTGAAAATATACACCACAGTTCTGTATAATCCTAGTGGGAGGAATGTTCCCATGTGATCAGTAGTTCGGTTCACAGTAGTGATGAGGAAAGATTTTTCTTAATGTTTGCCCTTAAACTATTTGCTTAGGAGGCTACTTGAGGCCTGATATGAGTTTTGCTACTGACTTCAATGGCAGAAGGATTGGGCCCATGGTTATTAAGAAGTCTTTACTGTGGAGTTAATACCAGACAATAAGGGTAACTGCTGACAGAATTTTAGCCCTACTCTTATAATTAGGATGGTATTTTATTTTACTGTATATCTTTTTGTGTACAAAATGTCTATTTATAATGCTAATAATTGCATCCAGTCTAAAACTGATGTTTTTTGGTTACTGTAATACAGTGTCATGGTTTTGTTTTGTTGCATTTTGTTTTCTAAAGAATAATTCACATTTAAACACTGCTTACCTTAGGAAAAGGTTTATTTGCTACTTGATATTACTATAGGCTGCCAATCACCCTGAGTTGTCAAACTATTTTATTCCTTCTGAATGCTTTGTTTGGTACTGAATGGGAAGAATGGAGATTTTTTTGTTTTATCCCAGAAATTTTGCATGAGGTCTTTGGCAATCTTAGAAATGGCTTGGTGAATGTTGATATAAATACTGATCCTGCAATTGGACTCATGCTGGCAACCCTTACTCCTGCATGGAGACCCATTGTCATCAGATCAGTTGTGCAGATCCAGCAGCAGGATAGGGGCCTAATGAGTGAATTTTGTGAATTATTTTTAACATTTCCATGATTCCCTATGGTTTTATTAGAAAATTAGTGTAGCAGTTTGAGGGGGAAAATTTCTTTCTATCAAACTATAGAAGATTTTTAAATCAAGCAGCAGCTTTGATAACTTGTGTTGGAAAACACTGTCATTACCACACCTCTGGAAGTTTAATTCTGAAATTCTGTTTTGGCTTTTTTTCTGGCAATCTTTGAATTGCTAACTATAGATAAAATAAACTTAAATTTTTATTCATTTTGCAGCATGGCTCTTTGAATTACTTTTTAGGTACCATAATGCTTATGAATCCGTGTCTGCCCTTCCTACTGGCCTGGTGTGTTTTGGCTAAGTTTACTGACATTTGGCTGACCGTTAAGTAGCAATTAGCCAAAATGCCTGGAAGATTCTTGCCAAGGTTTTCAGAAGTGACTGTTGAGTTTGGAAATGATATTTTTGAGTGCTTAACTTGAGCCACCTTAAAGAGGCCTGATTTTTAAAGGGAGGGTCCTCAACACTTTCTGAAAATCAGCACCCTTTAAAATTAGTATAGTTAGGCCTCCCAAATCAATAGTTTACTTTTGGAAATCTCAGCTTTTAGCTTTAATTAAAAGTGAATTTTTTATATTGCATAAACAACTCAAAACAAAATTCTAGTTCATCATACTGCTAAACTAAACTTGTAAAACTTATGAACCAATCATAGTAAGTTGCCATGTTATAGTGTTCTTAATGAATGTTTGTCATTCATTTTATCTTTATTAATCAGAAATGAACGAGAGTCCTATTATCCTACAAAAATGAAAAACCTACCTCGGCTATACAGTTTTTCTCCACAGTAACGCCACCGTACATTAAATATCTTCTCTTTCCAGTTTTATCATTTAGCAGTGTCATGGTTTCCCCTTTTCTTCTGTGTGTTCTTTTAATATGCTTTCCACTTACTGTAGATTGGGTGGGTTGCTTGTTCAGTGTATGGTAAAAGAGACCTTTGACTGTAAAATTTGACTGGTATCTGCAACACATTGCAGTGAAGGAAGGGAGTGGGTTTTGTAGTTTGTTTTGGTAACCACTCGCTATTGCCATCGTTCAGCAGTGCTCACTTGCAAGTTGTTGTTTCCCTTGGCCTTCAGACATGAAGGGTTGGCTGTCCGCTGCAACAGGTTTTTGTCCAAGGTTTCAGCCAGCATCATTTAGATGCTAATGTTTTGTAAGCTTGCTGTTTTGTACTAGAACTTGACTGAGTTTCTGGTGTGTGGCCTATCTGGGATACATGTTAGTTTTGGCCTTAAGAGGGCCTACCATGCTGAAGGGCAGTCAGTGTCATGCCCATCAATTAAAATTTGAATCCCCTGTTTTACGGCTATGTAGTGTTAACAGAAGTTGTCATTGACTTTTAATGAATCAATGATACTTAGTCCGTCTCCATTTTGTCACCTTAATATGTTTGCCTCCTACATTAATAATCAAAAAATAATACTATATAGTGTATGAAGTTAGATATTATGCCAAAGGATTGTGGCATTTTTTTTTCTGTTCAGTTTATTATAATATATTTTGACTACTTCTGTGCATCGGAGAAAACATTCTGCTCCCCCTTGTAGAGAGAACCATTTCTATCTTTAACAAGTTTTTTTTTTAAAACCAGATTTAGCAATTTTACTAGATAGAAAACAATGATTTCTTTAATAACATACTAACAGCAACTAAAATGATTTTACTGTTAGACCATATACTGGTTCAATAGAAATCATGCACATTTTAGACAGTGTGAATGTAATTTGATGATAAATAACAAATTAGACACAACAGGAACTCATTAAACTTCAGCTCTGATCGCTAAATGTACCAAGTGATTGTCTGTACTTTCTGGAGAAAAGAAAGGAAAAAATAAATGTATCCTGGAGAAAAGGGTCTTTACATGAGAAAGACATGGCTTAATATGATATCTTGGGATATAAAGTTCAAGCAGTTCTCTTTTGCACAAGAGCGCAAAATATAATATCTGATTTTACATACTGTACTCTGTATTTTCCTGAATGTAATGGAGGACCCTTTTATAAAATGAAGTAATAATTGTGTTTGCATTTATTTCACCATAAAACTAATGCATGCTATAAGCCTTTTAAAGTATGGTGAATATTAAGTTTCTTTAAAACTCCATTTTGACAATAAATGAAACACACACTGAAGTTTTTTTTTGTTTGTTTTAAAGGCTGTAAATCTAATTGGTCTCTAGCAATTACTTTAGCAAATAAAACAGAAAATATGCAAATATCTCCTGAGCACTTAGAACCAATATTTCAGACACTCACTGTCTGTATCCCCAGCCAAGAAAGGATGTGTGATGATTAGATTTTGAAGGACCATGTGCTGTTGCCACAGAGCTAAATCTTAAAATGCAAGAAAACAGACTACCACATGGCATGATTGATTTTTATGAGAGTTCATGTTAAAGTGTTCTCTTTTTATATTACCTTTTAGGTTACCTAGGGTGAAACAAAATTACAGGCTTGGAAACTCTGGAAAAGCTCTGTAGCAGCATTAGAGGTAAAAATGAACACACTGAAGTAATCTTTAGGAATGTCCTTTTTTATTAAAACTGATTAGGATAGAAATTCTTATCAAGGTTCATTTTGTATTTTAACTTTTCAGTAACAGTGTTTAGAAAAATGGACTTTAGAGCTTTTTTCTTTTCAGTGAATGGTTCAGTCATTCTGGGAATGCTTACACATTGGATGAATAAATTGAGTAACTTCTGTTGCTCCTTTTTCTCTATGGGGGTGTATATAGTTGTGGATACATGAAGTAGAATTGCTGCTTAGAGACTATACTTTTGTGTTTCAGATGCAAGTCTGTGGAGCAGCAATTACAATGTTTGTATTTAACTAAATTCTTTGTTAAATCCCGATAGTTGCATTTATACAATGACAGTTAAATATATGTATACTTTTTAAATTGAACTTTGATTTTGTACATTGCACCATCTTACTAGATATTAACTAATGAATAAGATATTGAATGTATTGACATGTTCAGGAGGTAGTAAACTACACTCAGTGCTTTTTCATGCATTGAGGACGTTTGTTGAGGCTTGAATTAAAATTTGCACAAAACATAATTTGAACTGTTCTTGCCTTTTTTTGTTTATAACTTAGAATTCTTTGTGTATGAAAAATTTAGCATAATTAAACAGGATACAGAACTACTGCATTTCTCTTCTAATTTTCATTCTTGTTGACTAATAGCAGCCTATTGGTTTCCAGCAATTGCTGAATTTAAAATATGATTTTTGTAGTAGTTTTAAAATGTCCTGGTAAAATAAATCTTGTAATTTATCTTTTCACTTCTTGCTGAGTCTTTTCCTTTTTTGACCTTTCATTTCTTGAAATCTTTTTTAATCATTTTAAAAAAATACAAATTCCGAAATTTACATCTGATTCTCACTATGAAACTAAAATACTGGAGAATGTTGTCACTTTCACGATAGACCTTTAACACAAGAGCTTACCTTTCTTGTGTACTGATATAGATCTCTCTCTCTGGATGGTTTTGAGAAATTACATAAGGGACCTTTACATTATTATTTATGACCAAAATATTGTCCTCTCTTTTACAAATTCCTTGTATTTTGGACTGTTTACAGAATTTGAGTTGTCCTTTAATTCCACACTTACGTTGGTTTTTATTTCATTTTAGAGCAGAAGCTTGCAAATGATGCAATTAATGTACAAACTGATATCATGATGTCAAAATGCAGTTCAAAGAACACAAACGCAGATCTCAGAAATTAAAACGGTAAGTCTGTGCTTTATAATATGAGAGAAACAGATTAAACAAATTTATATGCATCAAATTAGGCATTAACATGTTTTATTGAATTTCATTAAATGGCTAAACCTTTAGAATAATACTGTAAAGGCTTTAGGTTCACAATCTAGGATAATATAAAATTGAATAATCTGTAGTTTAATTTTATACACACACAATTTTTACAAAGTAGTAGCTTTATTTTCTCCATAGGTGCTGACTATGTAAGAGGCAGGTAGCTAACAAACTCTTATAAATACTTACCATTAGATTAGTCAAACTACAGACCTTCAAAATTTTATGAAATGTAATATGATTAGAAATGTTTAACTTATTTTTAAATTTCAATGACTTTTTGGATTTAAACATTTACAGTGTTGTGAACACAAGCATTATTATGGAAGTGAATTAGACCCAGAACGAATATATGCTTATTAAAAAAGGATGGAGGGGTGGAATGTAGCCAGTGTGCTTATCTAAACTGAAAGAAATGCAGGAAGTAAACAGCACAAAATAAATCAGATTGGATTAAAAAGTATTGTTTTAATGATAAGGCAAAAAAAAAGTAAGGATTTGCGCTTGACTCTTAATTTTAGCTCCATATATAACTTCAGGAGAAGAAAACACTGTCCAAGTAAATCTTCATAGCGGGGAAAAGTTTTTTTTTGTTTGTTTGTTTGTTTTTAAAGCTCTCTAGGAGGTTTCACAATGAAGAGTGATGCAGAATTTTATTTATTTATTTATTTTTAAATTTGCAGTAGTGTGCTTCTATCTGTGCTACATTTTTAGCTAACCTGGAACTCTGCTCACTTAGCTGGTGGGGTGAATGTATCCTGTTCTGATTCTTGTGACTGCTGGGGGCCAGGGCTGCTCTGACATAAGCTTGAAATGGCCCCAGTGAGCAATCACACCAGGCTGGGACCGCTGGCGCTGGGTGCTTTGGCTACACTGTCTCTGTCAAGGCTAATTCCCCACTCTGGCACTTCGAGTGGGGAAGGTGGGAGCCCACAAGGATTCTAAAAATTAATACTGGCCGCTCCAAGTGCAGAACCCCTTTGAGAGCTCAGGAAGGCGCACTTGGGAATTTCTTCCTCTGGGGTACCCTCAAGCCCTTTTACCCCTCCCGGGAAGGGCTGAGAAAGAAGAGAGGAGGAAAAAAAAGGGGTGTGGGGGGGAAATCAGCTTTTGCCACCAGCTAATTAAACAGTGCGCACAAACCTCTTAAGATACAAAAATACAATTCTGTTTTTTAAAAAAAGGTAAATTTTATTGGGAAAAAAAAAAAGCATCTGGGAACTCAGGCTATTGCTAGATTTTTAAAAGAGCAACTACCAGAATTAAACGCCAAGAATAGCTTTCTTGAGGTCCAGCTTAAAGGTTACAAGCAAAACAAAAGCACTTGGGGTTAGCACAGAGGAATCCACAAGCCATAAAGAAATAAAAGGGATAAACCTAATCGCGTCTTCCGAGACATTTCCTGATCTACTTACGTATCTGGGGTTTTAAATGAGTAGTTTCTAAGTATGATACGGATAATTTTTTCATACCTGGCCCAAGCTTCTTACAGCATAGTTGCTGCCCTATCTGCCTCTCCCCGGGAGAACAGCCAGAGAGACAAAAGGGGAGTTTTTTCTAAATTTTAACAATTTCTGGTCTTCCCATTGGTTCTTTTGGCCAGGTGCCTACTCACTTTCTTTTACCGATGCATAGCAGTGAGACTTTTTAACCCATTACAGGTAGAGCAATTAAAGAACAGCCACTAAGAGGGATTTTATAGCTACTGGCTGGCAGAGTGTCCATAAAAGGGAGCTACTTTCCCTCCCCCCCTCATTTATCATAGCCTCCTACCCTCTGAGCACTCCCAGTAGGTCCTCGGTGTCAAGGAGGCTATAGAAGGGGAATTTATGTAGTGCCAGCTCTGCATGTTCCAGGAGAATCCTTAGCTGTATGTTTAGGGCAGTTTTAGAGCCCCTCTCCTTCACCCCTTTGCAGAGTGGTACAAAAGGGCTAGTGGGGAACCAGAATCTGGCTCTATGTATGTTTGTTCTGCTAAAGTGGGAACTTTCCTTTGTAAAACTTACGGACACTGTTTTGTTATTTCTAAGGCCTGGTCTGCATTAGAAATGTTTGCTGGCATATCAGTGTCAATTAGGAGTGTGCCAATTTGTGCACTCGCAAAAGTATACACAGTATACGCAGTTGTCCCAGCATAAAAGCCCTTTTGCTGGTATCGCTTATTTTACTCTGAGAATTGGTATAAACTATGCTGGCAAAATCACTTTTTTGCTGGTGTAAACTGCATCTACATTGGAGGATTGGCTGGTATAGCTATACCAACAAACTTTTTTTTAGTATAGACCTGACTGTAGTGTCAGTTCTTTAGTCTCCTTTCTCATTAGAAATACCACAGTTTTAACCTAGGACAGGGGTGGGCAAACTATGGTCCACGGGCCGTTTCAAGTCAGCCTGCGAGCTCCCGCTAGGGAACTGGATTGGGGCCACAATATGCGGCTCAGCCCCGCTTCGGCACTCCAGCTGGGGTGCCGGGACGGGGCCGCACCATGCGGCTCCCGGAAGCTGCGCCGTGGCCCCGCTCTGAAGGTCGGGGGCTTCTCCATGTCTAGGAGCCGGAGAAGGGACATGCCACTGCTTCTGGGAGCCGCCTGAGGTAAGCACTGCTCGGAGCCTGCACCCCTGAGCCTCTCCCCATGCCCCAAACCCCCTGCCTCAGCCCTGATTCCCCCTCCCCAAACCCCTCGATCCTAGCACAGAGCACCCTCCTGCACCCCAAACCTCAGCCCTAGCCCCACCCCAGAGCCTGCACCCCGAGCCAGAACCTGCACTCTTTGCTGCACCCGTGCCCCAGCTCTGATCCCCCGCTGAACCCTTCAGTCCCAGCCCAGAGTACCCTCCTACACCCCAGACTCCTCATTCCCAGAGCCCACACCCCAACCCCAATTTTGTGAGCATTTATGGCCCGGCACACAATTTCCTGTTCCCCGATGTGGCCCTCAGGCCAAAAAGTTTGCCCACCCCTGACCTAGGATGAGGGACTTCAAAGGTCCTTAATTTGCTGAGACTTAAGTTCTAAATTGTCCACCATTTCAGCAGGTCAGGAAGAATCCGTCAGGAACTCCAGCTGTTGACAATACTACATGGGTTATAGAGGAAGCTCTTCAGAGGCAGGTCAGTCTAACATGAGCCTCCTCATAGTCCTGGTCTTATTAAAATTATTAAATAGGCTTTGCTGAGTAACAACCAAAAAAAAGCCTTTTATTCTCTCAGTTGAGAAAGCAATATTCTGCTTACATGTTGTATAGAGTGTGTATAAAGGTGATCTTTTTGGTTCACATCTTATTATACATGGCCTTAAAAACTCTAGGGTTTTTTGGTTCAAGAAGAATTAAAATGAGGTTAAATAATTGCACCATATTTCCACTGAAAGATACCTCAGGGAAACTTGTTCCTAGAGGGCTTTTGAGTATTTCAGCTACAATACATTCTCTTTGCGCTTTTCTTGAGTTTAAAGAAAACAAACCTGAGATCCAATAGTCTTAGAAAAGTTTGGGAAGACAAAACAAAAACTCAGGCTCTCTTTCTAGAATGCTTCAAGTGAATGCCAACACAGAGAAAAAGAGAGTTTCATACAATCATATTACAGAGATTATAGAAATGGGAAGGACCCATTAGGTCATCTAGTCCATCTCCCAAGGTCAGCTTGTTTGACTAGTTCCTAAGTGTGGTTCTTACAGTTACAGATGAAAGAAACTGACTTTACACAGGACTCTGAAGTGCAATCCAGAATTCTGAACTCTTCATTTTGGAAATATCCAAGAAATTAATTATTGTGGAAAGGGAGAAAGTCCTATTTCAATGAAAGTGAAACTTTTCCCACTCCATCTGGTTATTGTTGAGGTTTTTCTCCAAGGTTAGAGAGTCTTTCATGCAAGACTTCTACTTAAGTGAAAAACTAAGTTTGAACTGCCGGAGTAGGCTGAAATCTTAGTAAGGATAAATAATCACAATACTGTTTTAATTTTCAGTTCTTATGGTCACCAAATATATCTCTGATAAAGCAAATGGAAGTGAATAAATTTTTAATGCCGTTTTTTAAATTAGCTACAAATGTATATGCTACCTTTGTTAAATATTAGTATTGTGAAAGGTGTATTTTGTGTATGCCCCAAGTTTGGCAAAGAGGACAATTTCTGCCTCAAAGACTTTATCCACCAGGAGAGCAGCAAATTTCAAAGCAAATAGTCATTAAGTGTACAAAAATTGGAATAGAATCTCTCCAAATTTTGCAGGAGTGGGCATGGAATGCTTCCAGTGAGTATTTTCCATTTCATGGTTTAATGTTTACTTTCATCTGTTGATGCTCAAGTTCCATTACATTTTCTTCTTTGATACCCAAGAGATGGAACAGGATATTATTTTTGGATCTTTCTGGGTTTTATTTAAAATGACGTATTTGGCTGATATATAGAACTTATTTTTCTAAAAATAACATGGTGTTTGAGTGCTGTAGCGAGAGATAGCAGTTAAGCAGAGAAACTTTAATGCAATTTTTGTATAGTTGATGAGTGACTCTCTTTTAAATTTGCTACCTATCCTGTGGATTCAGTCCTGGAAACACTTTTCTTCAACATCTCAGAGTCTTATTGAGAGGGGAAACTAGAAGTTTGTTGGTAGAGTTAAAAGCTAGGTATAGAACTTTCGCATCACTAGGATTATGTCAGATAGAAATTCATAGATCAAGGTTAGTGACTGCTGAAAGAACAGATTACGTAACTACTGGATATGAAAACAATTGTCTGTTGATGAAAGAAAAATCCTAAAATGTTTCACAGATTCATGTATGATATATTACACACACAAGAACTATGTTAAAAACATTAAGTTGCAAATCAAGCACTGAAAAGTTAGGAAATGCCATGATTATGTTTGCATATGCCACCTTAGTTCAGCCCCTTTGTGCTTACATGGTCACATACTAGTTTTTCCACAGGACTCCTGTCCTCATTTAGTTCACAAGAGAGATGGTGCTTACTTACTGAGCACCTACTCAATATTTTGTTTTCTCATTGTTTGTGACCCGATGCCTTATTTACTGCATACTATACAAATCCTGCTCTGAACACAGAATTATTAATTTTCTTTGGGTTTTTCTATGGCACTCAACACTGTAGTATCCAGGGGCTTCACAAACATCAACAAATTTATCTTCACAATACTTCTTTGAGGTGAGGGAATGGTATCCCCATTTTACAGATGGGGAGCGGAGGCCCAGAGATTAAGGTCAAAAGTTTCCACTAACTTTGGGTGCCTAATTTGAGATGACTGGGACCTGATTTTTTTTCCAGAGTACTTGCATTTTGTAACACTTTCACATGTTCAAGCACAGTTCCCGGTCTTCCTAACTTGACATTTCCTAAATCAAGTGATTAACTTTGCAACTTTAATATGTTCTTAACATAGTTTGTTTGTAATATGTTTTTATACATACGTGTGCACACTGTGTAAAATCTATACAGAAAATAAAACGTACTTACCCGCTGCTGATGTGCGGCCACCTCAAGAGTAGAATGTAGTCATTTTTAATGAGACTAGTTACTCAAACTGAAATTACAAAGAAAATATTTACTAGGCAGAGTATTACTGAAGTAGTAATGTGAGCAGGATTCTGGAGCGAATACCTTTTGCTCTTTCAAATCTATTCTGGAATCTGTTTAATTAATGGGCTAGTCAGGACCTTGGTTTTACATTTGACCTGAAAGATTTCAGCTCCAACAGCACATTTTTTCCCCATGAGACTCAGAAAGGGAATAATATCAATATTGCTGTGAGTGGAAGTACCACCTACTGAATCACTACCGCTCTTTGCCGCATCTGAGTTTTTCTTGGAGGTCTCCCATTTAAACACTCACATAACAGTCACAGCCCAAAGTGGTATGGCTGTTACCTTACCAAGGCTAGTAGGCCTAAAATTCGTCCTGTCAGTTTTGTTTTGACACAGCATGTTGTGCTGCCTCTGCTCTGTTCTTGTGAGCCAGCAGATAGCTTATACAATAATTCTGAAGTATTTTTCCCTCCCCAAGTTTGACTTCAACAGTTTGACAGGTTTCAGAGTAGCAGCCGTGTTAGTCTGTATCCACAAAAAGAAAAGGAAGACTTGTGGCACCTTAGAGACTAACAAATTTATTGGAGCATAAGCTTTCGTCAGCTACAGCTTACTTCATCGGAGTTTTCACATTCACTAGTTTACAAAGTTAATGTAGAAGATCAAGATTAGCAGATATGTTCATTGCCCACACTGACCTTGTAGCAAAGTGAGACTTACCGGTTTGGCGCCTCCTGCTGGTTGCCCTGGGAATTAGCTTGCTTCCAGCTCAAAGTGCCCTCTGCTGGCCAGCGGCTCACCTGCCTCAGACCCTGTGTCCCTCCTGGACCCCGGTGCCCCTTACCCTGCCGTTCTTCCCCAACAGGACCCCCACTCTCTGTGTCCCCCCTTCCAGGGGAACCCTCAACCCTCTAAGCCCACCTTGCCTCAGTGGTTACTGCCAGTCATCATCTAGCCCCTGTTCACTGGGGCAGACTTCAGTGTAATGGCCACTCATCATTGGCAAGGGGGGTTTGGACCTGCTGCCTTTCCCTGCAGCCCAGTACCTCTCTAAGCCTTCCTGTCAGGCTGCAGCCTGGGAGGTCCCCAGCTCAGCCTGCCCCTTCCCCAGCACTGCTCTGTCCATGGTACCCTTTGCTCCTTCAGGTAGCTAGATCCATCTCTCCAAAGCTAGAGAGAGACTGACTCACCTCCTGGCTCACAGCCCTTTTATAGGGCCCAGCCTGGCCCTGATTGGCTGCCTCCCAGCCTTTTCTTATTGGCTCTCAGCCCCATCCCTCCCCAAGGGCTGGCTTTTAACCCTTTCTGAGTTGGAGTGGGGTGATTGCCCTGCTACACAACTATTTTGACTTTGTCCAGCTGTTGTCTGCTTCTCTTCTTGGTTAGTTTCAGGATCCAGTTAATTCCTCTCAGTAGATTCTGAACACAAGTACTTAGTTGTTGACTGTTTCCAATTAAAATCTTACATTTTTTTCAGATAAACTGATTAATTTTTTTCTTGGTTTCTAGATACTTCTGTACAATTTTGGTTTATTAAAGAATTTATTGTTTTTCTTGCTTTTGAAATAGAAACTTTGAAGGGTACAAATCTTTCTTTCTTCTTCTTCTTCTTCCAGGGCTTGTTCATGTCCATTCCATGTTAGGTGTGTGCACTCATCATACACTGTTGCCAGAGATTTTTCCCTCAGCGGTGTCCATCGGGCTGGCTCTAGTACTCTCTGGAGCTACAGGCTCATGCGCCTGTATAAGGGGTGCTGCTGGCCACACACCCTCTGTTCCATCTTATCACTCATGACAGTTGCTGGAACGACCCCTCTTTCTTCGGCAAGGCTTCTTCCCAGTGGGATTTGGGCTCTAATCCCTAGTTTGTTAATTAAATCTAGTTTTCAGTGTTCATAGATTTTGTAGTTAGAGTAAATAATTAGTGTAGCTATATAGTCGCTATCATTGAGGGACTCCCTTCGCCCCAGGGGCTGGGCATGCCCCGGGCTTCAAACCTTGCATGAGTGCCAGATTTGTCAGGACTTTAGACCAAAAAGGACAGAATGATAAGACTGAAGGCTATCCTAATCTCGGACCAGCCTCAGAGCCAAGTTATTCCGATTCTGCACCAAGCACTTTGGCTTCAGAATGAAGCCCTCCTCCGGCACCATGCTCTTCCTAGCACCGTTCACCATCTCCAGAACTACAAAGAAACACAAAAAGCAGCACACCAACAGAGGGTGCTCACCAGCACAGAAAAAAGAAAAGCATGGGGAAAGGAAGCTCAGTGCAACCTGCACCAGGCTACTCCTTCACCCCCAGTCCCATGTTGGCACCGTTGACTCCACTCAGAGCATTGAGTCTGGTGCAGGACCCTCTGCCGACATCCAGAAGCTACTGCGGCACTAGTGGTTTCGCTGTCCCAACAACCCTGGAGGCCTTTGCAGTGGCCAGAGATTTACTTTCACTCCTGGTCACCCCGGCTCCAATGGGACAGCTGTCTCCTCCGATTACTGAGAGCAGGAAAGAGCAGGGAGTGTCAAGCTCCTTCCTGGTACTGGGCCCTGTGGCACCCTTTAGGGGCAAACTGGCCCTGATCTGGTTGTTGCAGCCATCTCCGTTCTGCTGCCAGTCCCCATACTCTTGGCACCATATGGAGGCAGAGAGGGGTATTGTTCCACCATGGTCACCAAAGGAGAATTCTTCATCAGAGTCTGAAGGGGAAAACTATGTGCAGCCTAAGAATCACCACCAGTACTCAGCCTATGCGCCACCGGACCTCGGTGTGGGTCCCCTCGCTGTCACCTGACCCATGGGTCAGTGGCCTGTGCAGTGGCCATACTGGACCCATTGGGGAATTACTCTGGTACTGGGTCCTCCCTCCCATCGATCATACTCTGTGGTTTCATAGAGGTGGGCTACTGCACCTTCCTGCTCAGCACCAGACCTAGACTCCGGTACAGACATCCAGGAGTTGGCTTCTGTGGACATTGTTGAGGCTGAGGAAGAGGAAGGAGTCCCTCCTCCGGTGCAAGCTGCCTCCTCGTCCTCCCCAGACAAGGCTGTATAGGGGCCCAGTAGCTCGCTTCCACAGGACATCTTCAAGGCCTATCAGGATCTTCTGGGGGTGGAAACTGAGGAGCTTAAGGAAAAATCCCACAGCCTTATTGACATTCTGGCTGCAGTAGCTCCCTCCAAAGTGGCCTTCCCCATTAATGAGGCTGTAATGGGTGCGGTCAAGGCCCTGTGGAAAACTCCTTCTCTGCCTTCACCTCAGAGCGGGCAGAGGAGAAGTACTACGTGCCAGCAAGTGGGTTTGAGTACCTGTACTCGCGCACACCTCCCACCCCCAGGTTCCCTGGTTGTGTCGGCAGCCCACAAAAGGGACAGGCAGGCCCATTTGAGTGCTACCCCCAAACAAAAAGACACACAAAAACTTGACCTGTTTGGGAGAGACGTTTATTCAATGGGTAGCCTTCAACTGCATATCTCTAACCAGCAAGGTTTGTTAGGGAGTGTAGCGGGGTGGCTGCCCCACTCCTTTACTAGATGGGGCTTCAGCAGGCCAGGGAGGTGGTGCATGTGGGCGGCCAATCAGAGAAAGCCTGCTAGGGAGCCAGTCAGAGACTGAGTTAGAGACAGCCAATCAGAGCCAGACTCAGCCATATATAAAGGCTGCCCCAGGAAGGGAGCAGGCAGTCTCTCCTTGGGGGTTAAGGGAGGAGGACTGACTCCTGAGCTGGAAGGTAGCACCCTGGATAGAGCAGTGCTGGGGAAGGCCAGAAGGAGTTGGGGAGTGCCGGCCAGGGAAAACCCCAGGCTGCTGGCGTAGGCCCGGTAGGTGCATAGGGCCGAAGGGGAAGTGACCCAGGGACAATAGCAGAGCAAGGGAAGAGAAGGAGGGCAGAGAGGCTGCCGCTAGAGGGTCCCTGGGTCGGGACCCAGAGTAGCAGGTGGGCCTGGGTCCCCCTCTTCCCCTTGTGCTACACCTGGCTGAAGAGGAGCGTGGCCTGATCCAGGCTGCGGCTAGTCCCTGCGATAAGGGGCTAGACTTAGAGGCTGCAGCCGGCCACTACAACAGGTGTAGATTGTGGACTGCTGATAACACCAAACCCCCGGAAGGGGGTGAGACCATAGCAGTGGGCACTGCCGGAGTGCAGTGCCCCGAAGAGGACGCTGCCGAGCGGGGAGCAACGAGGGTCCCCAAAGCAGCAGTGCAGACGAAGGGCAAGGCACCACGCAAAAAAGGTGCTCCGTGACTGGACAGAGCTAATTCCCAGAGCAACCAGTGGGAGGCGCCAGCGGTGGTGATTCCTAACCCCGTCGCAGGGAGATACAATTGCAGTCTTTGGGACTCCCTGGCCAAGTTTAAAGGCTCTCTGCCTCAAGATTCAAAGCAGGAATTCTCTACCCTCTTGGAGGAGGGTGAGAATGTGGCCAGGACCTCTCTCCGGGCAGCTCTGGACATAGCTGGCACAATAGTCAAGACAAAGGCCTCAATGAGGCGTTGCTCTTGGCTCCAGTCCTTGGGACTTCCTCATGAGGTCCAGCAATCTATCCAGAACCTCCCTTTTGAAGGCTCCTTGCTGTTTTCAGAGCAGACAGACATGAGCCTTCACACCCTGGAGGACTCAAGGGCCACCCTCCAGTCCTTGGGCCTCTAAGCTCCAGCTGCTTCCAGGAAGCACTTCAGGCCCCAACAGCCACCTCATTTTTTGGTGCCATCTCTGAGACAGGAGCCCTATAAAAAGAAAGGGAGAGTTTACAAGAGGCATCAGCCTCTCCTGTCCACCTCAACCTCCCAGCCAGGGTCTCATAGGTACTCTGATGGGCTCAAGCAGGCCTTTAGAAGGTGTGCCTGAGTGCGCTATACCAGCTCACTCGTCAGATCCTGCTTCCCCTTTATTTTTGGACCATTTGTCGCACTTCAGCCCGGTGTGGTCCTGCGTAATGTCAGACTGCTGGGTGCTAAGTATAGTGACAATTGGCTATACCTGTCATTTTTCATCCACTGCTCCCTCCCACCCACGTCCTTCTTCGGGGACCCTGCTCACGAGCAGCCCTTACCTAGGAGATGCAGCCCATCCTGTGAATGGGGGGCCATTATGGAAGTTCCTAAAGACTTGAGAGGGAAGGGGTGTTACTCCCAATATTTCCTAATCCCAAAGGCCAACGGGGGCCTCCAGACCATTCTGGACCTGCATCGCCTCAACAGATATCTAAAGAAATTGAGATTCCTCTTGGTCTCCCTGATCTCCATCATTCCCTTCCTGTATCCAGGGGACTGGTATGCCACCCTGGACATAACGCATACTTTCACATTTTTATCTTCTGTGGCCACAGAAGATTTCTCGGATTTATTGTGAACCAGTTCCACTACCAATTCACCACTCTTCCTTTGGGCCTGTCTATAGTTTTTCAGGTTTTCACAAAGTGTATGGCAGTAGTAGAGGCCTTTCTCAGATGGTGAGGTGTCCAGGTCTGCCGTACCTTGATGACTGGTTGATCAAGGGTCAGTCAGAGGCTTATGTGCGAACAGCATCAGCATGGTCCAAGCCACCTTCTGAGCACTGGACCTGTTGATAAACGTCCACTCTTGCTCCAGTTCAGAGACTAGAATTTATTGGGGGCAGTGCTTGACTTGACCCAAGCCAGTGCCTTCCTTCCCGAGATCCGATTCCAAACTGTCAGACCTGATATCCAAGGTCATGGTCCACGCAGTTACGACATCCCAAGTTTGCCTCAAGCTACGGGGGCATATGGCTCCATGCACTTATGTGGTTTGTCATGCAAGTCTCAGGACCCTACAGACATGGTTAGCGTCAATTTACACCCCCAACAGACACCACTTAGATTCAGTGCTCACTGTTCCACCCTGGTCCTCACCTCCCTGGACTGGTGGAAAGACCCAAGGTCAGTGATGATGGAAGTACCCTTTGTTACCCCTTCAGCCATCAGTGTCCCTAGTGTCGGACACATCAGACCTAGGTTGGGGAGCCCACCTCCACCTCCTCAGGACTTGGGGCCTGTGGTCCCAGGAAGAACTGTCCCTGCACATAAACTTCAGGGGAACTCAGGGCTGTATGCTTAGCCTATCAAGTGTTATTCCCCCAGATCTCAGGCAAGGTGGTGCAAGTTCTGACAGACAATACCATGGCCATGTTCTATATCAGCAAACAGGGAGGTGCTCGATTCTTTGCCCTGTCAGGAGGCCATTCATCTGTGGGACTTCTGAGTCTGGCACTCCATCCACATCGCGGCGTCACACTTTCCAGGATCCCAGAATGCACTGGCAGATCATTCTGCAGATCCTTTTTCTCTGACCACAAGTGGTCCCTTCACTCGGAGATTGCCAGGTTCTTCTTCCAAAGGTGGGGTTCTCCCCAGGTAGACGGGTTCACGACCAAGCAGAACAGGAAGTGCCATCAGTTTTGCTCACTGCGCAGGCACAGTTCAGGCTCCCTCTCTGATGCCTTCGTGTTCCCATGGATAGGGCTCCTGCTGTATGCTTTTCCCCCTGTCCTTCTGGTTCCTAGGGTCCTCCTGAAAATCAAGCAGGACAAGGTAAGGGTTATTCTTATAGCCCTGGCGTGGCCATGTCACATCTGGATTGGCACACTGCTGGATCTATCAATAGCATCCGCTCTTCCACTTCCGCTCTGTCCGGACCTCATCTCAGAAGACCACTACTGGTTGCTCCTCCCCAACCTTGCCTCCCTTCACCTAATTGCATGAATGTTACATGACTGAACCCGGAGGAGTAAGCCTGTTCAGAGCAAGTTTGATAGGTCTTATTAGGTAGTAGGAAGCCTTCCACTTGGGCTACCTACCTGCCAAATGGAAGCACTTCTCCCTATGGGCATCTCCGTGAGATCTCTCTCAGGTTTGTTCTTCCCTCCAGGCTATCTTGGACTACTTGCTCTATCTAAAACAGCAAGATCTGGCCCGAGTGTATCTCGGAGTGCACTTAGCAGCAATCTTGGCCTTCCACCAGCCGGTGAACGGCAGGTCAGTGTTCTCTAATTAGATGATGGTTCAGTTTCTCAAAGGATTGGAGAGACTCTACTCTCAGGTCTGTGAACCAGTCCCTCCATGGGATTTAAACTTGTTCTGTTGGGGCTCGTGGGCCCTCCTTTCAACCCATTAGGATCTTGCCCGCTACTACTTCTCTCTTGGAAGGTCGCCTTTCTGGTGGTGATCACCTCATCCAGAAGGGTCTCTGAAATCAGGGCCTTACGTCAGAAGCACCATACATAGTGTTCTTCAAGGACAACTTCCAACTGCACCTCCACCCGTCTTTCCTGCCAAAGGTGGTCTCACAGTTCCATAGCAACCAGGCTATTTTCCTGCCAGTCTTCTTCCCAAAGCCTCACAAGAACTCTGAGTAGCAGCAGCGTCATTCATTAGATGTTAGACGTGCCCTCACCTTCTATATTGAGTAGATTAAATCCTTTTTCAAATCCACACAACTCTTTGTAGCAATAGCAGAAAAGATGAAAGGCCTTCCAGTATCAGCCCAGAGGATCTCCTCCTGGATAACTGCCTGTATTCGGGCTTGTTATGAGCAGGCGAATGTCACGCGTCCAGCCTGTCCTAACCACTTACTCCACGGGAGATCAGGCCTCTTCATCTGTGTTCCTTGCACAAGTCCCAATCCAAGACATCTGCAGGGCAGCAACTTAATCAGTGCATACTTTTGCATCCCACTATGCCATCACTCGACAGGCTCGAGATGACGCCAAGTTTGGAAGACCAGTGTTACAGTCAGCATGTCCATGAACTCCGAGCCCACCTACTGAGGGTACTGGTTGTGAGTCCCCTAATGTGGAAGCAAGCACTCGAAATAAAAATGGTTACTAAACTTCCATAGCTGCTGTTCTTCGAGATGTGTTGCTCATGTCCGTTCCACAACCCACCTCCTACTCCTCTGTTGCAGTTGACTGAGAAGAAGGAACGGAGAGGGTGTGTGGCAGGCAGCACCCCGTGTACCAGCATATGAGCACGCGGCTCTAGAGGGCACTAGAGCCAGCCTGATACCACCGAGGGGAAAAAAATCTCCGGCAACGGTGCACACCCCTAACATGGAATGTGAGCAACACATCTTGAAGAACAACAGTTATGGAAGGTTTGTAACCGGTTTTTCCGGCTTACAGCCATACCCATTTTAGACTGTGATCTTGTCAAATCTCAAAGCTAAGCAAACATGTCCCTGCCCTTTACTCGGATGTGAGATATATTAGGAAAACCCTGCTGCTGTGGAAGGTAAAGGTGGTGGTTCAGAAGGAGGCCTTTTTTCCTCAAGTCAATACTGGTACTTAACCCAAATTCCCATGACGTTATGCTGTTTCAGATGCCGTTTACCTGATGAGACAATGTATGTCATTGTATGGTAATACTCATGCCATTTGTGCTCATTAAAGATCCCATGATACTATTTGTTTCACTGTAGGGTGGTGGTTGCTTCAGTAGTATGACCCAAAAGAATCCAACGATGGTAGTTACATTCTATCTTCTTACATTTCTCCTGAGTTTAAATTGGAGACACAGTTCTTCATTTGCCTCCAAAAAAGACTACTGCTCTGGCAGAGAGAGAGTGCTGTACTTTAACCCTAGAAATGGCAACTTTTCCTGATGATGGGCAAAAATTAAAATTATGGTTTTAGAACAAATGTGATGCTCACAGTCTTTTACAAACACAGCCAAAACTGCTTATGAATATGAACTTTATCCATAAATGATGTCTCATCAGATATATGGCATCTGATATAGCATAATGTCATGGGAGTTTAATGTCTGGCTTAAATGGAATTGCAGGAGGTTAATCACTGTTATCATGGAGGGGTATGAAAGAAGGAAGACATGCTCCATTTCTGGCTTTATGTCCAAAATTGAAAATTTTTTAAAGTATTTTGGTCACTGGAACATGTTCCTGGAAAAAGAAATAAACGTTCATGCAAGTTTTCTGAAATTAGTTTTGATGTGTCTCACCAAATTTTATACCTGTATGAGCAAAACCCATAGCATCCCAGCTACAAAATTCACAGTATTCTCAACTTCTCCTTTGTTTTGAACTGCACTTTCTTCTTTGGAATTCTGTAGCTGTTCTCTTCCAAGCTTGACAATTTCTACTTAGTTGAAACTGAAATATTGGATCCGGTCTGCCAAATGTCAGCAGTATTGTCATACAGTTCCTTGGCTAATGAAGTGTATGTGTCTTCTCCATCAAAATACATTTTGGCCTAGGGAAAAATGCATTGGGCTAGGAGTCCGAGTCCGAGTCGTCCCTCTTTCGCTGACTGGTATTAATTATGAGTGATTCATAGCACTACTTATTGAGAAAGGTCTTGGGTGTCATACCCCTGAAGTGAAGACCCTGAGACACTGCTGAGAGTAGAACCTCTTTGACAGAGCCAAATCTCATCAAGTAAACCAGACTGCCTCTCAGAATAATTAGGCCAAAGCTTCATGCTTGCCTGTGCTGTCTGTGAAATGGGGCTACTCCTATATATATCCACAAAGCACTGTGAGGCGCACAGATGAATGATCCTGTTGAGCTATGTTATCACATACCATTTTCTACAAGGTGGTGAAACAGGATTGCTATGCTTTTTTAATCATTTGTTATACATTTTTGAGGTCCTTGATACACACTTTTAAAATTTAAATTAAATTATTAAAATTTTAATCTATTACACCATTACAAAATTAAAATATTGATTTGACCTCTACATGTGTCTGACTTAAAAATTAATGCATTTTTTGCTGTCGAAAACATTGTATGCAATGAGTTTCTAATTTCCCTAATCTGACTGATACTCTGCATTGTTTTTTCTTCTGGGGAATATTCAGAGGGAAACCTGTGTCACATTATTTCCTTATCATAATTTTTCCAGCGAAAGAGAGACACTTATCTCTGTTCTTTTCAGAATTTTATAGAGACCAAGTGGGTGAGGCAATATCTTTTATTGGACCAACTTTCCAGAATTTTATCATCTTACTCTGTTTCACTTAAAGTGGAACTAGCACAAATCTGTTACTTCTCATCTCTTGTAATTGAACATATTTCTGGATCTTGTCAATAGAGACTGTATTAACAGAATTAAGGCAAATTCAAGAGTGTGAACCTGACGTTACTCTGGGTTGCCCCTTAAAAATGTAGATTCTCTGAGTTTGTGACATTGGTTAATAATATGCTGTCCTCAGTATAAATATGAAATTGAAAAATGTCTGTTTATTTAGAGCTCTTAATTTACCTCTTTATTATTGTTCTATAGATATGAGTAAACAAAAGGCTAGAACTTCCAAGAAGTAAAATTCCAGTAAAGGTGTTTCCAGATAAACTCATACCGAAAGCCTGTCTTTTGCTTTGTGCTTTTAATAATGCATGATTTTAATGCCTTATTTTTTCATAGTAAGCTGTGCTGGAACAAAAATGCAATGAAAGAAACACTGGATGAATGAATGAATGAAAAGCCCTGCTTTGCAATCCCTCAGCATGGCAGGACTGCAGCTTATGACCCCTGCTTCCTCACCAATGGGTCCTTTTTTTGGACTGCCATGGCAACAAGAAGCAATTCATGATAACATTTACACGCCAAGAAAATATCAGGTACTAATGACAATATTATTTTTCATTGTATATGAAAAATATTTCATTTTCATTCTGTTATTCAAGATTCCCTTCATGAGACTGGTTTTCTTGTTTTATGTGCATTTGTGTTAAGAGCTTTCCATTGCAGTGGGACCACTGGATCAAGATGGTAAGGGAGCACTCAAGGACGATAAGGCCATTGCGGAGAAACTAAATTAATTCTTTGCATCGGTCTTCATGGCTGAGAATGTGAGGGAAATTCCCAGACCTGAGCTATTCTTTTTAGCTGACTTATCTGAGGAACTGTCCCAGATTGAGGTGTCATTAGAGGAGGTTTTGAAACAAATTGATAAATTAAATAGTAATAAGTCACCAGGACCAGATGATATTCACCCAAGAGTTCTGAAGGAACTCAAATGTGAAATTGCAGAACTACTAGCTGTGGTTTGTAACCTATCATTAAAATCAATTTCTCTACCAAATGACTGGAGGATAGCTAATGAGGCGCCAATTTTTAAAAAGGGCTCCAGAGGTGATCCTGGCAATTAGAGGCCGGTAAGACTGACTTCAGGACCGGGCAAACTGGTTGAAACTGTAGGAAAGAACAGAATTGTCAGACACATAAATGAACGTGATTTTTTGGGGAAGAGTCAACATGGTTTTTGTAAAACAAAATCATGCCTCACCAGTCTGCTAGAATTCTTTGAGGGGGTTAACAAGCATGTGGACAAGGGGGATCCAATGGATATAGTGTATTTAGATTTTCAGAAAGCCTTTGACAAGGTCCCTCACCAAGGGCTCTTAAGCAAAGTAAGCTGTCATGGGATAAGAGGGAAGGTCCTCTCATGGACTGGTAACTGGTTAAAAGATCGGAAACAAAGGGTAGAAATAACTGGTCAGTTTTCAGAATGGAGAGAGGTAAATAGTGGTGTCCCCCAAGGGTCTGTACTGGGAGCAGTCCTATTCAACATATACATAAATGATCTGGAAAAAGGGGTAAACGGTGAGGTGGAAAAATTTGTAGATGATACAAAACTACTCAAGATATTAAGTCCCAAGCAGACTGCGAAGAGCTATAAAGGGATCACACAAAACTGGGTGACTGGGCAACAAAATGGCAGATGAAATTCAATGTTGATAAATGCAAAGTAATGGACATTGGAAAACATAATCCCAACTATACATATAAAAGGATGGGGTCTAAATTAACTGTTACCACTCGAGAGAGATCTTGGGGTCGTTGTGGATTGTTCTCTGAAAACATCCACTCAGTGTGCAGTGGCAGTCAAAAAAACTAACAATGTTGGGAATCCTTAAGAAAGAGAGAGATAATAAGGCAGAAAATATCATATTGCCTCTATAAATCCATGGTACACCCACATCTTGAATACTATGTGGAGATGTGGTTGCCCCATCTCAAAAAAGATATATTGGAAAAGGTTCAGAAAAGGGCAACAAAAATGATTAGGGGTATGGAATGGCTTCCATATGAGGAGAGATTAGTAAGACTGGGAATTTTGAGCTTTGAAAAGAGACAACTAAGGGAGGCTATGATAGAGGTCTATAAAATCATGATTGGTGTGGAGAAAGTAAAGAAGGAAGTGTTGTTTACTCCTCTTCTTAACACAAGAACTAGGGATCACCAAGTGCAATTAATAGGCAGCAGGTTTAAAACAAAAGGAAGTATTTCTTCACACAATGCACAGTTAATCCGTGAAACTCTTTGCCAGAGGATGTTGTGAAGACCAAGATTATAACGGGGTTCAAAAAAGAACTAGATAAATTCATGAAGGATAGGCCATCAACGGCTATTAGCCAGAATGGGCAGGGATAGTGTCCCTAGCCTCTTTTTTGCCAGAAGCTGGGAATGGGTGACTGGGGTGGATCGCTTGATGATTACCTGCTCTGTTCATTCCCTCTGGGGCACCTGCCGTTGGTCACTGTCGGCAGACAGGATACTGGGTTAGATAGACCTTTGGTCTGACCCAGTATGGCCGTTCTTATGTTCTTATTGCAGTGCTCACTCTACTTCTTAACAGTTGCAGCAATGATAATGGTACCATACCTCTAGTCAACTGGAAATTCAAGACATTATTTTTCTGTTCCAGCCACTGTTTAGTTTGCAAATTGGCCAGAAAGCATGGCTCAGGAGTATTGTCATGCTAATTTCTTTAATTATTTGAAAGCCTTATGTGTGAGGAGTGATCTGAAACAGCTGCTTTGATGACCTAAAATGTTGGTCATCCAGCTGTCAGAATAAATTTTGCTTTAAGGTGATATAAATTTTTCATCTAACGCTGTGCTAGGGTGAATCATACAAGTATTTCAACATGTAGACGCCATACAAGTATAAATGTGTAACCCATGTTAACACGGTATGGCTCCTTGTCCTTCTCTAATGGCTACGCCTCATAGGCCTGGTCTACACTGGGGAGGGCGGGATCGATTTTAAGATACACCACTTCAGCTACGAGAATAGCGTAGCTGAAATCGACTTATCTTAGATTGACTTAGAATCACTTACTTCGCATCCTCGCGGCGTGGGATCGACGGCTGCCGCTCCCCCGTCAACTCCTCTTCTGCCTCTTGCCCTGGTGGAGTTCTGGAGTCAACAGCAGAGCGATCGGGGATCAATTTATCGTGTCTTGTCTACACTAGACACGATAAATCGAGCCCCGGTAGATGGATCACTACCTGTCGATCCGGCGGGTAGCGTAGACGTGGCCATAGAGATTAGAGACTGCTGCTGCCTTTGAGCTAATGGATCTGGTCCTTTTGCTCAGCTGGTGAGACTCATATTTTTAGATCCAGAAGTCATCTGCAGGAATTAAACCAAGGACACCGAACTAGGGACATCATTACATGTAGTAAAGATTTATTTAATCAGATATTTACAGCACTAGCAAAGTGAGGTACTATATAAACCAGGTTGTATTTTAAAAGCTAGAGCTGATAACTTGTTTCCATGTTTTGAGTGAAACCTGACAATGTACTTTGTGGTAAATAAATTTCTTGTCCTATAAAGTCAGTGGTAGTTATTGGGGACTAAGTTAGCTTTAAAAATACCCATTGGCTCATCCACAATTCATGCAGGTACAACTTCTGTGGACAATTTTTGCTTTTGTTTGTTGTTTTTAATTACTCCACCTGTGCAAATAGTGACTTTTATCATTTGCAAATCTAGGTTGAACTGCTTGAAGCAGCTTTGGATCATAATACGATAGTCTGTTTAAACACTGGCTCAGGGAAGACTTTTATTGCAGTACTACTTGCTAAAGAGCTGTCCTATCAGATCAGGGGAGACTTCAACAAAAATGGAAAGAGAACAGTTTTCTTGGTCAACTCAGGTAAGAAAAAAATGGGGTTTATTTGTTTGGTGTGTGTGTGTTTATTACGGGAATAATCCTTAATAAAAGTAAGATAAAAGTGACCAGTTTTGTTTCTGACATTCTGCACAAAATTGCAGGATAGAATTACATTTATTCAGTCAGACATAGTTTGAAGGTTTCTTCATGTCCTTTACCCCCATGACTTTTGTCCACTAGAAACTCCACTTTTTTTTTTCTGCTGTTTTGCTAGTTTCCAAGACCAGACCAAGAAGTGAGTGAGGGCCAGTTTACTTTGAGATGTTGTTTAATTTCTGATCTCTCTTGGTGGGGGATGAGAGACAAATATGGAATGGTATATTGTGAGCTGCTATGCTTCTCTGTATGGTGCTTGATTTTTGTCTTATAATTGTGTATATCTAGTTTTATACTAATTTTAAAGGTGTTATAAACTCATGGATACAATGGCATGTACACTTAAAACTAAAGTATTTAAAAATTCTTTGCCATTTTGTAACTGAAAACTGAAAACTTTTTTTTTTTTAAAGCAAATCAAGTTGCTCAGCAAGTGTCAGCTGTCAGGACCCATTCAGATCTGAAGGTGGGGGAGTATTCAATTTTAGAAATAATTGAATCATGGACAAAGGAGAAGTGGAATCAAGAATTTGCTAAACATGAGGTAAGATATGTAATATAAACTGCCAAAAAAGTGAAAAGTTTACAGTGCAGGTGGTCTGGGGAAGAAACTAATTTTTACCCAAACTAAATGCTATGTTTTGACCAAGTCCTTCTCATGCTCAGTGCAAAGTTCAACATACTTGGGATATTTAGAGGCAAACATAGAGATGCAATATTCCTGAGAGTATCCACTGTGTGTCTTTGAGAAGCTGGGCTTCCAATATTCCTTTTTTCAATCACCCTATCTTCCATGACTCTGATGATGGTGCCCAATCAATATTAGTATTGTTGAAATCCCCCATTATTATTGGGTTTTCTGTTTTTGTAATCTCCTCTAATCTCCCTGAGCATTTCACAGTCACCATTACCACATTAGTCAGGTGGTTGGCAGTATATTCCTACTGCTATACTCTTATTATTCAAGCATGGAATTTCTATCCATAGAGATTCAATGTTACTCTAATATTTGTACTATATTTGACTTTATGGTTTCTTTCACATATAGTGCCACTCCCTCACCAGCACAACCTACTATGTCATTTCTATATAGTTTGTACCTTCATAATACTGTGTCCCATTGGTTATCACATTGGTTAACATTGGTACAGTAATAGGGGCTCAAACTATATGTATTCCCCAAATAATAACAAAAACAGAGGACCAGAAAAATGCCAGTATCGCTAAACAGAGTAAAAGAGGCAGTGAGAAATCATAAGAAATCCTTTTAAAATTGGAAATCTAACGTCCTACTCTGGAAAATAGAAAGGAGCATAAACTAGCAAGTCAAATGTAAAAGTATAATTAGGCAAGCCAAAAAAGACTTAGAAGAGCAGCTAGCAAAAGACACAAACTAACAGCAAAAGTTAAAATACATCGAAATCAGGAAGCTTGCCAAACAATCAGTGGGACTGCTGGGCAATCAAGGTGTTAAAGGAGCACTCAAGGGGGAAAAGACTGTTGGGAGAAACTAAATGAATTCTTTGCATTGGTCTTCACTGCAGAAGATGTGAGGAAGATTCCCATACCTGAGCCATTTTTTGAGGTGACACTTTTGATGAACTGTCCCAGAATGAGGTGTCAATAGAGAAGGTTTTTCGAACAAATTGATTAAATTAAACAGTAATAAATCACCATGAGCACATGGTCTTCACCCAAGAGTTCTGAAGGAACTCAAATATAAATTAGCAGAACTACTAACTGTTGCGTCACTGATTGCTTAAATCAGCCTCTGTACTAGATGACTGGCAGCTGATGTGACATTGATTTTATTTATTTTTTAAAGGCTCGTGAAGCAATTCTGGTAATTACAGGCTGGTGAGCCTAGCTTCAGTACCAGGCAAATTGGTTGAAACGATAATAAAGAACAGAATTATCAGACACCTAGATTAACTCAATAGGTTGAGGAAGAGTCATCACGGCTTTTTTATAAGGAAATGATGCCTCACCAATCTACTAGAATTCTTTGAGGGTGTCAACAAGCATATGGGTAAGGGTGATCAGTCAATATAGAGTACAGTACTTGCACTTTCAAAAAGCCTTTGACAAGGTCCCTTACCAAAGGCTCTTAAGCAAAGTAAGCAGTCATGGGATAAGAGAGAAGGTCCTTTCGTTAATTAGCAATGTGTTAAAAGACAGGAAACAAAGGGTAGGAATACTGGTCCGTTTTCACAATAGAGAGATGTAAACAGTGGGGGTTCCCCGAGGATCTGCACTAGGACCAGTATCGCTCAATATATTCATAAATGATCTGGAGAAAGGGGTAAATAGTGAGGTGGCAAAGTTTGCAGATGATACAAAATTACCCAGGACAGTTAAGTCCAAAGCTGACGGTGTGAAGCGTTACAAAGGGATCTCTCTAAACTGGATGATTGGGTAAGAAAATGGCAGAAGAAATTCAGTGTTAAGTGCAAAGTAATTCACATAGGAAAACATAATCCAAGATAAACATACAAAATGATGGGTTGTAAATTAGCTGTTATCACTCAAGAGCGAGATCCTGGAGTCATCCTGGATAGTTCTCTGAAAAAATCTGTTCAGTGTGTAGTGGCAGTCAAAAAAGCTAGTAATGTTTGTGGTAACATGCTAATAGCTAGTATTTGTTGCATTTCTCTTTGTATTTTTAGGTTCTGGTTATGACATGTCACGTCATTTTGAATGTTTTAAAAAATGAATACTTATCCCTGTCAAACATTAATCTTCTGGTGTTTGATGAGTGCCATCTTGCAATCCAGGACCATCCGTATCAAGAAATTATGAAGGTAGGTCACCATTATTTAACCTTTTTATCTTCAGCGTCTCTAATTTCACTGAGATTCAGATCACAAATCTGTTAGTGAAAGGTCACTGGCTAATTTGACTTAGTGTAAAGATTAGTACTTAAAATCATTTTGGTATATATCGCTCTCAAGAAAGAGAAAATATTTGAATTGTGGCTACCATTTTATGACAGAGTGATGTAGCGACTGGTAGTCAATGCTTTAACGCTATTCAAAAATATAACTCTTCATAAAATTGTTTTATTTGGTGCTGTGTAGGTTTTTGATTAGACAAATTGTAAATATACTGTAGTTTCTTGATTAGATAATTTATTCTAGTGTATTTATCTCAAGTAATTTTATATTCTTATTACAGTGTTCCAGTTTAAAATATGTTTACTTAAAATTGGGGCAGTAAGAACAATCGCACTTTATTTTATTTCATGTAGATGACATGGGCTTCCTTCATTAAGCAAATTGCTTGGAAACAAGAACTTAACACTTGTTTGTGGTAAAATTTCAGACTAGAAACATGAAATGTTTCTAACGTTTGCACGGCAGCTTAAATATGGATTTGTACCTTAAAAGGGGTTTCGTGTTTTTAAAATAAAATGCTTAAGTGTCACTCCTCTTCAGTACAAAACTGAGGATGAGAAACAATGGGAAGTGTACAGTGTATTTTGGGATGCTGAATTTACTGAAGAGTTATTGGATTAAATGGACACCAGTGATGACATAGAATGGTGAAACCAGTATATTTACCATAACGTACATTGGTGATTGGTCAGGAATTGATGTAGTAGTGCAGCTAGTTTTATTGTGAATTTAAAATTGAATCTTTTTCTGAGTAAATGGAATTACTGAACCTTTAAAAAGCCATTGATAAAATATCCATTTGAGAGAGTGTGGATTTTTTTTTTTTTTTTAAATACCTAGGTACTGATTTCTAAAGCTTTAAGCTTTCTTTTGTTGTGAGGGCATTTTTGGCCCTGTGCATTATTTGCCCTAATTGAAGTGAACCAAGCAACTCAAAGAGCATCTCTTTCTGTATCTTTTTTTTTTTTTTTTTGCCTTCATCCTTCCTTCTTCCTCCCCTCCTTCCCCAATGAATGACAGGCTTAACCAGGGATCATGTGGTAGGTTTAATTTTTTTATTGTGGTATTTTAATCCTTTGACATGATGTAAACACTTAAAGTGTGGTCATTTTTATGGTATAAATATTGACAAGGTACTTCACACTGCTTTTATGTGCTTTGAATATCTCTACTTAATAGAATGTTTAGCAAATTTCTGCCTTTATATACTTTTACTAAAACAATAGAAGTTAAAATTTTATATTTAATATGTTTTAATTTTCT
The DNA here is from genome assembly GCF_965152275.1 of Natator depressus. Classification (NCBI taxonomy): domain Eukaryota; kingdom Metazoa; phylum Chordata; order Testudines; family Cheloniidae; genus Natator; species Natator depressus. The sequence goes on along the minus strand of NC_134239.1, from coordinate 104,013,485 downwards.
AATTTAACTTTAGTTGGTTAGTTATATTACATTGAAAATATCCATTGTTCTTTTTCTGACACCTGGTGCTGAAATACTAGTTGAACCTGAGATCTAGATATCTATCTGTAAAGAATCAGAGGGGTAGCCATGGTAGTCTGGATCTGTAAAAGGGGCAGAGAGTCCTGTGGCACCTTATAGACTAACAGACGTCTGTAAAGATGCACTCAGGATGCGTTGGTGGAGGAATTGACAGTTTTATTACCCTGCTGTTCTGGTTTACTTCACAGATCTGTGAGAACTGTCCATCCTGTCCTCGAATCCTGGGATTAACAGCTTCCATTTTAAATGGGAAATGCGATCCTGCTGAGTTAGAGGAGAAGATTCAGAAACTGGAGAAAATCCTAAAGAGCAATGCTGAAACTGCAACTGATTTGGTGGTCTTAGATAGGTACATTTTAATACACAATTGTCAGTGTTAAATTTATATCTGTGTTTTCATATCAATAAGACTGAGGAAAGAACACTATTAGTAGCGCTGTGTTTAATGTTCGTGTGTGTATATATATGTGTGTGTATCTATAAAATTATACATACAGTGCCATCGCTTTATAAAAAAAAATTGATGCTAAGTTTCCTTCTGAGTAGTGAGAGCTTTTAAATATTTTTAAAAGGTGCTGTGAAGAATTACCTAAGAAGAGATTTCTGAAAAGCAGCTGTTCCTTAGATTGAGGGCTTTTGGGGGCAGGGACTACAATTTATTATGTTTGGAAAGTAACTAGCATATTATCGGAGCTGTCATAACCTGTGAGCTGGTTTTGGCAGGATTTTACAACTCCCACTACAAAGTCTTGCAGATTTTAAAATGTTACTATGGTTAGAAAAAAATGTCAAAAGCAATTCAGAAATACTATCGCAGATAAGGACCGTTTTCCGTATGTTGGTATAGAGTCAAGAACATTGTGGGTGCTACCTACGTACAAATAAATAGTAATAATACTATGGCTCTTGCTTGTCACGTAGCAGAAGAAAAATATGTACGTTCATCAACTTCTGCATCCATAGTCAGTGAGTTAATCATAATTGCCCCCCCACCGCGTTTGGTTGGTATAAACTTAAGTAGTTGCTTTAGTTAAGACAAAATAAAAGATGGTATAATCACTTTATCTACTAGCATACACTTATAAAGGGGCCCTTAGCTCAACTTACTTGAACAATTCTCTTGCAAAGCTCACTTTCTTCTTTGAGTGCTGGTTCCTATGTGTATTTCATAGGATCCATCCGTGAGTCCTGCGGCACCTCTCCCACTTGGCATCTGCTGGATCTGTCAAATTAGGAGGTGGAGGAAATTGATCTGGATCCACAGGTATCAATGATACCAACATCCTCATTTCTGGATGAAGGAATCACAGTGTCTTCACTGGACGACCAGAAGCAAAACCAGGAGCTACTACAGAGAATAGTGAATGACCTTCAGAACCCACTGGAGGAGATCCAGGATTCCCAGCACTGACTGCTTGATGTTCTGCAACCTACAGGTCCAAGCAAGGTGGCACCACTTAGTCATCATGGAGCCAGCCAGAGTGGTCTGGCATACCCCAGACTCCTGTACCCCCAAACCTAAAAGAACTAAGATGCTTATTTGGTCTTGGGCAAAGGAGATGAGTTCGTTTTCATCCATCCAGTGCCCAACTCGTGGTGGTGCAGTCAGCCACAGAGAGAGCAAGGTCACAACATCCTAAAACGACGCTGGATGAGGAGGATTCTGAGGTTGGACCTTTTGGGAAGATAGGTATTCTCCTGTGACCCTACAATTCTATATTACTATCTGAGGCTTTGTTACTGTAAAAAGATTTTAACTTCTACTTTAGACTTGCAGACTTTAAAAACAAACTTCCCCTTGAGGACACAGTCCAATTTCAGTCCTTCATAGAGGAAGGCAGGCTAGTGGCAAAAACATCCCTACAAGCTGCAGTGGATGGAGCTGACATGGCAGCCAGAGTGGTAGCCACTGGTATAGTTATGAGGTGTAAGTCTTAGCTTCACTCTTGAGGGTTCCCCAGGGAGGATCAGAACATATAGAGGACTCACCATTCAACAAATCAGATTCAGTTTAATGAGAAAACTGATGATTCTCTATGCTTGTTGAAAGACTCTCTAGTCTAGATCAACCATCCACACTCTGGGAATTTACCCCCCGGCCCTGAAGAGAAAACACTGCAGGCAGGTGTATAGACCAAGATCCATCCCCTCCACAATCTTTTTATCACCAGTGTCCAGCCAAGCCTCTGCGCAAGCGGCAGAGGACTCATGGGCTGAAAATCGAGTCCTCTACCCATTCCACCCACTTGCAAAGGGCTGCTTTTGACTCTTCAGTTGAGAACCTCCCATCGTTGTTGATGCCAACAACTTCTAGCCCTATGTCTTTGGGGGCCAGCTCTCACTTTTTGCCCACAATTGGAATGCTATCACAACAGATATTTGGAGTCTAGAAATTATCCACTATGGTTAATCCATCAGACTTCTCTGCTATTCTTCCCACAAATCCACTTCTTGGTTCCTCTTCAGAGATCACTTTCACAAGCAGATTCTTCTCCAGAAGGTGGGTTCTCTTCTCCAACAAGGGGCGATAGAATGACTGTCATCTCAGTATCGAGAGAGGGTTCTGTTCCACATACTTTTTTTTTTTTTAGTCCTCCAGAAAGATGGAGAGTGGATACCCATTCTGGTCCTTCAACAATTGAATATCTTTATTCAAAAGTCAAAATGCAGGATGGCTACACTAGCATCAATAATCTCCCTCCTCTATGTGGGGAGAGTGGTTCATGACTCCTTGACACGAAGGATGCTTATTTTTCATATAGATATTCATCCATCCCACAGAAAGTTTCTTCAGATCCTGGTAGGTCAAGCGCATCAATAGTTGCTAGTCCTTCCCTTTGGACTAGCAACAGTGACCAGGATAGTCATAAAGATTTTCTCTGGGGTGGCAGTCCAAATGAGACGTCACAGTTACTTAGGTTTCCCATATTTGGATGATTGGCTCCCAATAAGTTGCTCCAACAATAAGGTCAGGTTGGTGACTATGTTACTGCTTTATCTTCTAGCAGTGCTGGGTGCCTGCATGAATAAAGAAAAGTCCATCTTGATCCCCACACAGACAGTAAAGTTTATTGGAGTGACATGACTTAATTTCAGCAAGAACTTTCCTCCCCACAGAAAGATTCCAGTCAGTGAGCAATCTGATATCACAGATTAACCGTAGTCTTTGGTCTGCAAGTAAAGTATGCCTATCTTTACTAGACCACTTGGTCTCTTACGTTTATGTGACATGATTCGCCAGACTTCAGCTATGCTCACTACTGGCTTGGCTTTGGTCCATCTACTCACCAGACCAGAACCACATCAACACCAGAGTGACCATTCTCACAAGGATCATCACCTCTCTTACCTGGTAGTCGAATCTGGAACCATTGCAAGTGAGAGTCCACATCAACACTCCCACTCTTAGTGCCACCATCATAACAGACTCATCCCTTCTGGGTTGGTTTGCTCACCTGAATAACCAGACCATACACTTGGACCCTCAGGAGGCCAGACTGCACATCAACCTGCTAGAAATGAGAACCGTCTACCTCAGATTCAGTTTAATGAATCTTGCTCATCAGCTTGCTCTCTTGGTCTGCAGTCCCTCTCTTGCTTCAGGACAAAAAAGACTTTGAAGAGCAACTAGCAAAAGACACAACTAACAGCAACATTTTTTTTTTTTTTTAAAGTACATCAGAAGCAGGAAGCAGACCAAACAATCAGTGTGGCCACCGGATGATCAAGGTGGCAAAGGAGCACTCAAGGAAGACAAGGCCATTGCTGAGAAGCTAAATGATTTTTTTGCATTGGTCTTCACTGGAAACTATGTGAGGGAGATTCCCACACTTGAGTCATTCTTTATAGGTGACAAAACTGAAGGAACTCAAATTCAAGACTGCAGAACTGCTAACTGTGATAAGTAACCTATTGCTTAAATCAGCCTCTGTACCAGATACATTAGCTATACTCCAGTCAACACCAATTTAAAAAAAAAAAGGATCGAGAGACAATCCTGAGAATAACTTCAGTACCAGGCATATTGTTTGAAACTATAGTAAAGAACACACAGATTAATACAATATGTTGGGGGAGAGTTAACGCAGCTTTTGTAAAGGGAAATCATGCCTCACCAATGTATTATAATTTTTTGAGAATGTCGTTAAGTGTGTGGACAAGGGTGATTCAGTTGATATAGTGCACTTGGATTTTCAGAAAGAGTTTGATAGGGTCCCACACCAAAGACTCTTAAGCAAAATAGGGAGTCATGGGATAAGAGGGACTGTCCTTTCGTGGATTGGTAACTAGTTAAAAGATAGGAAGCAAAGGGTAGGAATAACTTCCATTTTCACAGTGGAGAGAGGTAAATAGTGGGGTCCCCCAAGGAACTGTATTGGGGCCAATGCTTTCTATCATATTCCTAAATGATCTGGAAAAGGGGTGGCAAAGTTTGCAGACAATCACCTCCAAAGTTGACTTCGAAGAGTTACAAATGGATCTCACTAAACTGGGTGTCTGAGCAAGAAAATGGCAGATGAAATTCAGTGTTGTTAAGTGCAAAGTAATGCACATTGGAAAACCATCATCTCAGCTAAACATACAAAGTGATGGGTTGTAAATTAGCTATTATTACTCAAGAAAGGGATTTTGGAATCATCGTGGACAGTTCTCTGAAGTTATCTGTTAAGCGTGCAGTAGCAGTCAAAAAATCTAACGTTAGGAACCATTAGGAAAGGGTTAGAAAATAATACAGAAAATATAATGGCACTATATAAATCCATGATACTCTTGCATCTTGAATACTGTGTGCAAGTATGGTGACCCCGTCTCAAAAGAGATATATTAAAATTGGAAGAAGCATAGAGCAGTGCAACAAAAACTTTTAGGGGTATGGAACAGCTTCAGTATGAGTATAGATAAAAAGACTGGGACTCTTTAGCTGGGAAAAGAGGCAACTATAAGGGGCTTTATGATAAATGATGTGGAGAAAATGAATAAGAAAGTTTTACATACCCCTTCACATAACACAAGAAACAGGGGTCACCCAATAAAATTAATAAGTAGCATGTTTGAAACAAACATATGAAGCACATAGTCAGCCTGTAGAACTCATTGCTAGGAGATGTTGTGAAGGTCAAAGGGGTAAGTAGGTTCAAAAAAGAATTAGATAAGTTCATGGAGGATAGGGCCATCAATGGCCATTAGCCAAGATGGTCAGGTACCACCTTATGCTCCAGGTGTCCTTAAACCTCTTGACTGCCGGAAGCTGGGACTGTGTGACGGGATCACTCAATTTCCCTGTTCTGTTCATTTTCTCTGAAGCATCTAGCACCGGCCACTGTTGAAAGACAGGATGCTGGGCTAGATGGACCATTGGTCTGATCCAGTATGGCCATTTTTATATTCCTATGTTCTTTAAAATATGGAAGAGTCAAATAGGACCTGCTACCTAGCTAAATGGAGATGCTTCTCTACCAGGTCAGAGTAACAGCCGTGTTAGTCTGTATTCGCAAAAAGAAAAAGAGTACTTGTGGCACCTTAGTGAGTAACCAATTTATTTGAGCATGAGCTTTCGTGAGCTACAGCTCACTTCATCGGATGAAGTGAGCTGTAGCTCACGAAAGCTCATGCTCAAATAAATTGGTTACTCTCTAAGGTGCCACAAGTACTCCTTTTCTACCAGGTCAGTCAGCCTTCCTCAGACTCTGCAGATATTCCAGTCATGTTAAATTACCTCCTGTCATTGAAGAACTCGGGTCTCTCTCTTAGCTCACTGAGAGTCCATCTCATAGCAATCAGTACTTTCCTTCCTCCAGTAAATGGATGTTCCATTTTTACTCGCCCAACAATAGTGAGATTCATGAAGGACCTTTCTGCCAGTGGTCAAGCCTTACCTCAATGGGACCTCAAGCTTGTCCTTTTAGTACTCACCAAACCACCATTTGAACTTTTAGCTATATGTTCTATGTTCTCACCTTTCTGTGAAAGATGCATTTTTAGTTTTTACTTCAGCCAGAAGAGTGAGCAAGATGGGGGCACTCATGGCAGACCCACCATATACAGTTTTTCACGAGGAGATGGTTTCCCTTCACCTTCATTCTAAATTCCTCCCTAAGGTAATTTCTGAATTTTTTGTCAGCCAACCAATCCACTTACCTGTTTTCTTCTCAAAACCTTTTTCTTTTCCATTGAAGAGAAAACCTTCATTCCCTGGATGTCAGATGTGCTCTGACATTCTATTTCCAAAGGACCAAACCAATGAGAAAATCACTAAGACTGTTTCTCTCTATAGCAGAAAGGTTGCAAGGACAAGCAATATCTTCTCAGAGAATCTCTAAATGTATTTCTGGTCACATCACCACGTACTACTAGTGTATCCATCCCCTGGATGGAGTAAGGGAATGCTCAACGAGAGAGCAAGCTGATTCTACAGCATTTCTGTGGGAAGTACTGATACTGGATGTATGCAGAATGGCTATCTGGAGTTCCAGTCACACATTCACAAAACATTACATGCTACTTCAGGCCTCAGCTTCAGTGGCAGCGGTGGGGACTTTAGTCCTTCAAGCATCTTTACTGCCAGCCTTCTCGAACCCCGTCTCCAGTCTCAATACTGCTTGTCAGTCACCCACATGTGGAATACACATAGGTACTAGCACTCGAAGAAGAAATGAAGGTTTACTTACCTGTAACTGGAAGTTCTTCAAGATGTGTGGTGTCTAGCTTTAGTCCACTACCCACCCTCCATCCTCTCTGCTTTGGATCCCATTGGATTTGCAGTTAAGAAGACGAACCGGAGAGGCATTGGCCCTCACTGCCTCTTACACCCTCAATCTGGAGCACGAGGAGAGCAATTGGGCACTGCTTGTTGAGAATCTCCGGATGCAGGTACGTGGCAGGCATGTGTACCCATGTATGGAATATAGATAGGGTACACATGCCTGCCACATAGAAATCTCACACATTTCAAAGAACTTCAGTTACAGGTAAGTAACATCCATTTCATACATGACTTTGACACTCACTCCTGAAAAATTCAAATATATGCGTTTGGCTCCTGCATAGTGTGTGAATTATATTTATGTAGTCTTTTTTGAGAGATACTAACTCTAAGGCATTAAAAAATAAGTACACTATTTTTGATGTACTATATAATATCTTAAACTGTGTATTCATTTGTTTTCTGTTTTTCTGTTTACTACCAAAAAAATTTTAAAAACTCTCAAATTGGTTATGGCTGTCCTTCCTGTTTAATATATAGCCTTAGTAGCTAAAAACAACTCTGACTTTCAACAGCTGTGGTTGACCAAATCTTTTGCTTCTCTCAATGAAGATATACTTCTCAGCCATGTGAGATTGTGGTAGATTGTGGACCATATACCGACAAAAGCGGGCTGTATGAAAGATTGTTAAAAGAATTGGATGAAGCACTTAACTTTCTAAATGACTGCAACATATCTGTACATTCAAAAGAAAGAGACTCTACGTTAATTTCTAAACAGGTAAGGACATTGTCAGATATAAAACACATACTTAGATTTTTATCGCTGCTTGTTCATTGCTTTCCAAGTTAATTACAGAAACTTTTATTTTAGTTCAGCCAACCTAAAATATATTAACAAAATTAATCTTAATTTCCTGTGACTGATTTCCTTTTCCTGTTTTCCTTTGAACTGTGGGTGAAATCTATTGAAGTCAATAGCAAAACTCCCACTGATGTGAAGGAGTCCAGGATTTCACCCACTAACTCTGTTACTTTAGAACTTTGTCAGATTTGTGGATCAGATATATTTTCTTTTTCATTTTGCATAATTATTTTATTGCTTGTACATTGGACATTATTGTTAAGACCCAGTGACTTTTCCAAATAAGATTTTAATAGTGCAACAACAACAAGGAAATGGTGCTTCAGGAAGTATTCTGAAAAAGTATCCCCAGTTGGTGTCATAAGATGAAATAAACTCTCAGCCAGATACCCTGTTTCAAACTCTTCTGCTTCTTTCAGTTCCCATGTTCTTTGAGTCTCTTGAGTTACAGGAGCATTGCCTACATTACCTGCCAAACAAGCTGTAGAGAAAGGAGTGCAGAATTGCACAGGGATTGCAAAGAGTCTTCCTGATATCTCTGAGCAGTCAGGAATGGAGAGGCAGAGAAGAAGGAGAAGAGAGAAGGATAGTTTTTTTTCAAGTGGAGTTTTGTAGAGCCATAAAAAACCTCATGGTCCAACATTTTAACTGTATTGTGATGGTTCCATTGTAATATTATATCAGGATGTGATGGGTCATGAATTTGTTTTAGTGATATAGCAACATCACAACACAATGTTAGGATGTCACGCTATAGTGTTTATGTGGCATTTGGTCATTTAACTCAATGACAAAGATGCCTTTCCAGCAGGTTGAGTACTGCTGCACTAACCCTATTTAAATTAATTGAAATGAAATTTATTTTTTCTTTAAACTGTTCTTTTCTCTGTTTAAAGTGTAGTTTTCATTTCCTTAGTTTAATTAAAATGGTTTCCTTTGATAGAACAGACTTAATGAGCTCTAGTTAAATACATTGAATAATATATAATGAATGGAGAGCCTTGTTTGTGGAATTTCTTGGCAAATTATCAGTCTCAGATAATGATGCAAAAGTGCCTATGGAAAATATTGCCTTGTTTATAAACCTGTTTCCCCATTAGACTGTGGGGATAATACTGTCCAGTTGCTCATAACTGCATTATGAATTATTTTTTAGCATAATTATTTTGAGGCAGATTTCCAGATTGCAATGGCATCAGACTACAAAATAGTAATTATATCCTTCTTGTCCAAGGACAGAAATGATAAAATGTAGAGTGTAGCTCTAGCGGCTGGTGTTTCTGGTGAAGTATTTTTACGTTTTCTCCTATCAAGTTTGTGGGGGACTTCTAAATGAAATAACTTGTAAATATATTTTACAAAGAAACCAACCACTATTGTGCCTACAGTGAGGATTATCCTCATATTAGAAATGAAAGCCCAATATAAAATGAGTAAATTATTAATATATCCTGTTGAACTGGGGTTTGAATTCATTTGTTGTAGATACTGTCAGACTGTCGAGCTGTGTTGGTTGTTCTGGGACCCTGGTGTGCAGATAAGGTAGCTGGAATGATGGTGAGAGAGCTACAGAAGTACATCAAACATGAGCAAGAGGAGCTGCACAGGAAATTTTTATTGTTTACAGACACTTTCCTAAGGAAAATACATGCACTGTGTGAAGAGCACTTCTCACCTGCCTCACTTGATCTGAAATTTGTAACCCCGAAAGTAATAAAACTGCTTGAAATCTTGCGCAAATATAAACCATATGAGCGGCAGCAGTTTGAAAGTGTTGAGTGGTATAATAATAGGAATCAGGATAATTATGTGTCTTGGAGTGATTCTGAAGATGATGATGAGGATGAAGAAATTGAGGAGAAAGAGAAGCCAGAGACAAATTTCCCTTCTCCCTTTACTAATATTTTATGTGGAATTATTTTTGTGGAAAGGAGATACACAGCAGTCGTCCTAAACAGGTAAAGCTTTTAAAAATGAAAATCTTAAAGAATGTAACATTGACAAAAGGAAAGGTGTTTTAGCGTTATCTAGGAAATTAAGTGTTGTATTTCAGAAAAGCCACTCCATTTTGTGTTTAAGAGTCAAACAAGAGACCTAGAACATTTGTCCAAGAACCAATATGAGCTTTTGAGTAAAATTTTCAAAAGTACCTCAGTCACTTTTGAAAATAGGACTTAGGCTGCAAAATCACTGAGGCACTTCTAAAAATTTTACCCTGTGAATTTTATCCCGTGACCATATATCAATTTGATTCCAGTTTAGTGGAGCCCAAGCTGATAATTGTAAGTTTAAAAAAAGAAAAAGTTTATACATGCAATATTGGAACATTTGGAGTTTACAAAACTCTTTATTCAGAAAATGTCAAGCCCTTGTTTTGCTTATCAGCAACAAAAAAAGGTGGCCACTGGGGCATCTGCCAAAAAATATTGAAGATGTGTGCATACTCTAGTTGCATAAGGTATGTTTCTTTTTTCCTGTAAAAGGTGATCTGCATTAGCCATACATTACACCACTTTACTAGTAAGTACTGATTGCCCCAAGTAAACAATGAAAGAGGTACTTCAGCAAATAAATTCTTTTTTCTGTTTTTAAACCGCTAATATGCTGAAAAAATACCCCCATACAGTTTATTTTGTGCGTTCATCATGTATTAACATTAAATATTTTTACTTACGTTACGAGTTTAAACGAGCGGCAGAGAGTCCTGTGGCACCTTATAGACTAACAAACGCATTGGAGCATAAGCTTTCATGGGTGCATACCCACTTCGTCAGATGCTCTTTGCCACTTTTACAGATCCAGACAAACATGGCTACCTCTCTGAAGTTTAAACAAGATCTCTCATGGAAGGAAATGAAAAGTTATTCCACCTAATGGTACATGTCCTCTACTTCTCCATGCACAAACACACACCTTGCCATTTCCACAGCTGTCATACACCACAGATCTTGCTCCACAGCCTTAGCACTGTTCTGTTTTCACCCTTCTGTTCACATCATTTTACCAGAATATTTTTTCCCCAACAATAACAGTTGGTTGTATAGGAAGATACTAAAGGGTTTTATGCAGAAGGAGGGTTCAACGGTGTGATCTGGGAGGTGAGTTAAGAGTGCAGTTCATGGTTTGTGGTGTACACTGGTTGTGGGTGAAGTAGAAGGTCTGTATTGTTAACTCAATTTTACATTTCCTTGCTTTTGTGGATATGTCAGGAAGTGTGTATAGCAACCCCAACGACTTCCAAATTAATTTTTTTTTCCTGTGGTAATTTCCTGGGTTGTTTCTACAGCTTAATTAGGGTGGGTAACAGACCTGTGGGGATGCAAGGACACCAAGAGAATGTTATCCTTTGATAGTTGTGCATGAACTCTTCGTTATAGGATAAAATCTGCAGAAAAACCTCCATGGGGGAGCAACCCTTATGTGCAACCAACCCCAATCAATCAAGCTTGCATTCAGCAGTCCCTATCAATCAGGCTTACATGTACCCTCCCTCTCCTCATTCTCTTTTCCCTCTCCTCACCCCACCAGATCAATCAGTGGAATTTATATGAGCCTGCGCCTTGCACTCATCTTTCAACCACTCTCTCCCATTCCAATCAGTCTTCTGTATACCCATTCAGCAAGCAAGGTCATATGCCCCATCAATCAGGTTTGTGTCCACTCCAAATACATTTGCCGTTATAAAAATAGTGGATAATTGCTAAAAATGACCCTAAATCCAAAACTGTCCTTAAAAACAAAAACAAACAAAAGCACCCTCTGTTGCATTGGGGCTACTCAGGATCCACCTCTCTACCAATTTTTGTGTAGATAGACAATATTTTTAATAGGTATCAGTCAACAAGGAAAAGTTTCAGAGCCCAAATTTAAAGACTTCCTGTTTAGTTTCTCTTCATAATTTTTTTTACATAAATTCCATAGAAAATTCAGAGGACATAAAAACTAACCATGTTTGAAACTTCACACCAACTGGTCTCCTCCATTTAGAGAGAAACAGGATTTTATGCTGACTGTTAAGCCCATTTTGGAACACAACTGTGGAGGCACTACTAGGCACCTCCATAATTTTTTGTGGGGTCAGTTTTCCCAACTGTAAGACACATTGGCTAAAGTCGAGATTTGGTAAAACTTTGTTGCACTCATAAAATGTTTTCATATCTAATTACCTGTTTGCATCCATAGACACACACATGAAAATGTCTGCCATGGATGCACATATGAATTCTGAAGAGGCATGAATTAAGCCATGTCTGTTTGAAGATTTGGCCCACATTTTATTGAAAAGCCTGCAGCAGTTACAAGAGCTTATTGATTTTTGTTCAGTGGAGTTTTCAGTAAATGCTTGCTATACTTTTTTTTAAAAAAACTGCATAGCTAAATAATTTTATTTTGGAAAGAAACGTAATGTTCTGCACCTGCCAGTACTTAATATTTATTTGGAATTTGGGCCTGATCCAAAATCCACTAAAGTCAATGGAAAGACTTCCATTGATTTCCAAGTTTTGAATCAGAACATTTATGAAGTGTGTTTTAATTGAATGTACACTTTAATTATTTGATCACTTGACATATCCTTTGAACTGTGCATTTCCCCACATGCACACTTTCAGTGTATTTTATCCTTTTTCTTTGCCTTTTTGCACCCATAAATGTTCATGGAAGTGTATTATGTGATACAAGTCAAGTCTTCCAGTGAAATGAATACATGTTTTTAATAACTTTTTAAAAGGTCTTTACATTTAATGAAATCTGATAAATAGGCCTGGCAACCTGAAATAAATATTACATTATACTTCAGGGAGTAAAAGATTATGAAGTCACAGTTCATATAGACTACTAAATTATAAATTTGATTCAAATGCTATTGTACTTTTTCCATTGCACTGTACATACCTGCATACTTTACATGATATATAAATCAAACTACACCCTGGCTGCCACAACACTTCAAACTTACAGTACATTTTATTTATTTAAATTTATAAAGAATTAACAAAAAGGCACTTATCTTAAGACTCCAGACAACCTTCACATGAGTTATGGTGACCAAAGTATAAAATGAGCATTGAGCATCTAACTCCCATTCCAAAAGTCAACCACTGAACAAAGATTCTCAAAAAAAGTCTCCCCACACTCACACAAGTTCCAAACTTAAGCTGCATCAAACTCTTCCCTCTGTGTAGAATCATATGGTTAAAATATGGTTATATACCATAAGGGTTATCGAGTCTAACCCCCTGCCAAGGTGCAGGATTTGTTGTTTCTAAACCATCCAAGACAGCTGGCTATCCAGCCTCCTTTTGAAAACCTCCAGTGAAAGAGCTTCCACAACCTCCCTAGGCAGTTTGTTCCATTGTCCTGCTGTTCCAAAAACATTTGTGAATAGATTGGGTTTACAGATTACTTGGAAGGTCAGCAGATCCAAGGTGTTTCAGACCAAAGGCTGAAGACCCCTCACTACTGCCAGTTCCTTGTCCTTTCAGTTGAGAGGGATTCAGCTCAAAGGCATCCGCTGATTGCAGTTGCAGCAATAGGGCACACAGAGAAAGGCATTCTTCCCAAATCAGAAGATCCCAAAACATTTAGGGCTTTATAAGTCATAACCAACACCTTAAATTTCACCCAGAAGCCAATAACCAAGCTCTGCACATCATGAAGTGGGGCCAGATCAATATATAGGCACTGTTGACTTGTTTTGCTGCTGTTATAGTAATAATTACACTTGGTCTACAGCTCCTGGAATTATGTAATGGAGTCTGATACTGGTGGTAAAAAGGGGTGCATGGATATGTCTACACTGCAATTGAAAATCCTCGGTTGCCTTGTGCCAGCTGACTTGGACCATGTTTAATTGTGGTGTAGACGCTCGGGCTGGTGGGAGAGTCCCAGAGCTCAGGCTGCAGCCTGAGCCTGAATGTCTATACCTCAGTTAAACAACCCGTTAGCCCCAGGCCTCCGAGCCTGAGTCAGCCAGCACAGAGCAGCCTTGGGAGTCTAACTGCAGTGTACACATACCCTGTGGCAGAAACAGGTAAGCATTTAATATGAAATGATACTTAACTACTAATCCCTTTCTTCAGAAACAGTATTATTGCCTAAATTGTAAATATTACTGGTCAAACCAAAAATTTGCCTAATCTGTGTATAGTAATGATCACGTATCATTTTCACCCACTAGTTACAAATGCACAACAAAATCAGTTGTCATAAATTATTAGATGTGTGTTAAAAGCATTTGTTCATTCATTGCCGTAGGTATATTTTAACTTGTATTTCAGTTGTGTACCTCGGGAAATGTGGGGGGAAAATTCTATTTAAGAAGGTTTTTGTTATACTTTTTACTGTTTTTTGTTTGTCCATATTAAAAAAACACAGTATATGTGTGACATTCCTGGGTACAATCCAGACTAATGAAAAGTTCTGTCACCCTGCCTTGCACCATTGGGTGCCTTACAATGCCTTGCTGAAGGGGCTCCCACCTCTGCCACTCACAAACAGCCTTCCAGCATGCAAGCCACACCCTGTGTGTGTGTAACTACAGCCTGCCAGCCACACTTGGGTTACACTCTGGCTCTCCCCAGCCTTGGTTATACTGCAGGGTGCCCCCAACACACCCTCAGTCTTAGATTTCCCCCCAGAAATCTGCCCAGCCCTCTCCTGAATAATACAAGTTTTATATAAAGTCCATTATTACTTTAATAGAAATAATATACATGCAACTTGCCATCCCAACTGGATTTTTCCAGACACTTCAATTTAAACACACTTGCTTAGCTAAAACAATAAAACAAGTTTGTTAACTAAAAAGGGAGAGATTTTAAGTGAGTACAAGTAATGAGGCATAAAAGTCTGAAATGGTTACAAGAAAAACAAAGATAAAATGCTACTGGAGTGCTTAACTTAACTTAACACGGTTACATTCAAAGCAGAGCTTTCTCTCCACATCCTTCTTAGGATCAGGTCAGGACCCCTTCTCTCAGAATCCAATGAATGCTTTCTTTGTTGCTTCAGGTACTGTCAATGCGATGGATAGGGAGAGAGAGGGAGGTGCCTTGGGGTATTTATCCTTCCTTTTTATAGTTTCAGTCCCCCCCCCTTTGAAAAACATTTCCAACTGGGTACCAGGGAACCAAAAGTCTATGGGGAAGGATGATTCCTACTGCTTGTTCCTCACCAGTTTGAGCTTCCTTTGTTTCCCTTCCTGCTTGATGACTCTGTTTACTGTTTAAATGCAAATTAAGCAGATCACACATTCCTTTGTTTGAGATAGACCTGTTTGCCAACCTCAGTTTGGAACACATGGAGTTAACACCATATAGTAGAATCTTATAACTTCACATACAGTGTTACCACATGCATTTTATCAGGAGGATACTGACCAGCAAATTGAGATTTTCAAATGATACCTTACAAGGCATATTTGTACAAAGATAATTACAATACTGTGTAGGTTGTGAATACATGGATACATTCTGTCACAGTATATTACTAGTTTATGGTCAAAAATAGAAGAAAAGAGCTTAATACATTTTCCTGTAAGTAATTGCCTGTGAAGTTGTGCACTATGAAATGTTATATCTCGATGTCATTAATTGTATATTTCTCTACAAGTGAAGTGCATTAAGACCTAATGGAATCTTTAAGTAGAAATCCAAATTTGAGATTTTTCTTTTGATCATCTTTGATGGGATAAAAGAGCTTTAGAATAGGAATGTCATCTAGAAGAAGAAACAAAGGTAAAGATTTTCAGGGTCTGACTTTCCAAAAAAAAAAAAAAAAATCGGATACATAACTGCCCTCCCAATTTTCTGCAATATCCCTTTCTAATGGTTGGACCAGGGTGGGATTGATGTGTTCATACAGCCTTTGACTAACAGACTCTGGGTCTTTTAACACAGGCAGTAAAGACACATTTTTAGACCCGGAGATTCCAGGTTCATCCCCCACTGCAGAGGACTCCCCATGGGGCATTGCATTTCAAAAGCAATTACTGTGATTATACACACACATGTATTTATACAGACAGATGGCTAGTTGCTTAACTTACTCATGAAATCAGTGTTGTACAGACAAACTTTTAGCTTATTAGGCCTATAAGAAGAAGGGGAAATACAAAAGAAGAGACCTATCTAAAAATGAATGCAAAAGGATGAATAAATATGTATAATCATATAATCCATGCTCAGTATTATTGAGGAATTTATTATTAATTTCACCAATTAATTGCAAACATATTTAGGTTAAATAAGAAAGATACATGTCTATTTTTAATCAGAGTGCTAAACATATCTAGTTTCTCAAAACATTACAGCAAAGTCTTAAAACTTTTTGTCATTAGCATATATGAACAGAAAATATAATTTAAATTATGCAGATATTTATCCTTAACATTAACCTAATGATCTTACATTCCAACAGAATTATCCATAACAGTAAAACAATTTCTGTATATCTCACCTTTTTAATACTACCTTACTTAACCTGCAAAGAATCAAGAGGGTCTTGAACTGTTTTGTGCTGTGATTGTGGAGTCAGTGTCCTTTTGGAAGCTTTGTTAATTTACAGAGCTAAGCCTTGATCATACAGCTAGCCCTTGCTGCATGGGATCCACCCACACAGAGATAGTTGCAGGATACGGGACCTTACATTTCATGTTCAAGATGTTTTTATTTGTGTGTATGTGTGTGAGATATACACACATGCGCTTTTCAGTTTGCTTTTCTGTTTATAAATGTTTGCATATGTACACCTATACAGAATACACATTCAGTGTAGTTGACAACGCCACAACAGATAAAGATGTCAAATGTTTGAGTACAGAGGTTTGTAACATTTAGAAGAGATGTGAACACTTGGTGCTGGTTTCTTAGGTTCTGTCCTTCGTAGATTTTGACCAAATGACTAGTGACATGGGACCCTGAATTCTAGGGTGTCCAACATGTATGTCTACACAGGGATAAAAAACCTGCTGGAGCCCAAACTTGAATGTCTACACTGTGATTTTTAGACCCACAGCCCAAGCTCAAGTCAGATGATGCGGGCGAGCTGCAGCTGTGTTGCAGGTCTTTTACCCCTATGTAGACATACTCTAAGAGGGGCCTTTTTGTTCTGTTGGGGATACTTGGCACTTCCTGAAGAGTAAGTCCCTTTAAAGGTGTCTCAGTTTGGGCACCCAGAAACTGCAGAATCCCAAAATCACTGGTTCCTTCTGAAAATCTTGGCCTTCAAGTACAGACTTCTCCATACTAGACCCAAAGCATGTGCATACATATGCAGTCCATCTTTGATTATCCCTACAGAAGTTTTCACCATAAACTTTCAGTTTCAGAAAAAAAACATACTAAGGCCATCTGTATATACGTTGGCAAAATACCCGATTACCAAACTTCAATTTTTAATATAGGTCTTACAAACGAAAGATTAACTTTTCATTTTCTCAGCTATGCCCAACTCCAAAATGTATGTAATATTCTTAGGTTGATAAAGGAAGCTGGAAAACAGGATCCAGAACTGGCTTACATCAGTAGCAATTTTATAACTGGACATGGCATTGGAAAGAATCAGCCTCGTAACAAACAGATGGAAGTGGAATTCAGAAAACAAGAAGAGGTAACTTAATTGAAAAGAATTCTACGATACTACTATGTTCAGAATCATTTCATTTGCAGGCAAAATCTGTGTGCAGTAACTCCTGGAATCTCAGGAAGTATTCTGACTTGACAGATCTGCACATTTGTTTGTGGTGCAGATGTTTTTACAAAAAATGTGTTTAGAAAAATTGGGTGGTCAAGTTATATAATCAAATAGAATTTAAAATGGTCTGTATAACTAGTTTCTTGTCTTGTCACATCAACCACTTAATTCTCCTCTAATGAGTTAACAGTGCTACATTACTGTTTCACAGAAAATAAAGTGTTTTGGAATTTCCTGACTGCAGTGTAGAATATTAAGCTCTTTTGTAATAACAGTAAATTGCTGATCATTAAAAGCTCAGATTTACATTGAGTCTAGTGTCGAATAAAAACCCATGGTCTTGAATTTCATGTTGGGACGTTTTAAAAAAAAATTAGCTTTAACTGTGTTTTGTATTTGAACTTGATAAAAGCCATATTTATAACCTGAACCCCCGTAATTGCCTTATTAAAAACACTTAAATCACCTACCCTGTTACAGCTTGACGTACTTTGATACCAGTAGCTTATTAAATTCAAAGAAATAAAATTTAACACTTTTAAAAATACAAACATAGCTTCCAACTTGATGATAAAATCTATGAAAATGGAACGTCCTAGCACTCTGAAATCTGTATTTGATTAATTGGGCTGGGTGACTGATTAATTTTGCATTACAAGGTTTGTTATAATGTATTATTGGCCAGGATCCTTTTAACAATAAATGTTGTGTGGAATGTTTGTTTGGCCTGTATGCATGATAGGGAGTGGGGGAGCATTCACAAATGAAAGACTTATAATATTGCTCTGTCTTTTTTAAGGCTGTTGTTAAATGGTGACGTGGTGTAACAGATATTAAGTAGAGTCCATTAATGATTTAGCAACCAATTCATTAAAAAAGCCAATGGTTATTTTAATAAGATCCTAAAACAAAAGTCAGGGAGGACCAAAATTAGGGAGTGTATTAGTGTTTTAGCTGAAGGGAAAATATTTAGAAAGAACCCTCAGATCTATCATTTAAAATACTTTCAATTTAAAAACAGTTGAAAAGTTAATCTTTGTTAATCCTATTTCAAAATTGAATCTCTTTTGAAAATTAGTATGCCCAACATTGCCAGAAGCTGGGAATGGGCGATAGGGGATGGATCACTTGATTATCTGTTGTGTTCATTTCCTGTGAAGCGCCTGGCATTGGCTACTGTTGGGAGACAGAATACTGAGCTAGATGGACTTTGGTCTGACCTAGTATGGCCGTTCTTATGATCTTACCTACATTGACATTTCAAATTAGTAAATACTGTTGGCAATTGTTCAGTAACAAACTTGATTTAAAAAAGGAGTACTTGTGGCACCTTAGAGAAGGTGAATTTTCTTTTTGTGAATACAGACTAACACAGCTGCTACTCTGAAACTTGATTTAAAAAGTAGCCTAAAACCACGTGAACTGCAACAAGTAGTTTACTGTAGTTTATTGTGTGGGGGAGGGAGGCTGTTTCTTCCACACATAGTATAATGAGCTATAAATTCTTATGGCTTTTTTCCTTTTAAGTGAACCTAATTTTTACTTCCTTTTTTATTCCTTTTCTGGATTTTACAGAATAGTTTGACATTGTTCTTTTTGCAAGTATTTTTGTCAGGATTTCTTATTTCAGTTTGTTTTTATATAACTGTTGTGACTTTTCTTTTAGCAGGTTGACCATAATTGTTCCTTGATCCTAGTGAATTTAAACTGTTGTTAGCAGAAACATCAACTGTGGAAATTGTCATTTCCAAAAGTGATGCTTCAACATCAGAAATGCTGATTGGTTATTCCCAAATTATTGATTTCAGAAATGCTTTTCTGAACACAACATTGCTGGAGCATAGCCAAAAGATATGTAATATTGTAAATTAAGCAGGTTTTCCCCACCTGCATGATTAGAGGTTCCCACATTTTTTTAGATTCCCTCATAATTTAATATTTAAGATGTAATTCCTAGGAAGCCATATTGTCTTTCTGATTAAATGTTGTTGCTCTAAGAGTCTCTGAAATTTTTTTTTTATTATTGTTGTTTCTGTTGGCTGAACACTGTAATCCTTCTGATTCTTTTTAAACATGTTTTTAGAATTCCAGTTCCATCCTTCTGGGGTGTTTTTTTTGTTTACATAGCATTACAAAATTCATTAAAAGTAATTCAAACAGTTGTGTACAGAAATGATTTCTTAGACATTTCTTTCTTGATTACTTTATAGGTACTTAGAAAATTTCGAGCACATGAGACCAACTTACTTATTGCTACTAGTATTGTTGAAGAGGGTGTTGACATACCAAAATGCAATTTGGTGGTTCGTTTTGATTTGCCCACAGAATACCGTTCCTATGTGCAGTCCAAAGGAAGAGCCAGGGCACCAATCTCAAATTACATCATGTTAGCAGACACAGACAAAATCAAAAGTTTTGAAGAAGATCTTAAAACCTACAAAGCAATTGAGAAGGTATGTATCGAAAGGAACATACTTCTTGGTTAGCATAGTAGTAAAAAAAAAAAAAATAGCCTGTTTCTCACATTCTGTTCTTAAAATGTTAAGATCCTCAGAAACAAATGCTCAAAGTCCGTTGATACTAGTGAAACTGAAACTGAATCCATCGTGGATGATGATGATGTCTTTCCACCCTATGTGTTGAGGCCAGATGATAGCAGTCCAAGAGTTACAATTAACACTGCGATTGGACACATCAATAGGTATGAGGCAAATTCTCTTTTTTCCTTGCACTTTGACATCTTCAGATACTGAAGTTCTCCATTGACTCACACAACAGGGCAGCGTAAGGCATGACACTGAAAACTTCCTCATAACGCTCTACCAACATGCTTCAACTCTATTCTGAATGAGATCACCCCTGAGTTAGAGAGGGCAGGCCTGTTGTCAGATCCATTCAGTCCTTGTCTGAGACTGCCAACAAGGATACCAGTTCTGATGATTGGTATAAGTGATGTGGATTCCCTTTCTACTAAGAACTACCCAGGGATATGAACATAACATGACTGATGTGTACTCCCATTGCTTAATGCATTGCTGGAATGTACTGAGTTACTATGGTGATATGGGCTGTATAAAAACCTTTATAAAATAGAGACCACCAACACATTTAATAAAGTCCATCGTTCAGCCTTCAAATGGGTAGAGATGTAGTTGCTTTTGACAGTGCCAAATTTTAAAGAAGTGCTATAGTTGAGGGGGGCCACATAAAATCCTCTCACTCACATTTCTGGTGTTTATGATCTGCTGTATTATTTTAAAAAGGGTATTGGATGACAACATTAAATCATTTTACTTTACTAAATATTAATTTTGGGAAATTCAAGAGATAGGCAGGACTAAAATCTTCCATACTTCCTGCATTAGTAATTTGAGAGTCCCTGTAAGCTGTAAATAGGATCTTGCTTTTGGATTTAGAAAGATAGGCTTTTTAAAATCTATTGTCAAATTAGGTACTGCGCAAGATTGCCAAGCGATCCATTTACTCATCTGGCTCCTAAGTGTAAAACCCGAGAACTGCCTGATACTACATTTTATTCAACTCTCTACCTGCCAATCAACTCACCTCTTCGAGCCTCTATTGTTGTAAGTACTTGGTATGGGGATGGAAATAAGTGAATTATGTATGTATATATGCGTGAACGAATTTTCCATTGGCATTAATTTGTAGCCAGTATATATGCTCTTTTCTTTTGCTGTAACACACACTGTAACTACCTGCAGACCACTTCTGCTTCTTTTGTTTGTAGTCTGTTTTCTCAGCAACTTCCTTTCATTATACATCCCAAAGACTTTTGCTGCTTTTCCCTCAGCCTCATGTTCATACACATTTGCTTATTTGAGTTGTGGGATGTGCTCCAGATTTATTTTATTTATTTATTTATTTCTGCACTTTGCATAGGCAGTATAAGAGTTGATAGTGTTTTTTAAAACAGTAACTCCTTTGTGATGAGTTTTAATGTCTGTTCTTTCTGAGTTTATGAAACCATTATAATGTTTAAGTTCTCACCATTTAAATATATTGGTAAACTATGTACTGTTAAAGATAGATTTAAGATATTTTGTGAAATATTTTGTAGGGTCCTCCAATGAGTTGTGCAAGACTGGCTGAGAGAGTGGTAGCTCTTATTTGCTGTGAAAAACTTCACAAAATTGGTAAGTGACTTTGAAAACAAGGATCTCTTTGGTTAAGGGGAAAAAATCTTTATATTGAGGCATTTGGAAAGTTGTAGGTAAAGACTTCTGTCATCTATAATATGGTAGAAGAATTCATGGTTTAACCCCCATTGCACAATGTTCTGTGATGTGATCATATAATGAAATAATTTAACATGCATCCATGTAGAGGTGTAGAGTTAAGGTTGTCAAGGGAATCTCACCACTGAATTTCTGTGGTTTTTAAAATGGTAAATTCAATATCAGTTGCGGTAACATAACTTTTGACATGGAATATGGTTTTTATACAGGAAAAAATTTCAATGTCAGCTAGCAAATCACATTTCAGAGTTCTGGTGTAATTTGAGAGCTATATTTCTCAGCCATGAGATAACCATAGAATATGATTTTTCTAGAAGTTCATTATAACAGCTTTTGTTTTGTACAATCCAAAATGCAATGCTTTAAGAGGAGGCTTCTCTAGTTAACTGCAAAATATTTATCAGAACTCTAAATTCTTCAAGTGCTGGTCCCTATGTGTGTTCGATATGTGAGCGTGCATGTGCACGGTACACCTGAATCCAGAAAAATCTTTCAAATAGTGACCATTGGTCTGCCTCTGAGCCCAGGTTCCTTTTGGGCTCTGCACCAAGGATATAAGGGGAGGTGTGGACTGACTCCTCCAGTTCCTTTGTACCACCACATGGTCTCAGTCGGAATCCTCCAGTGTCTGGAGCTATCCTCGCATCGAGTTTGTCTTCATCTTGTAAATATAATTGTGTATATACTTTAAGTGCTTTTATAGTTTTCTGTATTGGTAGTGTAGCTTAGTTCCTGATCTGGTGGGGAACCCTCTGTCTCCCCTTTTGGGAGTAGGACTATGTCAGAATTTCGGGATTCAAAAACTCTCTATCCTGCCCTTGCTCTTTCTTGGTCAGTGATGACCACCTAAGATCCATCTTGGCTGCGTGGCCGCACAGCAGCTTATTAAGAGCTGCGCAGGGCTGCGGCGGGGAAAGCACCTCAGCCCAGGTGCTGCTATGGGGGGAGAGAGGGGAGGGAGGGAGGAGTCCTCTCCCTGCTGTAGCCCCAGGGCAGCCTGCACTCCAAAATCTCATCCCCGGGCCCCATCCTAGAGCCCTCACCCTTCCTACACCCAAACCCCCTGTTCCAGCCCCCTTCTGCATCCCAAACCCCTCATCCCCAGCCCCACCCCAGAGCCTGCACCTCCAGCCAGAGTCCTCCCCCTTGCACCCCAACCCTCTACCCCGCCCTGAACCCCTTCCCACTTTCTGAACCCCTTCCCACGTACCAAACCCCTCAGTCCCACCCCGCCACGTGAACTCTGTGTGCACCAATATGGAGGTGAGGGAAAATTAGAGAGAACACTGATGACCACCCATGCTATCTTTACTGCCTTGGGGAAGTTCATGTCTCCTCCAAGTGCAATAGTTGTTGCTTCTTCCCACCCCAGACCAAAGATAGACGAGAGGTCTGACTGAGGAAGTATCTCATGGAGAAAGCCCTGTCAGATCCAGGCTGGGGAGACACCTTAGTACATTGACTGGAGGCTTTGAGCAGTTCTTCTCCGAGTATTAGCTCTGGAGCAGAAGCTGGATCAGTTAAATCTAAAGACCTGTTGCCTTGGGCCTCTCATAAGAGTGAAGGGAACTCTTTCAAGCATAAGAACAGACCATCCCCAGTCTAAGTAGCCTTCTCAGAGAAGGGATCCTCCCCGTGTCCTTCCAAATCAGGTGAGTCTTTGCTTGTCAGTCTGCCGAAGCCTTTTGACCACAAAGGGAAAGCGTACAAAATGAAAGCTTCCATGATACCGGTACCAACATCAGTGCGGACCACAACCTTAAAGAGTCAAAGTACCATCAGCTGCCAGTACTGATGAGCACCAGATGGGATCCCCTCTCCCCAGCTGTACCAACCCGGTTCTGAAAGCACCCACCAACAAGTAAGTCTGTCATGGCATCGGATCCAGCAGAACTGACAACCAGGACTGTTTGTACTCCAGAATGGACTGAGACATAACACTACACCAGAGGATATCTTCATCCTCCTGGACTCGCAATTTCTTCTACTTTTTAGCCTGGTCCTTCTGAGGACCATATTGACCCCAGAAGGGAACACCACTTCAAGAAGGAGGAGTCACTCCCCTATTCCATCCGTAAGCCAGTCTTTTCTTCCACTGGTACTGACAGTACTGCTGATGGAACTGGATCTGTCCTTGCCATAGACTAAATGCGATGCCCAAGGCAAACCATCATCTCCTCAACCTATGGAGGTTATCGCAGACAGGACTTTGAGAGTGTCTTGGACCTGTTCTCTGCACAAACATGGTTCCCCTCCAAGAGAGCACTGGTACCCACTGTCCTGAGGTCCATCCCAACCAGTCTTCAACCCTTCATACTGGCCCCTTGGCATGCATGGGACCCTTACCAAATCCATGCACTCAATCAGAGTCTCACCATCCTTCTCCTACTAGACAACAGCAGCCAGCTCTGCAGAAGTATATGGAAGAGGAAGATGATGAACTGGATCCTCTGGTACTAGCAGTGCCAACAGGCATATCATCTTCCTCACCTGATGAGGTAGTTACCCTGTCTTTGCTCTCACCCAGTGACCCTAAGCAATACCAAGCACTATTGGAGACATTGGCAGCAGAGCTTCAAATTCCATTAGAGGAAGTTCAAGATATGCAGCACAAACTCTTGAACATGTGACAGCCCGCCGGACCCAATTGGGTAGCATCCCTGTGAAATGAGGCCATTATGGAGGCCAGCTAAAGTTGTATGGCGTACACCAACAACTTGTATCCCTACTCCTAAGGGGAAGAACTCTTGTTCACTGGCCCTACCCCTAACTCCCTAATAGTGCAAGCAGCCATGGAAAGATCCAGGAAGCGACACCCAGGAACTACCCATACGTACAAGGTAGCTCAACGCCTTGACCTGAGGAGGAAGGTATTCACATCCATCAGTCTCCAGTTGAAAATTTCTAACTACCAGGCCCTTTTATGAACTATGCAATGTTACTGGAGTTCAAAGATAAAACTCCTCAAGGAGGACAGGGCTCAATTCCAGGCCCTTTTTGAGGAAGGTGGACTTGTGGCAAAACCTCACTGTAAGCTGCAGTGGAAGCAGCTGATACTGCATCAAGATCTATGGCAACCACAATAGTAATGTGCCAGGAGTCATGGCTCCACTCTTCAGGATTCCCAAGAGAGATTCAGAACACCATTGAGGAGTTTCCTTGTAATGAAACTAGTCTCTTTAATGAGAAGACAGACAAGTCTTTGCACTTTTTAAAAAACTGCAGGTCATCCCACTGCCCGCTAGGCGTTTATTCTCTGGGCCTGAAGAGGAAACACCATAAATGACCATATAAGCCAACACCTCTTTCCTTAGCCTTTCTAGCACCGATGACCCTACAAAACTGCACGACAAGCAACAAAAGGTGCAGAAATCAAGATATGCAGTCTCATCCATCTCAGTGACAGCTACCCAACCTCAGCCACCAGCTAAACTATAGAGTGAGTGCCACCTCAGCATCAAGGGAAAGGGTTCTATTCCAACTGTTTCATATTTCCCAATAAAAGGGAGGCTGGAGGGATTATTGACCTACATCAGCTAAATACCTTTATTTACAAATTAAAATTCTGCATGGTTACATTGGCATCAATAACTCCTTCCTTGGAAAGACACATGGTTCACAGCTCTCCACATAAAAGATGTTTGCTTTCATGTGATCGTTGACCTGTCCCGCAGAAGGTTCCTCAGTTTTCTGGTAGGTCAGGAACACTGTGAATACAGGGAACTCCTGCACAATTTGGCAACAGCACCCAGAGTCTTTGCAAAGGTCTTTTCAGTGGTGGGAGCAAAGATGAGATGAAACAGCTACACTATCTTCCTGTACTTGGATGACTGGCTTTGAACAAGTAGATAATGCCTAGGAGCTCTGATGGCAACCTCGTCATTACTGGGTCTTGGCATCCTTGGCGATCTGCATTAAAAAAAAAAAATCTGTCCTGATTCCCATGCAAATCAGAAACTCTATAGGGGTGACCTTGGCTCAACTACAGCAAGAGCCTACTTTCCCGTGGACAGACTCCATGCCATGAGCAGTCTAATAAACCAAGTCACACTCAGATGTTGAATGGTCCGGTTCTGTCTTTCTGTGTTAGGCCACGTAGGCTATTATACCTATGTAATGCCTTTCACCAGGTTACATCTCCATTATCTACAAGTCTGGCTCCTGTCAGTGTATACATCAGTCAGGCACACCATGAACTCTGTAGTGACAGTTGCTGTCATGGTCAGAGCTTCGCTCATCTGGTGGACGAACCTGGGGCATGTATATGTTAGAGTCCTTTTCTTAGCTCCCATACCCAACATGAGAATAATCTTAGTCACATCCCTTGCGGGCTGGGGATCCCATGTGGATGGACACCTCGGAAAGCCAGTATGCATATCAACCTCCTAGAACTAAGAGCAGTCAGGTGGGCCTGCAATGCATTCCTTCCATTTATATAATCCCAACATTTCTGGATAAGGAAGGACCTGCTAACTCAAGAAAGCAGCAGGGTCAGGCATCCCAACCCAGATTCTCTTCACCTCACAGCCTGGTATTTGGATAGTTTTCAAACCCAAAGCATTCATGTTTGGCAGTTGAACTATTCTGAATAATAGCAGGAAAGATTCTACCAGAAGATGTTACCTAGCCACAGGGAGGAATTTGTATATCTGGTCACAACAGATTCAGTATTATCAGAGTCAGCAGGTATTCCTGCTATTTTAAGACATTGAGTCTCTATATTAGCTTGCTGTGGCCTCACCTAGCAGCATCAGTGCATGCCATCCTCTGATTGATAGCTACTCTATCTTTACTCATTCAGTATCAACCAGATTCCTAAAGGGTTTGACCAGGACCTATCCACCAGTAATGAAGCCAATGCCACAACTGGACCTCAGTCTTGTACTTTCAACACTTACCAGGCCACCTATAGAACCATTGGCCATGTGCTTAATGTCCCACTTATCAAGGAAGGTCGCCTTCCTGGTTGCCATTATGTTGTCCAGGAGGGTGAGTGAGCTGGGGACTCTTATGGCTGACCCACCCTATACTACATTTCACAAAGATATAGTATCCTTTCTCCTTCATCTGAAATTCATCCCAAATTAGTTTCCAAATTCTACGTAAACTAATCAATTCACTTACCAGTATTCTTCCCAAAGCCTCACGCCTCCAGCAAAGACAGGAGACTTTTTTGTCTTGAGCTCAGATGAGCACTGTGTTCTACATGCAAAGAATGAAACCTTTTAGGAAATCACCTGGACCATTTGTTGTTTTTGCTTGACCTCATGCTTGGTCTGCTATATCTTCTCAGAGACTATAATGGTATGTCTACACTGCAATTAAAAACCTGTGACTGGCCCATGCTAGCTGACTCGGGCTCATGGGCCTTGAGGTAAGGGACTGTTTAATTGCCGTGTAGACTTCTAGGCTCAGACTAGAGCCTGGTCTGCAGAACCCTCTGAGATGGGAGGGTCCCAGAGTTCGGGCTGCAGCCTGAGCCCAAATGTCTATTCCACAAACAGCCCTGTGAGCCTTAGTCAGCTGGCATGGGCCAGCCATGGGTAAGTGCAGTGCAGCCATACCTTGCATGGATTTTTTTAATCAGTTAGCACATCTATTCCACGAGAGCACAGAAAGCCTAAGTAGGCTAAGACCCTCTACTGGACATTTAAAGTGGCAACCTGGAGTTCCAGCAACACTTTCGAAAAGCATTATGTATTGGCCCAAGCCTCTTCTGCTGACATAGCCTTTGGAGCTGCAGTGTTGCAAGCATATAGACCACCTGCATCCTCGCATCCCCCTCCTCTTTGACTACTATTTGTCAGCAATCGTGTGGAATACAATAGGGACTAGTGCACAAAAAAGAAATGGAGATTAATTACCTGTAACTGGAAGTTCTTCAAGATGTGTTCCTATCTGTATTCCACTACATACCCTCCTTCCCCGCCGTCCCAGCTTTGAATCACAACTGGATTTGTGGTAGAGAAAGAACTGGAGAGGCATTGGTCTGTACTTCCACTTACATCCCCAGTGCAGAGCACAAGGGGAGCCAGGGCACAGGCATGGAACAATAGACACTATTTGCAATATTTTTCTGGTCTCAAGCTCATGATGTGCATGCGTACCCACATGTGGAATGCAGTCAGGGACCACACATCTCGAAGAACTTCCAGTTAAAAGTCAGTAATTTCCATTTCTAAAGAGGCAAAGCAGATTTTCTCCGAGCCATAGAACATAGTCAAAAAAACGAAAATCTCATGCTGACTTTAGCTGTAGTGCTGCTTGTAAATATGTCATAAGTACATTTCTTTATTAGTGTGTTTTTTAAACCAGCATCCCATAGAATATTGCTAGAGGTGCTCTAAACCAGTACAGAAAGTCTGTACATACCCAAAGAAAAGGGAGTAAGAAATCCTGGGTGGTAGACATTACTGTGTGCAAATTAGTCCAATCAAGTAATTCAGTCCCAGGCTGCCTTTAATTGGTGTGGGAAGTTGATTTTTCAGTGACAACTTCAGCATAGGGAGAATATTTATTTAAAATTTTTATTTTAAATGTACTTTGGAAATCTTAGAATTCTGCCATCAGTATTATTTTTACTCAGAACAAATTAGCAACTTTAACTGGTAAGAGGTTAATGTGTGCATGGTATCACGATTAGCATTTTCTCGCTACTATTTAGTGAGGTCACCTAAATATTGTGTAGCCTCTAAGGGTATGTTTACACTGCAGTTGGACACCCCTGGCTGGCCCGTGCCAGCTGGCTCGGACTCATGGGGCTTGGGCTGTTTAATGGCAGTGCAGATGTTCAGGCTTGAGTTGCAGCCTGAGCTCTGGGACCCTCCTACCTCACTGGGTATTACAGCATGGGCTCTAGTCCGAACCCTAACGTCTACACCAGTTAAACAGCCCTTAGCCCAAGCCCTGAGCCGGCATGGGCCAGCTGCAGATTTTTAATTGCAGTGTAGACATGCAGGTTATATGGTAGTTATTCCATTGAATGAACAAAGCTAATCCATAATATTTGAAGAATTGAAATGTGATTATTAATACTAGTACTCACCTGTACTCATTAATAAAATTAGGTGAACTGGATGACCACTTGATGCCGGTTGGAAAAGAAACGGTTAAGTATGAGGAGGAGCTTGATTTACATGATGAAGAAGAAACCAGTGTTCCAGGAAGACCAGGATCTACAAAACGAAGGCAGTGCTACCCTAAAGCTGTTAGTATCATTCATTGCTGTCCACATCTAAGATTTAATATATTCTGTTATAGTCTGGAAATAAGACAAGCTTTCTAAGTTAAAGTCTCTAACTTGTCTGACAAAGGGGTGTTTTTCAAATGAAGGTTTTATTTTAAGGTGTGTCCAGATTCCTTCCCCACTCTGAACTCTAGGGTACAGATGTGGGGACCTGCATGGAAAAACCCCCTAAGCTTATTTTTGCCAGCTTAGGTTAAAATTTCCCCAAGGTACAAACTATTTTGCCTTTTGCCCCTGGACTTTATTGCTGCCACCACCAAGCGTCTAACAGATATATAACAAGAGCCCGCTTGGAAACGTCTTTCCCCCCAAAATCCTCCCCAAACCCTACACCCCCTTTCCTGGGGAAGGCTTGATAAAAATCCTCACCAATTCGCATAGGTGAACACAGACTCAAACCCTTGGATCTTAAGAACAATATAAAAGCAATCAGGTTCTTAAAAGAAAAATTTTAATTCTTAGAAAAAAAGTAAAAGAATCACCTCTGTAAAATCAGGATGGTAAATACCTTACAGGATAATCAGATTCAAAACATAGAGAATCCCTCCTGGCAAAACCTTAAGTTACAAAAAGACACAAAAACCGGAATATACATTCCATTCATCACAACTTATTTTATCAGCCATTTAAACAAAACAGAATCTAACGCATATCTAGCTAGATTACTTACTAAGTTCTAAGACTCCATTCCTGTTCTGTTCCCGGCAAAAGCATCACACAGACAGAGAGCCTTTGTTTTTCCTCCCCCCCTCTCCAGCTTTGAAAGTATCTTGTCTCCTCATTGGTCATTTTGGTCAGGTGCCAGCGAGGTTATCCTAGGTTCTTAACCCTTTACAGGTGAAAAGGTTTTTCCTCTGGCCAGGAGGTGTTTACCTTTCCCTTTATATTTATGACAAGGTGTGTTTCAAACTTTTTAGCAGGATGGTCTTTACATTACAAAATATATAGTACAGACTTCTAGCTGCATGTTTGTCTCCCTTTTAGAGAAAAGAGGGTAGGTACTAGCTGTCAAGGTGAATCTGTTCAGAGGAATGAAAAATGTTTTGCATGCTAGCTAGCACTCTTTTTTTTTTTTTTTTTTTTTTTTTTAAATTAGCTAGTTGCATTTTATCCCATGTATAATTACTATTATATTATAGCTTTCAAAGCTGGTTGAAAGAAACAAAGAAATTGTGACATTTTGGATGAAGTTTTTTCCCTGTTTTTTTTTCTTTTGAAAAAAAATTGTCTAGTTGTAATATCCAGACAGTTTTTTTTCTTCTGTACATCACAAAGATAGCTCTCTATCCCTGATGGAGTCTTGAAAATCATGGACCAAATTCTCTGTTATACCAGTGCAATTCTGTTGAAGTCAGTGAAGTTTCACTAATGTAATTGAGTGGAAAACTTGTCCCAAAGAAACTAACAAGTGTCAGAAGAAGTTTGTGTAAAAAAAAAAAAAAAAAAAAACTTCAGCATCCAGTTCAATATGTCAAAGTATAGAAAGTAAAGAATTTCTTTTTCTAAAGTCTGTGAAATGAAGTCACGTGACTCAAAGACTGTTGTTGTGTTGTTAGTAATTTTGACTTTTGGACATTTCCAGAGGCAGAACTCGCTGCTTTTTTATTAATTTCAGATATTTAATTTTGATTTAAAGGTTTACCATTTGAGCATGGAACATCAAATTCTTTCGGTTTGAACCGTAGGTTGGTAGAGATCACTTTTTTCAAATAGAGATTTATTAAGGCACAGTGTTGGTATAAGTCATGTTATTTCATAAACATATTTATCACTTTACAGGAGTATTCTTTTATTAGATTTATTTAACATAATATATAATAGGATAACTAGTGCAGAGTTGAACTTTCACTTTAACAGGTTTGTTATAAGCTGCATTCTTCATCATGGAAAGTTCCACAGATCCATTATGATGGGTCTTCAACTTGCTTCCATGGATGTAGAAACAGACCTGTCAGTCACTGGTAGCAGAAGAAAGCCCCATTCCCTGAAATTCCTTCCAGAGGATTGATAATTAGTAGTACAGGGTATATCCTTTCAACCAGTGTATTTTGTAGATGCTCAGGAGGGCCATGGCAACCTCAATTAAAAACAGAGCCAAGAGACTGGAAAAGCAACCCAAAGGTTCTACCATATGCACCAGCTCAGATCCATCCTGGTGTCTGTCCCAAAAATAGACTTGGTGCACACACATATCTCACTCTTCTCCGTCAAGGACTTGGTGATCCCAGCTGAGGGAGATTCTTCCACCAAAAAGACACCATGGATGGGAGAGTGGACTCCTTAATCAGAAGGAATTACAAGGTGACTGTGGACATCCACAACCTCTGTGTACTTCACAAGAGAAGTTTTGAGTCATCTTTCTGGAAAAATTCTTTATCAGCAGCCTTCAGTCATATCTAAGGATATTCTCTTGCTCTCATCCAGAGCAGTGGGATACAATATAGTATCATGTAGGCATACATATCATCAATCGTAGAGAATATTTGTCAGATAAATCAGCTTCTGGCAATTCCCACACACTCCAGTGGGAAGCTTTTTGGAAATCAATATATAAGGTAGTCACAGTCATCGGAAAAGTCTAGGGAAAACTTGACCCTAGTCAGATATTATAGAAAGGAATATAGATAACATGAAATTTTCAGTCCCAGAAGTACAACAAAAGAGAGGACCTCTTCAGAAGCAGTAGATTGAACGGTCCAGGGTAAATGGGGAAAACCTATTTCCTACAGCACTAAGAACCTGTTCATCAGTTTGAACCACTGGAAGAGGTATTGTCATATTTCCTTTCCATCAGAGTGCCCTTCTCAATATCTGTTACCTCAATAAGGTGACTTTTTGCAATATGGAGTGTGCTCAAAAGGCTCAGTAAAATACCTGTCATTCTGAGAAGATGATTTTTCAAACTGGCACAAAGAAAACTGTTTTTTTCGTAGAAATCAAGAATTTTTCCCGTGTTTTTGTCACAACTCTGCATCTGGAAAAGAAGCTTTAGCACATTTCAGATCTACAAGAAGTACTCAGGGTTTTTTATGTAAAAGCCAGGAGGATATCTAAAACATCTAGTTTTTTGATTAATCCAGATGGAGTATTTTTCATCCCTGCAAAATAGTAGACCATACTCTTCTATCAAATCCTATTTCTTAAGAGCAACGATGAGCACATGAGCAGAGAAGTTATATGGTTCCTACAAGGAGAGCTGGAAGTCAGTCACCTGATCACCATAAATACATACATTCACAGAAATCCACAAATTGGTCATCCAAACTTCAGCCAGTGTCATTTTAGGCAGAAGAATTCTGTGTACTAATGCCACAGCCAAGGAAAGATGGGGTGTAGATATATTTTGCCTCATTTTTTGGTGTACAAAAGTAAAGATTGAACTTGCTTCTCATTCTGGAGACATACTACTGAGAAAATCCTAATGCAGTGGGTCTTTGAATTTTAGCAGATTAAGAATGGGAAGACTTATCCAACCTTTATATAAAAACTGCCTTTATTTGAGAAATAAGGACCATAGAGCCTGGACACAAAGGGTTATCCAGAGATGGATAGAGATGGATAGAGATGGAAAATGGTATTCAGAGCTTTCATTTTATTCATAGGGAAGATTATTCTGGTGCTCTGCAGTAGGAGAGACTTTTGTTTTTCAATGTAGAATTAACACAATTGTTAATTTAGGAAAGTAATAGTTGTCTCAGCTAGCAGGAAGTTCTGGGCACGAGGCATTCTGCTGCTGACTAATGACTGAGGTCTGGTTTTGCCCCCAACCTGCAAGTAGGCTGAAGACCAGTATTAATGGGTCTTGCTGTTCAAAAAAAAAAAAAGAAGGGGGGGGGAATTCAGGTTAGTTTGGGTGAATTTTCCTGTTCTACCTTTTAGAAACATATCTCCAAAGGTTTTAATAAAGTATAATAATTTTGTTTCATACCAGTCTCAACAGATCTTATGAAATATTTGTTCTAGGAATGAAAATTTAAGTGAAGTTTGTTGAAATAGTCATATTAATGTATTTTCCTCTCTTTGATTGTAGATTCCAGAATGTTTGAGAGATAGTTACCCCCAACCTGATCATCCCTGTTATCTGTATGTAATAGGAATGGTGTTAACTACCCCTTTGCCTGACGAGCTCAACTTTAGGAGGCGAAAGCTGTATCCTCCAGAGGATACAACAAGATGCTTTGGAATACTGACAGCCAAACCTATACCTCAGGTAATGAATCTGACTTTCTCTTACCCCTTCTGTGCCTGACAGTCCTACTACTGTTCATGACTCAAATCACTGAGGCAGGCCAGAGACCAGACCACATGTCAACTCTGCCTTCCTGGAGAGATCTTGAAAACTGGATCTCCAGTTATCATAGAGTATTGTGTACAGTTATTTCCACAGTTTAACTTCTTCCTATCAAACTTTCCTCATTATCATTTTATATTCTCTGATTGAGAATACCAAATTCTTCTTCTGAGGTAGGACATTTCTGACTAGCCTTGTCTGAGCTGAAAATGGGAGACAAGGCTAAGCACAGGCTGAGGAAATACACCTCTTTCTGTGCTTTTTCCCAACCATCCATTGAGAGGGGATCTGTGCTTATGTTGTGCTCAGAACAAATCATGTTCTGTTACCTGCTCAGAGGGTTTGTCCACGCAATTCCAACCATGGCCCTGCACTCAGCAATATCACCAGCACTCCGCAGCTCCTTCAGCATCTCTATAGCAGCAGGACTCTGTAACATCACAGTGCAGGGGTTATGGACACTTTTAGAGCTCTGCCACTCCCTCACTATACTGTCCACCTAGTATTCCTGGGGTACCTGTCCCACATTCATCAACTCCCTCGCTCCCAGAAGTCTTCATCTGACTATTGGTAAAGGTAATAACGTCTCCCTCCCCATAAATCATCCCATGGATGTTATGTTTTATAGGGTTGCAAGCCCCATTACACACCCACTTTCTCAGCACACTCCTCCCCCGCTGCCGTTCAGACCCTTTGGGCCACTCATTTATAATTCTGTGCCTTTCTGGGCACAGAATCTTATCAGTCCGACTCTAGGAAACCGTAACTCCAGTTTCACTAGTGTCTGCTCTTTGTGCATCAGCTCGTGCACAGCATCACCACTGAGCCCGTTTCTGGCAATGGCTCTCCCCACCTGCCTCTTATAAAACTTGCTGACAAGTTGAGAAACGAGTAAAATCTTTCATGCTAGTTCTCATTAGCACAAGGAAAGAGATGATTGCATTGCTTCTGATTCAGATTCTGATCAATTCTGAAAGAAATAGTTAAAGATCAAATCCAGAAGAAAATGTCCTTCACCTAGTCTCTCTTCACAGGAGAGAATGAAATCCTCAGTGAAGACATGAGGATAGCACTACCCTTCTTATTGATAAGAAAATGCAGGGAAATTAAGAAACTCTAGAGAGAAGCCAAAATTTTAAAAGGGAACTTTATCAGGTGGCCCCTGCTCTCCAAAAAGGGGTCATTTTCTAGGTTAGAGAGAACGTAAACTTTTCTGAACAGTGAAACTGTCCCTGTATCAAAATGATGGCTTCCACATGTGTTTCTGTATGTGTAAATTAATGTTCATTAATACCTAAATCCTGACTAAACATTAATCACTGTTCGATTGGGACAATTCTATTCTGGAAGAAGTATGTATGGTATTTTCTAAGACATCTTTCAGTATCTAATTTTTGTTCTCTTTTGGTTTCTCTTTATGTACTTAGATTCCTCACTTTCCTGTGTACACACGTTCTGGAGAGGTTACTATATCTATTGAGCTAAAGAAGTCTGGTTTTATGTTGTCTTTTCAAATGCTTGAGCTGATCACAAGACTTCACCAGTACATTTTCTCACACATTCTTCGGCTTGAGAAACCTGCACTAGAGTTCAGACCTACAGAAGCTGATTCAGCCTATTGTGTTCTACCTCTTAATGTTGGTAAGGATTGAGTTTCTTTAAATATTCCCTTTAGTTTGCTTTATAACAACAAACTAGTTACTTCAGTATTTTGTCATCCTTCAGAGTTATCATATTTCATATATAATTTAATATAGTAACAACAGCAGAAATATAATAGTATGCGGGTTTGATTCTGTTACCGTTCCTCACCTTTTTCAATTCTGAGTGTGCTTGAAATGAGTACAAATCATCTCTTAGCAGTATGTTTTCATGTGAACGAGGAAGGATCTAAAAGTATCTAGGTGTGCTGTTATAAGTGGAAGGTTTACCTCAAGATTTTAGGGAAGAGGGGAGGCAAAGAGTGTGTTGACAGCAAATAGTCTACCCGAAAAGCAAGACTTTACAAGTTAAAAATAATACGGCTTCCAGTTTGGGAAACCCAACAAAATAAATTAAATATGTCTTTTCTTTTTAAGTTGATGACTCCAGCACTTTGGACATTGACTTTAAGTTTATGGAAGATATTGAAAAATCTGAAGCACGTACAGGCATTCCCAGTACAAAGTACACAAAAGAAACTCCATTTATTTTCAAATTAGAAGATTACCAGGATGCAGTTATCATTCCAAGGTGAGGATTGTATCATCTGTGACATTCGGTGTGTAGAAAATGTGTCAGTATAAGTATTTGCCATATAAGTTATGTAACTAATGTATTGGAGCAAAGCATATTTAGCATACACCATAAACCTGATGACATTTGATGATAAATTACATTATTTAATAATATAGAGTCAATGACAAGTTTGTGGTATGATTCATATAGAAATATAATATTGGGATTTTAATGTATTGTCACTAAAAAATCTGTTACATCCCCATAAGGAACAGTGCAAGTCACCACACAACTTTCATAGTATTCTGCCAAAAGCTGTGACTCTACCAGCAGCTACTGTACTGGAACCGTTTTAAATTGGGGAGGCTGGTGGTGATCCTGTCTCTAGTTACATCTCCTTGATACTGGAGTCTTGCCAGAGCAGTCCCAAAGACCGAGAAGAATGACCCTTTCAGTGCAGCTCCATCAGCAGTAGCAATGATAGGAGTGATAGCGGAGACAAGCTGTGGCCACCAGTGTTTTAACCACCGTGCCATCTAAACCTGGCTTAATGACAGGGGGGTAGATCCTAAACTGGCATAAATGTCATAGTTTCATTGAAGTCAATGAAACTAAGACATTTGATCCCAGCTGGGGATTTGCCCTATAAAACACAGTGGATGTTCTTCACTAGCACCCCCTCTGTTGCTACCCCCAGTGGAACGGCATTGGTGGTAGTAACAGTTGGAGACTTAGAAATTCAGGAGAGGGAGACTTGAATTACACTCGTAGCAAGAATTATTTGTTGCCAACTAATAATGTCTAGGCAAGGTGGGGTGGACAACATGGACTACTGACATAATTGAATATTCTGTCTCATTTGTTTGTATCTTAAAAGAGAAAACCTCTTAAAACCTGAAAATAGTGCATGTATTCAGTCTACATAAAACTGTGATAGAAATATATGTTTATCACCATTGTTATACCCCTGTTTGTTGGACTGCAAGGGATTGTCTCTTAACTATGTGTTTGTACAATGCCCAGAATCATTAGAGTACACATAATAAGTATGCAAGGGCAGATAAGATAAATGAGTTTTCTGAAGGCTGCTTTAACTTAAGCATCCACTTTTTTCCAGAATTTTGAAAAAAATAAAAAATCAGATGGTCCTGGAAAGTAACAGCCTTGTTTGCCACTTTGGAATGAGGTTGAAAAGATTAAATAAATTATTAGAGATTTTACTTCATTTAGAGAAGTCTACTCAGATGCGTAAATATTTAGATAGGAATTGAAAATGACAGACACATCAGAAACTAAGACCAAAGTGCCAAAAAAAAATATGCAAATCTCATAGTTAAGAATATATCTTGCTAGCTATCACAATTTGTGCAAAATGGTGTGTGAACATCACATTTACACTAGCTTTAAAGGGCAGGACTAAACCTCTTGAGTATTCCAGTGCTAGAAAATGAATATTTGAAACTTTTTCTACTTTTTAAGAAGGAAGAGGACATAAATGGGTTGAGAACCAGACTCAAATGCCAAATGTACTATTGGTATAAGTTTGTATCATTCCGGCTTCTGTGGAACATTCACCTACTCTATGGGACAAACATCCTCCCATCTTTCTTCAAGGGATTTTTTAATTTTGCATTTGCCTTGTGGTGTTTTTGGTTTGTCTTGGGGATTTTTTTATTTATTTGAAATAACATATGCTTGTTGAAATAACAACAACAACAAAATCTGTTTGTTTAAGCGTTCTAAAATTGTGTGATAGGACCAATGTCTTTTTATAGAAAAGTTTAAACATATTTAAGAGCTTCTGAAAAATTTAAAACTGTTGGGACTAAATTTCTATATTGGTTAACAGAAATATTTATCATTTGTAAAATAAGTGCTCAGATTGAAGCAGATAGTCTAAAGTATATATTTATTGCATTATACATAACCCTTTTAAAATTGATACTTAATTTTATTAAAATTAGGTGTTCTGGGTTCCTATTTCTTCACAGAAAGTAATTGTAAAGGGTAATTGATTTTTTTTCTACTCTGTTGTATATTAGTTCTTATACTGCACTCATCACCATAATCTTTGATTTGTCACATCTATTCAGTTTCTGCACAAAGAACTAAATACTAGAGTTATTTAACAACTTAGCATCTGATCCCAATGCAGAATCAGAGCCTTAGGTAGAAAATTTGCTCAAAGAATGTTTTTCATTCCAAACTATCTGATTCTATTTAGGTATCGAAATTTTGATCAGCCTCATCGATTCTATGTAGCTGATGTATACACTGATCTTACTCCACTGAGTAAATTTCC
This sequence comes from Natator depressus, assembly GCF_965152275.1. Classification (NCBI taxonomy): domain Eukaryota; kingdom Metazoa; phylum Chordata; order Testudines; family Cheloniidae; genus Natator; species Natator depressus. Next base: position 103,975,831 of record NC_134239.1, on the reverse strand, counting down.
TTCCCCTGAATATGAAACTTTTGCTGAATATTATAAAACAAAGTATAATCTTGACCTGACCAATCTCAACCAGCCACTGCTGGATGTGGACCACACATCTTCAAGGTGAGGAGATTCTGAATAGTATAAACTTAGTTTAATTCTTCTTTGGGTTTTATATTTTATGGTCTTGCAACATGTACAATGAAACATTTTGTAAACTGTGTAATAAAGTTGACAATCTTATTTTCAAAATTTTGGGTGTAATTTTTTGGGCAGTCAACTTGAGCCATCATTAAAGGGCCTGATTTTCAGAGGGCAAATGCTTTCTGAAAATCAGGTTTGTTTAAAAGTGTTGATGGTCAGAATCATTTGAAAACTTAGTTCAGCATGGTTTAATTAGATTTTTTTTGTATATTTACATTAAAGGAAATATTTTCACAATATATTTTTAGACTTAATCTTTTGACTCCTCGCCATTTGAATCAGAAGGGGAAAGCTCTTCCACTAAGCAGTGCTGAGAAGAGGAAAGCTAAGTGGGAAAGTCTGCAAAATAAGCAGGTAATGAACTGCTTTCCATTCTAAATTGTTTAATTCAGCTTAAATCATTAACCATACTTAAAAGTTTTTGAGATTATTTTTAAAAGTAAAACTCTTTCCCTTCTTCAAAGATATTGGTTCCGGAACTCTGTGCTATACATCCTATTCCAGCATCGCTGTGGAGAAAAGCAGTTTGTCTCCCTAGCATACTTTATCGTCTGCACTGCCTGTTGACAGCTGAGGAACTGAGAGCCCAAACAGCCACTGATGCTGGTGTAGGGGTTAAATCACTTCCTGCAGACTTCAGGTATTTACTATGCCACACATATATGTATTCTAAATCTTCTTGAACAACTAAGTGAACATTTGCAAATGCTGGAACAGTGCAAAATTGATCTGCTCTATATGGTTCATATAATTTTTTCAGTTGGGTATATAGCTAGAAAATACTTGATTGTAAATAGTGGAGTTGGATACCAAAATGATCTTTGTTTTAAAAAATGCCCTACTTTTTTAATACATAAAAATGAACATACATATGGAGTTCTCTTATGCCTTCACTTTGAGATATTTTTAAATTAAAAAATCAACATTTATTTTGCAGATATCCTAACCTGGACTTCGGGTGGAAAAAGTCCATCGACAGCAAATCCTTCATCTCTATTCCTAGCTCCACTTTAGCAGAGAATGAAAATTACTGTAAGCACAGCACAATTGTAGTCCCTGAAAATGCTGCACATCAAGGTGCTACAAGAGCCTCCTCTGCAGAAAATCATGACCAAATGTCTGTGAACTACATAACATTGCTCAATGAGTCACCCAGTAAACTCCAAATTGATGTATCGGTAGAACTTGCAGCAATTAATGGTGTTTCTTATAATAAAAATCTTGCCAATGGCAATTGTGATTTAGTTAACAGAGACTTTTGCCAAGGAAATCAACTGAATTACTGCAGGCAGGAAATACCTGTACAACCAACTACCTCATATCCCATTCAGAATTTATACAACAGTGAGAACCAGCCCAAGCCCAGCAATGAATGTACTCTACTGAGTAATAAATACCGTGATGGAAATGTTAACAGATCTACCTCAGATGGAAGCCCCAAAATGGCAGTGACCACCAGTACTTCAGAAGCTCTTAATTTTTCAAAAGACAGAATGGATTCTGAAAAGAACTGTTCTAGTGGATACTCCTCAAAAACTCTTGGCCCAAACCCTGGTCTCATTCTTCAGGCTTTGACGCTTTCAAATGCTAGTGATGGATTTAATCTAGAGCGGCTCGAAATGCTTGGTGATTCATTTTTAAAGCATGCCATCACTACATATTTGTTTTGCACTTACCCAGATGCTCATGAGGGACGCCTGTCATATATGAGAAGTAAAAAAGTGAGTAGCTAATGATCTATCACTATTCTGTTAAACAATGGCCACAATATATGATTTATAGATAAAATATTTGAACACTGAATAAGTAATATATTAATACATATTTATATTTACCAGATATTTTCATGTCTAAAATAAAATTACAACCTGTGTTATAAATTTGCTAGCGTGCACGTTAGGAATACAATTATACAATACAATCCTCTCTCCTTTAAAATGACTAAAATAATTCATTTGAGATACCATCAAAGTTAATTATATCATAATTAAAGCTACATTTATGGACAAACTTCTCCTCAGAACTGTTAATTTTTTTTATGCCAAGGTTTAATTTAAACAAGGGGCTTGTGATACATCTTGTTAAGGTGGCAATCAAGAATGCTACTATATAATGGGACATTTATTGTGTAAATTTTTACTATTATTCAGAAAGTTATACTTTTATTTATAAATAAGACTTTAACTTTTCAAGAAACTATAGACATAAATGTTAAAAAGTTACTTCTGTTTTTAGACCAGGATTTGGCCAGTCACAGTTACTGTATTAGGAAGTCTGCATAATAACCTCTGAGACCTGGAAAATATATCTGTATATAAATTTTCATATGCATGTTTTATTTTAAATAAGAAATGCATGACTGTTTTACAAACATGCTATCATTTTATTTTATTATTTAGGCATATAAAATTGTTTATATTTGTATTCTCATATACTTTTGTATGAATGTATACGTAGATGTTTATAAGTGGTTTTTTCTTAAAGGTCAGCAATTGTAACTTGTATCGTCTTGGGAAGAAGAAAGGGCTGCCTAGTCGTATGGTGGTATCTATTTTTGATCCACCCGTCAATTGGCTCCCTCCTGGTTACATAGTAAACCAAGACAAGAGTAACGCAGACAAATGGGAGAAAGATGAAATGGTAAGCTGTCATTGAAATATGTTAAGACTTAAATATCTTTTTGTGTATATTATTATATCACAAGATGGAGGGACGAGAAAACAAGCTTTCATTTTATCATGGTTCAGCAAAATATAGCTTCCTACATCTTCATTTCCTACTTTTCTTTAAAATATCTCTGATTTATGAAAAATGTGGGAGAAAGAGATGCTGATGGAAAACTTAGGAAGGGCAATTTGTGGAACAGATTGCTGACCATAGTTCAGAAATGAGTGTATATCTTAGTGGTATAAGAGCTTAAATATTTTAAAATAAAGCTTCCATCCATTATTCTCAGCACTCTTTTGTGGAAGCTCGCCTAATTTGAAGTGTTTCTCCCTTCATGCAAACTCTGAAATATATGTATAAATGATGATGTTTTTGACTAACATTTCTGTACTGCACACTATTGGTGGCTAAACATCATTTTGCTGAAAAATGAGCCCATCTTTGGCAACATGGGCAGCACAACATCAGATTCTGTGAGCTAGCTTTTGTCCTGCTTTACCAGGTGCCCCCTAACTGCTGCCTAGTACAACTAGTATTTCTTAGTTGTGTGATTGAGTGGAGGTGATGGCTGGTTTGAGAAGTTTCTCAATAGTAACTGACCATTGCCAGATGGCATTTTATCTTTAATGGTTGAAGATTGATTATTCCTTTTCTACTCTGGTCTCAAACAGAACCATTTTTCTTTTCTGAAATTTAAACTCTAAATAGGTGAGGGCTGAAGAATCTATTTAGCTCCTATCCAGAGTGAACACAAAAAGATCTTGACTACTTTTAGATGTTTTGTTTGTCTCTCATACAGTGCAGTTCTAAACTCATGTTGTGCAGTTCATTTGCTGATCCTAAACCAGGATTACAGCTGACTGTAAACTGATCTTTGGTCCCTAATGTTAGGCCCCAATACTGCCAAGGTGGTGGATTTCACTTTTCCATGAGATTGTGCCCACCAGCAGGCTCAGAATGGCAAATCTCAATTTTAAAACTTCGCAGATTTCATTTTGTAATTGAATTGTAATACTTGTATGTTTCACCCTATGAACTCAAAAAGTTAGGGTAAAAATGCGTAGTCTTGCTTTAAAAAAAAGAAAAGAGAAAAATCACTAATTATATGGCATTAATGACTTAATCTGTAAATACTCAGAATGTTATGTTTTGACTCAATACAATACTCTGACTATAGAACCACCAGAGGGCACACAAGAGGACTGTTAATCATATGTACTGTATGACTAAATCTTTAATGAAAAATCAAACCTGATTATTGTAGTTCTGTATTCTGCCAAAGTTTCATTTCAAAAGGATTTATCATTCTAAAAATAAAATGGCATATTTGAGGCTGCAACTGATAGATTACTAAGGGGCGGGGGGAAATGATTCTTCGTACCCCTTTTACTGCTTATGCCCTTGCCAGTCACAAATTTTATATATATATTTCAGTCCAGTACTCATATTGGACAGTGATCTCACAAGATATATTTACTGCTGCCAAGTGGTAAAATAGTCGTTTCACTGTCAGGGAATAAATTCCATTCTTTTTGGGGAGAGGGTTAACTAGAGCTCTGATAACACTTTGAATTACTGTTGTAAAACATTGTAGACAAATGCTGGGATTCTTGGCCTGGCCGAACCATATAAGAAAAATGCAAGTAGTTTAGTTGTCTGATTAAATAACTAAATTTGAAGAAGCATAAAAGGAACATTTAAGCATATTTGATCTTTGGTTTGAAATACAAATAGTGACAGGAAAAAATTGTGTTTATAATTTATTTAAAATAAATTGAAGTTTTTTGAGATGTGTGGGTTTTGAAGTCTGGAGCAGTAGTTTCTGAAAAAGTGCTATCTAGCACAAAACAAAATGATCAGAATTACCTTTTGGCTTCCAAATGACTATATAGTTTTATGTTAATTATTTTTTTTTAAATCACCCAAGAAATAATGAAATATTAGGACTAGTTTGTTCTTTCTCACAGAGTTCACTTATCTGTATCAAAACTCTTTTTTTTTTTTTTTTTTTTGCTCAGAGTTCAGGGGGTTTTTTTTTCCTTTGAGAAAATTTAAAATTGATAGATCTCATTCATAATCACTTAAGTCTATTTTGAAACTGCTGTTTGGGCATCTCTCATTCTTAACTGGAGTAATCAAAATTCTGCTTTCAGGCCAGATATGGAGTATGGAGTTTTTACAGTTCATTTTCCTTTCTAATATGGAAATGTGGCCTCCTAATACTTCATTTTCCAGAATACTACATACTCCCTTCTGATCAGATCATTTGGAGCACTGCATGCTAGGGCCATAGTATCTGCAAGCCATACATCCATACTTAAAAATGAGGGCAAATATAAACGATTCCATTTTATTCAAAGTGGAATGGTCCTTACGCTTGTAGGCCCCAATCCAGGAAAGTGCTTTGGGTCTGATCCTGCTCCCATGAAATGACAAAACTTCTGTTGACTTCAGTGGTGCAGGATCAAGCACGCAAGCAACTGCACTGAGCTTAAGTGCTTTTTTGGGTCAGGGCCTTAGCAAGCTTCCAGTGCAATCCTTAGTTAGGTAACATTTTGACATACCTGTTTTTGATGATTTACTCCAAGCCATACAAATTCAATACCTGTTGTTTTTCATTAATCATATGTATCACTAATTTTTCCTCCTTTCAGTGACAAATGCACAGATTAGAAAGAAAATTGAGCAACAATATACAACAACAACTATATCCACTTCTAATTAAACTAAAATGTAACCCGGGAGATTTTGCTTAACTGAATATCTCTTAAGAGAATTAAGTCTCTTAATGTATCCCCTTTGGAGTGGTTTTTGAGTTACGGTATTGTTTCACTCAATGTGCACATTAATATTTTGTCCAAAAATGCAATATTTAAGAAACATGCTGTCTAAGTTTGTATTTTCCCCATTCTTAGGCCTGATCTTATGAAATATTTGCAACATTACAAAAATGCATGACATATTGGAAAAATCTTTTTGGCAAAACAGAGTGTGGAAGGTTCTCTGTTAGAACTTACATTGTCTTAATTTTTTTCTGACTTTTTTCAAATACAGCTCGTATTGCAGAATCAAAAATTGGCCTGTGTTTTTTTCTTTTTTTTTTTAAGTTAGATCTCTTACCAAGTTACTGAATCCCCAACACAATCTATCCAGGCCATCACCCACATAAACGTCAAACTTTTGCCAAACTGGCATTAGAGCTCCTGGTTTTTTTGTCTTTTCTGTCAACATATTAAAACCCTTTTTCATGTATGTTGATGTGAATATCTCAAAAGCATAAATACAGGGCAGCATGCCTATGATTTACCTCAAATAAGGTTTGCAAAAACCCTATGATAAAATTTATGTATTGTAGAAATGCTATTTATATTACCTTCCTTGATTGCGTATAGTAGCATTACTTAGCAGCCAGAGAGAGAGAGAAAAACAAATTTTGGTGCATCTAATGTCACTATTTTAAAATTGGTTCCTCTCTCCCCCCCCCCCCCCCCACACACACACACACACTCCTGTTTCTATGAGCATAAGTGGGTTATGGATGGTTTTTATTTTTTTTAAGCCACTTGTGTACTAGAAGCAAGTAAAAAAAAAAAAAAATCCTATGCTTTTTTTGTATTCCCATGAAACTTAGATGTTCATTGTAAGAAATTATATTTAATATATATTGTAACAATAAAGGTTGCTTATAGAAAAATTCATTGTACACCAAGGCAATTATTTTAGTCTTAGAATGAGAATATTAATTGGTATTGCTCTTTGCATCTGATTTAAACAAGTTAATTGATATCAATTAACAAAAAACAAATGGTCATACTGTTAAAGCTAGCTGACAGTGGTTATAATTGAAAACTATTATTTCTTGCTGGCAGAGTTATGAAACTTGTGTAAGAAGTAATTATACCTTTTTTTCCCCGTACCTCATTTTATTTCTTCTTTCAGACAAAAGAAAGCTTGTTAGCTAATGGTAAACTTGATGATGATTATGATGATGAGGAGGATGAAGACCTAATGTGGAGGTTACCCAAGGAAGAAGCTGACCTTGAAGATGATTTTTTGGAATATGATCAGGAACATATCAAATTCATTGATAATATGTTAATGGGATCTGGGGCTTTTGTGAAGAAAATTTCTCTCTCACCCTTTTCAACCACTGATTCCAGCTATGAATGGAAAGCACCCAAAAAATCATCCCTGGGTAACATTCAATTTTCTTCAGATTTTGATGATTTTGACTACAGTTCTTGGGATGCTATGTGCTATCTGGATCCTAGCAAGGCTGTCGAAGAAGATGATTTTGTAGTAGGCTTCTGGAATCCGTCAGAAGAAAACTGTGGTGTTGACACAGGGAAACAGTCAATCTCGTATGACTTGCATACGGAGCAGTGTATTGCCGACAAAAGCATTGCAGATTGTGTGGAAGCCTTGCTGGGTTGCTATCTGACCAGCTGTGGTGAAAGAGCTGCTCAGCTTTTCCTGTGTTCATTAGGGCTGAAGGTGCTCCCAGTAATGAAAAAAACTGAGTGGAACAGCACTTCGTGTTCTAGCAGGGAGAATTTTAACAGTCAACAAAAAAATCTTTCACCAAACTGTGCTTCTGCCTCTGTAGCCAATTCAGAGTGTTCTCTGTGTAAAGAAATGGAGTATGGCTGTTTGAAGATTCCACCAAGGTGTATGTTTGATCACCCAGATGCTGAAAAAACCCTGAATCACCTGATATCTGGTTTTGAAAATTTTGAGAAGAAAATTAACTACAGTTTTAAGAATAAGGCTTATCTTCTTCAGGCATTTACTCATGCCTCCTACCATTACAATACCATTACTGGTAAGTTGCCTGAAAGAAATTACTTCATTTCAGTATTAGACTGATATAAATAAAGGATGTACAGTGCAGGTTATTTTTTGTGCACAGATCTTGACTTTTTTTATATGTCAAAATAATTACCTCTTAATACAAAAATGAATACCAAGAAGGATCTTCTTTCTGCTGTTTTTAAGGGGTCTTCCAGTTAACTGTGTGTGACCTCTCCCTCCCTAAAATACTACCAGGGCACATGAGTGACTCTCAATTCCCTAGACCAAGTGCATGGTATAGGGCACCATAACACAGGTTTTTTTTCTAGACCAGGGATTGGCAGCTTTTGGCATGCAGCCCATCAGGGAAAGCCCCTGGCGGGCCAGGCTGGTTTGTTTACCTGCTACATCCACAGGTTTGGCCGATCGCAGCTCCAACTGGCCGCGGTTCGCCGCTCCAGGCCAATGGGGGCTGCAGGAAGGGCGGCCATGGGCCAAAGGTTACCAATCCCTGTTCTAGACGGCAGTTTTTTCATATTTTACTTCTGTCCCCTCTCTCATCAGCTGTTATGTGCTCACTACTAATCCTACACTCATCAGGGTGACTTAGCAAAGAACCTCCAAAACTGCAGTGCCTGTCTAGAATTAGCCACCATGGTTTTCAAAAATAAATGTTTTTTCAAAAAATGGTGTTTCAAAAAAAAATCAGTAGCTATTTCACTGATTTTCATCCCAAGAGCATCACCTTGACTTCACTGGAGCCAAGATTTCATCTGTAGGCTGAATTAATCTGTTGTTCATTGGAGTGGCCAAGTTTGGAAATGCTCAGGAGTACCTTTAGAGCCCAGTCCTGTGGGGTGAATGTATTGAGTGTCCTCAGCTCACGCTGAGGTCAGTGGGGACTGAGGGGTGTTGTACCTAATGGGATCTAGATCTTAGAAAAGGATCACTTTCAATCTAGTGATGTCTTGAACAAACATCATGGGGCCTCGGAAAGTGGGAGTGATGATTTTCCAGGAGAAACTCCTCTCAAAAAACCCTGAGCTTTTAACACAAATCCTATTGAAATGTTAATATGCTACGATAGAGGTCTAACGAGAATATACATAGTATTAAAAATTAACATAGCATTGTAAAGTACTTTATCTGGAGAAAGAGCTGTTCGTCTACAAACATTGAGCTTCGCAATACTCATATGAGGTAAGTGGTAGGTAGTTATTCCTATTACACAAATGAGAAAATTGAAGCATAATATCTTGACCACAGTTACACAGTCGTAGCAGAAACTTGAATGGAATCTAGGAATTTAGATTCCCAGTCTCCTACTTTAGTTGACAAGGAAGAATATTTTGGGGAAACTATTAATGTTAGTGTTAAATGTTTTCATGAAAAGTAAAAGTTAAAATGTGTTGGGATCCATATGATATCTACTGAAAACTGCTTCATTCTAGGTTTCAGAGTAGCAGTCATGTCAGTCTGTATCCGTAAAAAGAAAAGGAGCACTCCTTTTCTTTTTGCTTCATTCTAGTCATTTCATTTTTAAAGCTTTCTGTTTGTTTGTTTGTTTGTTTGTTTTTTCTTAACCCATCTCTCATGCCTTTCTAGATTTGTGCTGGGTTTTATGTATACATTAACAACAAAAACCCTAATTCAAAATTAAAAACAGCACATCTGCAAGTGAAACACCATTGAACATTTAAACTGAAAAAAGTCTAAAGGAATAAAAAGTTAGCTCAGAAATATTAAATACGAAAGTGCCCCACCTTTTTTTTTTTAGTGTATTGATTTCTTTATTGAATTTTTGAAAGTTTGATTATCATTGTCTATTCAGATGAACACAGTTGTACTATTACTTGGTGTTATTTTTAATCAGTCTGATTTAAGGCATTTGAGCCTTCATTATAAGCCCATATTTTTGCCACCATGCTGTAAGTGAGTATTTGGTTCAGAAGAAGCTTCATTATTACATATAATTTGTGAAGCTTTTTCTTATTTTTGGAATACATTAAAACAGGCAGAACAACCTTTTAAGATAACACTGAAAACAAAATCCAGTAAAAAGAGATCGATGTTTAAACATGGATAGATGTTTATCTTTTTTTTGAGCATTGTTTAACTTGTGGTATTTACATAGTAATAAGCCAAATCTTCTATCCAGAAAGGCCAGACAAGAATGTGTTAGTTAACTAAACTTAATTGTATTGCTGTACAATTTTTTTATTTCCAATGCTTTAAGATTGTTACCAGCGCTTGGAATTCCTGGGAGATGCAATTTTGGACTACCTCATAACCAAGCACCTTTATGAAGACCCACGGCAGCACTCTCCAGGAGTTCTAACTGACCTCCGATCCGCTCTAGTCAATAATACCATCTTTGCATCATTAGCTGTAAAATATGACTACCACAAGTACTTCAAAGCTGTCTCTCCTGAGCTGTTCCATGTTATTGATGACTTTGTACAGTTTCAGATGGAAAAGAATGAAATGCAAGGAATGGATTCTGAGGTTAGTAGTATTTGAAAGTATTTGCATTCAATGTCTGATTTTTAGCATGTCGTCAGAATTCTTAGCACAGTACAGATTTATATAATGTGTTAGTTTTGAATGTATAGCAGCCAAAGAAGCATATGGATGCCAATAATGTAGTAACTTACTTAGCATAACTGCATGCATTCATTAAGCAGTTTTTATTAAATGAAAGTGCTCAGAAAATAACTTCTTAATTGGATTGATACCAGATTTTACCCCAGGATCTCCTATGATATCCAATGTAGGTGATATCACACCTTCATGCTTACACCATAATTTTTCCCCACACCACTTCAACAGTGTTCTTCATCACTGACTGAGAGGCCCTGGCCAGGGAAACACTGTTAGTATCTTTCAAGTGAACTGTTTTAAGAGCAATTTGGTTGAAAATTTGTAAACACAGGCTTTGGACTAGCCAAGAAAACTAAGTACATTACATGTTGATGGACACTTATTTGCTGGGAAAGGAACTAAAACCAAATCATTTCAGATAAGCTACTAAACAACCATGTCGTGGCAATGGCTTTCTGTCTCTGGTGATCTGGGTCAGATTCAAACCAATTACCTAGAACAGAAAGATGAGATTCTTCTATTATCAAGCCCCCAAGCCATCCAGTCTTCCTTAACATTTATGGTTTGATCTTTGTCTGATAAGTGTCCTGTATAGTAAGTCTTAAAAAGTGTGATTTAATTGCTTTTAGAGCAAGAACCTACCTTCAAAGAATAGTGTTGATTAAATCTGTGACTAAATACTTGCCATTTATGTCTTCAGTGGTTTGCTCACTCCATTACTCAGTTTAAAGGAGACAAAGGACTTGAATCTATGTAGGTATATATACATTTTTATCACCCTTGCATTTACTACAAACCAAAATCTTTAAATTTTTCATTGCAAGATGGGAAAACTGAGGGGACAAGTGTCAAATGATTTAATCACAAAGGATCAGACTCTGCCACCGCTATATTGTATAGTATTCTTTACAGTGGGTTTACCCAGTGTGAGTAAGTGGTGTAAAATCTAGCCTTAAAGTTTTACAACAGTGGTTTTTGCCTTTGTGAAAGTGACCCAATCATTTAATATGGTTGAGGTGGTACCTCAGAAACACCAGCAGGTTATAAAATGCCTCGAGTTCTTTAGTTCTTGTTTCTATCTACTACTCTACCTGATCCCTGTGCTAGTCTGCCGCTGGGTTACTGTGTCTCTTCCTTTAATTTCATCACAGTTAATGCAAGAACCTTTGCTTCAGCAGATCCTGCCAGTTGGACTAGTTTCCATGCATCTCTCCATGTCACCAGCTCTTATTTTTTCAAATCTCACTCCTAAAATATCTTTTGTCCCTTGCTTTGTACCTTACTTTTATTATTTATAAGGGGAATAGGACTTCCTAAAGTGTTTTGCAGTACATTTGGTGTGAAATACACTGTGCAAATACAGTTGCATATTTGTTTAACAATAAGTTTGCTGTTTTGGAGAGTTTGCACATTCAATCTAGTTCCCTATTAAACCTATTTGAGGAATAAATGTTAGGTGGGACTAATATATGGAGTAATACTGTACCTTTTAAGAGGGTGGACCGAGTATTGGCCTTAGAATTTTAAATTCCTGAACCACAACCAAATGAGTAAGAGGCGGCCAGAAGGGGAAGAGAAAAGATAGGAAAATGTTCATTTCCATTTATTTGGGGGTGTGATGGTCAAAAACAGGTTTTTTTCAATTCAGCTTCCTGTGTTGTTTGCACTAAGGCAAAATGTGGACAAAACTGCAGATGATTGAAAAAAATATTATTATAAAGGACTATATTAAAATCAAGATGTACACATAACACAATACGCACACCTTTTTACAGTGCAAAAATAACAGCACTGCATAAAAGCAATAGTAAACCATAGAAGAAAACACTGCATATATGTTAAAAGCAGCCTCTCTGGCATCAAGTAGCTAATAGTACAAATAGTGTAAACTCAGTCTGACACTACTGAGTTGTTGTTGTTAATGGCTCATTTCAGTTACACTTATGCTTCACCTGCCTTCTGTAACTAAGAACCTATGGCAAGAGTGTATGTGAGTTACATACCATTTAAACGTGGTCTATGCAACCAAAAATTAGACTTAGGCTTTGAAAGCCTCCATCTAGAAGATGTTTAAAATATGAACTCTCTTGGTTATGCATAGCTTACTAGGATTAACTGACAGAGACAAGTCTGTTTCTTATTGGGAAAAACAGACCCATGATGAAATTCTGCAGAATTAGTACAATTGGAATTCAAAAAGCATATATGGTATGTGTATGCGGTGGCTTTATTTTATTTTTTACACTCACATGTTTGAAAAACAGTAAATCCAGCTGCTTGGTTTCATTTGGGAATACAGCAATGATTTAGCTGTGGAAAGGTGTCACTGAAAAACTCAAACAAGGCACATAGGACAGGGCATAAGAGAGTACTTCCATATCTGAAGATTGTTTCTTTAAATAAAAAATGTTCAATGTAACAACGGTCTCTTATAATTTCAAACAGCTCAGAAGATCTGAAGAGGATGAAGAGAAGGAAGAAGATATTGAAGTACCAAAGGCCATGGGAGATATATTTGAGTCATTGGCTGGTGCCATTTATATGGATAGTGGGATGTCTTTGGAAATGGTTTGGCATGTGTACTATCCTATGATGAGGCCATTAATAGGTAATGTTAGCTTTCATAGAGAAGAAAGTTTTAGTAATTAATTATCTTGTAACGGGGGAAAAAATCAAGTTAACTTTTTTTTTTTTTTTTTAACACCATAGAAAAGTTTTCTGCAAATGTGCCTCGTTCCCCAGTGCGGGAGCTGCTGGAGATGGAACCAGAGACAGCCAAATTTAGGTAAGAGTATATTTGCTTGGTAAGCATTGCCGTAAAATATTTTTTAAACCGTGCTTCACAGAATATTGAGAAATTTTAATGGATATTGATTGTGTTTAATCTGCCCTATACTGAGGAAGAAAGATTGTCTTTGTACTTACTGATTACTTTTTTAGGACGTTTTCCCTCAGAAAACTTTAAGTAAAACATAAAAATAAAGCCTATTTAATTATATATTTTATACACATTATATATGTTATCCATAGGAAGACCATGTGAAGAGTCTTTTTTTTACCTTTGCTTATCTTGGTGGTAATGTGTATGTTTGTTTTTTGCAGTCCTGCAGAAAGAACTTACGATGGAAAGGTCAGAGTAACTGTGGAAGTTGTAGGGAAAGGAAAGTTTAAAGGTGTTGGCAGAAGCTATAGGATTGCCAAATCTGCAGCTGCAAGAAGAGCACTACGAAGCCTCAAAGCAAACCAACCTCAGGTCCCAAACAGCTGAGACGCCTCTTAAAAAAAAAAAAAAAAAATTAAAAAAAAAATTTAAAATCCCGCAAAAATTTTTTTTTTAAGTTGATGTTGAGAGGAACAAATTGAAGACAGAATTTAACGTTTGTTTGATAACAGAATAGCTAACAAAACATTTAACATGTAAAATTTTTGAACTAATTGTAGTTATAGGTTTTTGCGCAAACACAATCTTGTCTTCTTTCCTCACTTCTGCTTTGTTTAATCACAAGAGTGCTTTAATGATGACATTTAGTTAGTGTTCAAAAGAATTGTTGTCAGGTTTTTTTGGTTTATTTTTATTGTCAGTACAGCTTTGCTTAGTGTTAGAAGGACAGGGATCTTATGCCTAATGCAGATGCTTGATTTATACATAGTAATCTTGAAATTCCTCAATCTGTGCACTAGTGCCAGTCATAAAGCAGTTTATAAACTGTACAGGATGATTTGGTATAAGAGAGAATAAGTGTGCCAGTATTGTCGTCCCTTCACCCACCCCCATCCCCACCTCCCATGTCATCTTTGCATCAAGATGACATTCTCAGTCATTATTGCACTTATTTGTTAGGGACAGGTTTTTATTTGAAATGGCTGGCATACTGGCAGAAATAAATTTCAACTTCCTGATGCCACATAGTCTTGCATAAAAAGGTTCTTGCCTTAAAAGTAAATAAACCCTCATTAATAATCTTTAATTTCTGATCTTTTTGGAACAAACTTGTTTTACATTCCCTTCATTTTTATTATGCATTTTATGATGATACAACTCTATATTTACAGTACAACACATTAGTATAGCTGTGACGTAACTTATTAGGATTATAATAGAAATTGTATTCATATATGTGTAATGAGGTTATTTTTAACAATTCAGAGGAGGTGGTTCGTCTACAGATTTTTTTTTTTTTTTTTTAAATACTACAAACAAAAAATGGTCTTTGGCTAAAATTCCAATTTTACACAAACCTGCAAACTAGATAGTTCCAAGACTTGGAAACAAATAGTAATGAAGAATTGCACAGTTCAGGCTGTTGCGCTAACGAAATAACCTTAGACATATCACACCTAAAATATGCTGCAGATTTTATAATCAGTTGGTTACTTATTTAACAAATGGAGCACCTTTACACTTAGAAATATTTCCACATAAATTTCTTACTGTGCTTTTCACAGAGTTGCATGCATATTTCACTTACCAAAGCTGTGCTGTTAAATGCCATGAAAGCTGATGTTTGAGATAAACTGCCGTACTTTTGATAAATCTGTGATTTAGGTCCTTAATTTGGAGAAACTAGCTCATTGTAGTTTGTTTATTGGAAAAAAATCATACATTTTTAGGCTTTGCCTAAATCATACATGTTTCTTTAATTAGATTTTTGTAGGCACTCTTCACTTAAATACCTCAGTTCTGTTCTGTTCTTTTCTTTTTTGCATGCATTGTTTTTTTGTTTTGTTTTTGTTTTGGTGCTATGTTTATATATTATGCTTGAAATTTTAATTTTTTGCACTGTAACTATAATACCTCTTAATTTACCTTTTTTTTTTAAAAAAGCTGTGGGTCAGTCTTGCACTCCCACCAATATCAGCAGAGATTTGCTGCAATTTTGCCCTGTTAATTATGCTTGAAGTTTGAGAAAGCTGAGCAAGGTGTTTTAATGATTTCCAGCACATTGGTCTGAACTTGGTGCTGTTTTATGTGTTAAAATTACAAATAAATACTGTATTTCCTGCTTTGAAAACCCCACTCCCTTCCATACACTTTCACTAAACAAACAACAACAAAAAACCAAACCCTGTCAGCTCTAGCTTTCTAGAAAATAGAAAAAGAAAACAAAAGCCTTAGTGCAGGGGATGGACATTAAGCTTCTCTGAAATACAGAATTTTGTAATTAGATTTTCTATCTAAAGTTTTTTTAATATTAAAATTATAATAATTCTTACAAAAATCTGGAAACAAATTCCTGGTATTGATAGTATAATAATACAAGTGCTATGTTTTTAAAACAAAATAACATTACTGTTTTTGTTCTTCAATCATTATGAGAGCAAAAGAGTATCATGGGACGTTTAAAACCTGCAAGTCTTAAAATATATTTAAATTAAACTTGTTTTATACAAAAGGAAAAAAAAAAACTTTGTAGGAGTAAATTGGTATGAACCACCACACAATTAAAAATTTATTGATAACCATTTCTTTCAGCCAGGAGTCAGAATTTTACAGCACACCAATGGAAAGTGCATTATCACTAATGTGAAAATTCCATGGCACCTGGCCCAAGGGTCAATTTTTAAGATAAGTCATACCATCCCTAAGGCTTAAAAAGAATAAAAGTTAATTATATTACAATGAATAGTATAAAATAAAAATGGTGGGGTCATCTGCAAACACTTTAAGAAATAGGTTTCTTTCTTGGACATCTGAAGGTCATGATTTCTTACGGTTTTGAGGTAAATCTGTTAGCAGTAAAAAATGATATGGAAAAATCAAACTTTTGCTACCAAGTGTTTGATGTAAAGAAAACAAACAAACCGAATGTGGTATTATGCTCTGTATTTCAGCAGTGGTCAATGATCCCCTTGTTACTAGATAAAGCCTATGAATTGGAAATAAGAAATGTGTAAAAAGAAAAGGAGTACTTGTGGCACCTTAGAGACTAACAAATTTATTTGAGCATAAGCTTTCGTGAGCTACAGCTCACTTCATCGAATGTTGTAGCTCACGAAAGCTTATGCTCAAATATATTGGTTAGTCTCTAAGGTGCCACAAGTACTCCTTTTCTTTCTGCGAATACAGACTAACACGGCTGTTACTCTGAAAGAAATGTGCAGTGGCTGACTATAGTTTCTGCTGCTGATGTTTTTTAAATGCCGTAACTCTTTTCCAGTGTGACCTCACTGAAATGTTTTCATATCCTTTGGGATAGAAAAATCATCTTAGTTTCCATGCTGTACAACTATGTGTTTCACTCTTCAGTTGATATGATTCGGATATTGGATAGTGTATGCTATTAATGACCTAAATCTGATAATTTGAAGGTTGGGATAGAAATCACTTGGCAATGCTGTAAGCACAAGTGTAAGTGGACTGTTGCAACCCATCTTCAAAAGCAACCACACAGACTCCTCAGAAATAGTGTGGGGGTTAGTTGGCATGAACCTTGTTTTTGATCTTCTTAGTTCTATTATACTGTACTTTAAACAGTCCTCCTAACTATGCTGCGTTTTTATTTTTATTGCTTTTTTTTGCGCTGTTCTATTCATGTAGCACAAATAAGCATTGCACTTGGTACCATGCTTTACCTCATTTCAAGGGAAAAAATATGCTTAACAGAGAGGAAAAATGTGGTTTGGCCTTGCTGCTGTTTTGATTTACTGAATTTGAAAAAGATAATTATAATGCCTGCAATGTGTCATTTACTTGTACAACTTATATAGGTCATTTTTAATGTCTGTGGCATTTTTACTGGGTATGAAAATACAACAAAGACATGTTATGAAAATCTTGATTGTATTTTAAAGCTATTGTTTTTTATTACATCATTTTTACTGTTATGTGAAGTAATTAAAATTAGAATGACCTCTGACACTCCAGTATTTATCTCTGAACAAACCAACATGCTGTGCGTATAGTGTAGTTTTTACAAGAAGAGAGCCCATAGCAATTTGGTCAACTAAATCTCCCCTTTTTCTGGATATGGAGGGATCTGTAGTGACTTCTGAAGTGTTTATTCAGCTTGGTGCTGGTAACATTGATATCAAAAGGCCTACTATTTTTCAGTCTCATTACATGAAGCTATGCTGTGACCACAGAGTACTGAATTTAACAAGAATTCAAGCCAATCTGAGTACCAATTCAGAGTATAATGCAAAGTCTAGTAGACACATGGACAGATCCTTAGTTGGCGCAAATTGGCATTGCACCATTGAGGTTTAGTCATTTCAGTTTACATCAGCTGAGGATATGCCATTAATTGTTGGTTTCTGAGTTTGGGTTTCTGTCCTTGTGTTTAAAAATAGTAGTCATCAGGAAATGTGTGTGCTTATGTGTATGACATATTTACTGTAGACACACCTATCTATATGGAAAATACAAGAGGCTTTGAATCACAATCTTGGCAGCACTTATGAAGCTGAAGACCACAAATTCCTAAGTAATTTGCTGTGATGTTACACTTGTCCATATTTGGCCACATCCCATTCACCTTTCCCCCCCCCACATGAACAGTCTCATTGAAAATCAGTGGATCTATTGTGAGTCCAACGAGAAGGATTTTGACCTGTGGTACTTGATTATTGGCACATTTGTATTTTTCAACCACTTTAATTTTCAAGAAGTTAAAATGGATTTATCTTTATTTTACACATTAAGTTTAAGAACATAAAACTATAATTTACGACCCTGAAATATAAATATCAACTGTAGCTCCATTAGAATTATGTTGGCAAATATTAGTAGAGGTCATTGTTGTATACTCCACTAGCAGTTAAAATTAACTTCTTTCAAAAGTAACTTTATAAATATATATACACTTTACCCAATAAATCCTTTAGATCTCTTCCCCCTTCTAATTTGATAGCAACCACAGACTACTTAAATTGCTTCGTAGATGCACTCAAAATGCACTGCAGCCGCAAGTTAGGTAGAAAAACAACAAATGTTTGTGAACAAGAACTGGGAATTGCAGGTGTTTTTATTGTATATAGTTTGACATAAAAGATGGTTAAAATCAAGTAGAATGAATAACAAATAAAATTTGATGAACAATAAATATTTACCATCACATGCTGCAGCTGTCTTTAAGGGACATAAAATGTAATTCATTCATACTGTAATCATGCTGCAGAAATTTGCAGCCTGCACCTTATGGATCACAATTACCTTTAATAGTTTTTTGTAACAATTGTAGCTGAGTATATCTCCAATAAAGTTATGGTCTGTTCACTTTGTGTTGTCTTTCTTTAGTTTAATTAGACTGTTAGAGATTTTCAAGAAATATTAATCTTTTATTGCTCACAATTTTTACTTTTCAGTTTGAATCTAAATAAGTCTTTAAATATAAAACGTATTTAAACAAGACTAGGAAATAATATTTGTGTACAGTTCCACTCATCCCGCTCCACTGATGGACAGTCAGAAAAAAATTCTCAAGGTTTCTTCAGAATTATTTTAAAACCCCCATACACACCTCTTAACCCAGGTGAGAAATAATGGCCCTGAAGCCACAACTGGATCTGTGTAGGTGTGCCCTTACACCTGCACAACGTCCCCTTGAAGTCAGTGGAACGTGTATGAACCAAGGTCTGTCTGCACAGATGGGATTGCACAACTTGGGCCAATATTTTTAAGAAACAAATGTGTTAACCTATGCAAATAAAAATACATTGAGGGTAACACAATTTCTCCCCCCCTCCCCATTTATGGTGTGTTTCTTTTGGCATCTCACTCATCTGGGATACAGAAAACAGACTAGTCCAGCTTGTGCACTAGTCCCATGCTGCAAAGTTTAAGGAGGCAAGATAGACCTGTCAGTCACCAATCAAGGATTTGCTCTCCCTTCTAGAAAACTCCCCAGTTTGATCTGCCTCTTGGCGTCAGCAACAGGCAATTTACAGCCCTCATCCTCCTCCCTAAACTAGAAAGCATAAAGAAACTCCTACTCAAATGCCAGTGTGGCGCCACCATTTTTTCCCCTTCCTCCTGTGAGAAAACCTAACTGCCTGTGATTTGTTCTGTGGCTCTAAGTGAGCCTTGCACCACAGCATGCAGCAGCCTCTCCTCTACTCCAACTCAAGCTCAGCATAGTGGATGCATCAGCTAAGAGGTTCTCGCTGTGCTCGTCCCCCCTACAGCCTTCCAAGCAAGGTTTTGGCACTCTGGTCTCAGGAGCAGCCTCTGCCTTATTGCTCTAGCTTCCCATCTGAGCAACTGCCACCACTGACTGGTAGGCAAAGTTCCCTAAGCTTTGATACCTTTGTCTAGGGTGACAGATTGCGTTTAGAGGACAAAAAGGCTGCTTTTGGCCCCTCCTCCCAATGTGGCTGCCTTAACAGCAGCATTAGAAGCAAGTGGGGAATGCTGGTGCCAGATTGGTGGACGGACTCGGCAATCTAGCTCTAGCCTCCTCTTGTAACAGACACACCAGCAGGGCTTCCCTTGCAGAATCTTGAATGATTGGCCCTTCTGCCTCCAGTGCAGATATCTCTGCTGCTGACTGTGAGGTGCTTCTGTCAGCTGCCAACAGTCCTCCTAAATTGGGTGTAAGTGCTTTTCTTTAATGGTGTTCATAGGCCTTTCATACGTGTTCCCACATCTTCCTCACTTGTCTTCTGGATGGCTTTTAGTAGGGTAATGGTGCACATCTTGCATCAGCCTTTCCAGCTGCTCTCACTCACTCAAGTTGGGTCCCCAACTTGTTGACCCATTCCGATAGTACCTCCCAGCCCTAGTGGTCAGGCTGCAGAGG
Source organism: Natator depressus (assembly GCF_965152275.1). Lineage (NCBI taxonomy): Eukaryota > Metazoa > Chordata > Testudines > Cheloniidae > Natator > Natator depressus. The sequence continues at coordinate 103,955,849 of NC_134239.1, read as the reverse complement.
CCCACCACCAGAGCTGTGTCAGGGGCATCCTTCTTGATCCTTCTGTTCAAGGGCCCTCAGGAAAAAAAGCCGAGGTCAAGTACAGAAGAGCCCTTAGTGGGAGAGGAGTTGGGCAATTGAGGGCCAAGACCCTTCTCAAGACAGGTCTACAATACCGCTTAAGTTGATCTAACTTACATCGCTCATGGGTTGTGAAAAAAACACACACACACACACCCCAAGCGACGCAAGTTACAGCGACCTAAGCACTGTCCACACGGGCGCTATGTCAGTGGGAGACACTCTCCTGCTGACACAGTGTCCGCTTCTCATGGAGACAGAGCAATTATGCCAACGAGAGAGTGCTCTCCCATCAACATAGAGCATCTTCACCAGAAGCGTTATAGAAGTCGCTCATCCTTTTACATGAAGACATTTATGGTACAAAACATTCCTATATGTGATTTATTTTTAATGGACCCATAGCTAAATGGGGCCCTGCTTACTGTGAAATTCAAACAATACTGAGATCTTGGTGAGAGAAAATCCAAGGACCCTTCATATATTCTGAAAATGGTTATCATTTACTTCTCAGTATTACTGTCTTCCCCTTAACCTTGCTTTGTGCTTTTTACTAATGCTGCAGTTGTGATAATTACCTTCTGATAACTCGAAAAGTACCTCTCTGAGGCTTTGGGGCCCAATCCAGTTCCCACTGAAGTCACTGGAGAGACTCCCAGTTGGGCCCTTGACTTACATGCAATTTTTTTAAAAAAATCCTTCATATAAAAATAACGTAGATTCCAGATTGCAAATTTTAGAAAAGGGTTGGGGGGGAGGGGCATTTCAACAACATGATAAATGGTCTCTGTCAGAGTTCTGGGGTAAGTGCACCTCTGACCCCTTTGTGGCCTCCTTGAGGGCACTTATTGGCAATTCGCTGCTGTTTAAAATAGCACACATTTCAGTGGAGGGGCAAGCAGAGTTTAACCAAGAGGGCAAAGCCCTGCTGGAAGGGTTTGAAGGACTTCAAAGCTGACCCAGGATCTTCCTCCATATGGAAGATGGGTGTTACCTGGTAAACTTAGCATGTCTGTTGTTTTATTATATGCTTTCCCCGTAATGCTTTAGTCCTGAATACATGTACTGTGAAAGGTGACTGGTCAGTGCCCTAGCTCCTGGGAGAGTGCAGAATGGCAGGCACCAGACTAAAGTCTGATGGGCTGTGATAAGCACCATGAATTAAAAAGGGAATTGTAGCCCTAGACCTCTGGTCTGAAGGAGAGGAATAGGAGCAAGTTCCTGCCCTGGGAAAGGTGATGGCAAGAGGCCTGAGACCTGAGTAGGACCTTGTCATAAAAATAAAGGGAAGGGTAAACACCTTTAAATCCCTCCTGGCTGGAGGAAAAACCCTTTCAGCTGTAAAGGGTTAAGAAGCGAAGACAACCGCGCTGGCACCTGACCAAAATGACCAATGAGGAGACAAGATACTTTCAAAGCTGGGGCGGGGGGGAGAAACAAAGGTTCTCTCGGTCTGTGTGTTGCTTTTGCCGGGACCAGAGCAGGAGTGCAGGTCAGAACTCCTGTAAAGGGCTAATAAACAATCTAGCTAGATATGCATTAGATTCTGTTTTGTTTAAATGGCTGAGAAAATAAGTTGTGCTGAATGGAATGTATATTCCTGTTTTTGTGTCTTTTTGTAACTTAAGGTTTTACCTAGAGGGATTCTCTATGTTTTGAATCTGATTACCCTGTAAGGTATTTACCATCCTGATTTTACAGAGATGATTCTTTTACTTTTTTTCTAAGAATTAAAATTTTTCTTTTAAGAACCTGATTGCTTTTATATTGTTCTTAAGATCCAAGGGTTTGAGTCTGTGTTCACCTATGCGAATCGGTGAGGATTTTTATCAAGCCTTCCCCAGGAAAGGGGGTGTAGGGTTTGGGAGGATTCTGGGGAGAAAGATGTTTCCAAGCGGGCTCTTGTTATATATCTGTTAGACGCTTGGTGGTGGCAGCAATAAAGTCCAGGGGCAAAAGGCAAAATAGTTTGTACCTTGGGGAAATTTTAACCTAAGCTGGCAAAAATAAGCTTAGGGGGTTTTTCATGCAGGTCCCCACATCTGTACCCTAGAGTTCAGAGTGGGGGAGGTCTGTCAAGGTTCCTTCAGGAGGCCACAAAGGGGTCAGGGGTACAGTTACCCTGGAACTGTGGCAGTATAAGTTTCCTATTTTTCTTTTCCTTCTCCAGCCTGGTATGTGGATTAATGGGTATAAAGTTAGCCATCCAGACAATAACCAGCATAGTTAAGTAAATAACTATCTGTGCCCTGGGCCATTTTGATTTTTTGGGTGAGGAGGGCATTGGGGGGACAGCCTAGAACAGGGGTTCTCAACCTTTTTCTTGCTGAGGCCCTCCCCAGTATGCTATAAAAACTCCATGGCCCCCCGTGCCACGACAACTGGTTTTCTGCATATAAAAGCCAAGGCCGGAGCTAGCAGTTAGCAAGCAGGGCAATTGCCTGGGGCCCCCATGAAGCTACATTGCTCAGGCTTTGGCTTCAGCCCTGGGAGGCGAGGCTCAGGGCCCCGGGGCTTTAGCCCCATGCAATGCAGCTTTGGCTTTTTGCCCTGGGCTCCAGTGAGTCTAATGCTGGCCCTGCTTGGCAGATCCCCTGAAACCTGCTTGTGCCCCCGCCACCCCCCTGGGGCCCCCAGATCCCTGGTTGAGAATTGCTGGCCTAGAACTCCTTGGGGTTTTGTTAAACACCTAGCAGACTGGCTTGTTGCTAAAGATTGAAAGTCACTGCGGGGTGGAGAAAGAAGGCTTTCCAGCAGGGAAGTGGGGTCTGTATAATGCTGACTCTGCCATTCAGACACCAGATAATTCAGGGTAAAAGCTATCCATTACCAGGTAAGAAGAATTCCTTCTTTTGGTTCACTTCCACTTGACCTGGTTCATTTTGCATCAAGCCATTTCAAATGCTCTTCATGTTTGTAGCTAATTGGGTAATAATCTCTTGGATTCCATTTAACTGAGTCTAAAGTACTGAGTTATATGAAGAAGAGGCAAGATCACCACAGACTGCCATGTTTCTTAACATTTAAGTAAAATTATCAAAGTGGCTTGTGTGCATTCCCTTAAAGAAAATGACTTTCATACAAGTGCTTATACTCTAGGAGTGAAATCCTAGGCCCATTGAAGTCAAATAGGAGTTGTGCCACAACTTTGGTAGTGCCAGGATTTCACTCGGTTCACAAATGCATATCTGTGTTAGACAGGTAGCGGGAAAGGTTGATCAGTTGGCCACCTGTCTCCTGATTACAATCATCAGCAACCTTCAAGCTTTGATTCTCTTATACCCTTGGCATCCCCCTAAAATCATATCCTTCCATTTGCTTATATAATTTATTATTAAGTAACTTAAATTATATGGGTGAAATCCTGGTTGCATTGAAGTCAGTTGCAAAACTCACCGTCAGCAAGAATTTCACCATCTGCCTTGATTGCTAAAATCAGCAATATTCACACCTGTCCCTAGAAATTAATAATGATTTTGTAATAAATTTCAATTAAGAAATTAAATTGCTATTATGGCTGTCAAGCAATTAAAAAAATTAATCACGATGAATCGCACTGTTAAACAATAATAGAATACCATTTATTTAAATATTTTTGGATGTATTCTACATTTTCAAATATATTGATTTCAGTGACAACACAGAATACAAAGTGCACAGTGATCACTTTAGTTTTGGTTACAAATATTTGCACTGTAAAAACAAAAGAAATAGTATTTTTCAATTCACCTAACACAAGTACTGTAGTACAATCTCTTATCATGAAAGTTGAACTTACAAACATAGAATAATGTACAAGAAATAACTGCACTCAAAAACCAAACAATTTAAAACTTTAGAGCCTACAAGTCCACTTAGTCCTACTTCTTGTTCAGCCAATCACTCGGACAAACAGGTTTGTTTACATTTGCAGGAGATAATGCTGCCCTCTTCTTGTTTACAGTGTCAGCTGACAGTAAGAACATGCATTCACATGCTACTGTTGTAGCCAGCGTTGTAAGGTATTTACATGCCAGATGCACTAAAAATTCACATGTCCCTTCATGCTTCAACCACCATTCCAGAGGACATGCATCCAAGCTGATGACGGGTTCTGCTTGATAACAACCCAAAGCAGTGCGGACCGACACATGTTCATTTTCATCATCTGAGTCAAATGCCACCAGCGGAAGATTGGTTTTCTTTTTTGGTGGTTTGGGTCTGTAGTTTCTGCATCAGAGTGTTGCTCTTTTAAGACTTCTGAAAGCATGCTCCACACCTCATCCCTCTCAGATTTTGGAAGGCACTTCAGATTCTTAAAACTTGGTTTGAGTGCTGTAGCTATCTTTAGAAATCTCACATTGGTACTTTCTTTGCGTTTTATGAAATCTGCAGTGAAAGTTTTCTTAAAACGAACGTGTGCTGGGTCATCATCCGAGACTGCTATAACATGAAATATATGATAGAATGTGGGTAAACAATACAATACAGGAGCCACACAATTCTCCCCCAAGGAGTTCAGTCACTAATTTAATTAACGCATTATTTTTTTAATGAGCATCATCAGCATGGAAGCATGTCCTCTGGAATGGTGGCCAGAGCATGAAGGGGCATCCGAATGTTTAGCATATCTGGCACATAAATACTTTGCAATGCTGGCTACAAACGTGCCATGTGAATGCCTGTTCTCACTTTCAGGTAATATTGTAAATAAGCAAGCAGCATTATCTCCCATAAACATAAACAAACTTGTTTCTCTTAGCATGGCTGAACAAGAAGTAGGACTGAGTGGACCTGTATGCTCTAAAGTTCTACATTGTTTTGTTTTTGAGTGCAGTTATGCAACAACAAAAAATCTACATTTGTAAGTTGCACTTTCAGGATAAAGAGGTTGCATTACGGTACTTGTATGATGTGAATTGAAAAATACTATTTCTTTTGTTTATCATTTTGCATTACAGTGCAAATATTTGTAATAAAAATAATAATATAAAATGAGCACTGTACACTTTATATTCTATGTTGTAATTGAAATCAATATATTTGAAAATGTAGAAAAACATCCAAAAATATTTAGTAAATTTCAATTGGTATTCTACTGTTTAACAGTGTGATTAAAACTACAATTAATCGCGATTAATTTTGTTAATCACAATTAATTTTTTTGAGTTAATTGTGTGAGTTAACTGCGATTAATCGACAGCCCTAATTCCTATTATTTTTAGGATGATTTGAATAGTACAGAATAATGTTCCAGCCAGCAACACTCAACACTTCAACTACATAAAAGGTTGTTACAAGGACAAGGGGAAAAATTGTTCTTCTTAACCTCTGAGTATAGGACAAGAAGCAATGGGCTTAAATTGCAGCAAGGGAGGTTTAGAATGGACATTAGGAAATACATCCTAACTGTCAGGGTAGTTGAGCACTGGAATAAATTGCCTAGGGAGAGTGCAGAATCTCCATCATTGGAGATTCTTAAGGACAGGTTAGACAAACGTCTGTCAGGGATGGTCTTAATACTTAGTCCTGCCATGAGTGCAGGGGACTGGACTAGATGACCTCTCAAGGTCCCTTCCAGTCCCATGATTCTATGACTCATCACCCATAGTATCACACATTTGCATGTGCTCCAGGCAAAAGAGACCTCCTGTTAATGTACTGACAGATGTATGGGGTCAATCTAACACACAATCTAGCGTACCTGTCAACAGAAGGTTTGCCTGGTGCAAAGACGGTGGCAAAAATCACCCACAACCCTTTCTCCACCACGCACCCTGAAATCAGCCCCGGGGAGTGTTGGTGAGTCCCAGTTAAGGGCCTCAGCAAGATTTCAAAGCTGCCCTCCCTCAATGGAACCCATTAGGCAGAGGGGCTGTGCTGCTGCTGGCTTTCCTTGGTGTGAATCCCAAGTGGGGCACAGCTGACCCCTTCAAGCAAGGGGAAGGGGAAACATGTGGGGGATGAATCAAGCCCACAGTCTTCATGCATGTGCACTGCAATGCTATACCTCATTGTGCATGGGCGTTGGGTACAGGCTATCATGTTAATGGAAAATAGCAGCACAGTGACCTGGGTAGGAGGCACATTCTGAACCAGGATCAGTGTGTTAACGTAGTTAAGGTGCAGGGCTACTTAGTGCAGCTAACAGATACATACACTTTCTCTCAACTAAGCTTATGTCACTTCAACAGGAGGAGCTAAAATCAATTATTGTTGTTTAAGATTTCTATTATGGCGATGCCGAGGGGACCTGATCAGGACTTGGTCCTGTTGTGCCAGGTGCTGTTTAAATAGAGTCCCTGTCCAGAAGTGTTTACAATTTAAGGTGGTGAGCAGCATGCACGGGGATAGGTATCAAATATATGTTTCCTTTTGTATGGATTGGAAGGGGGGGGAGATGTCTGTGTCAGAGAGACCAGAGAGGTAGAGATTGCAATAATCAAGACGGGTGATGGGTAGAAGAAGGGGGAGAGGGTGCTGGATAAAAGTTTTAGCTGTGTGTACAGAAACAAAGGGTCGGGTTTTAGAGATCTTACGGAGGAAGATGCGGACATTTGGAGACAGCCTGGAGGGGTGAGATGGAGGAGTCACAATTGACTCCCAGATCATAAACCTGACACCCAGAAAGGGGTGAAGGTGTTGCCAAGAGTGACAATGGGGGAAGTAGAGAAGGTTTTGGCACAACTCAGCAAAAGTGAACTTTCGATCTTTAAGTTTTAAAAAGACAGGGAGATATGGTAAGCTGAGATGCAGGACTGTGTAGCGGGGCCAGATGTAGTAGTGAACTATCAGTGTAGTAACATGATGGTCTTTGCTGCTCCCATCGCTTTGTAAATAACAAAATTCCCAGAAGCTTTGGTGTAGTCCTATGACGTCTAGAATCCTTTATGAAGCAAATCTTACCACTCACATGTTGGCCTGATCATCGTCTCCATCCATAATGACTTTGTGGTGAGATTGTTTGCACAAGCTCACTCCCATGTGGACAGTGGCTTGAGGAGATCAGATATGTATAATATTCAAAACTCTGGCAACCCATCTCCAGCAGTGCTCTCACCAGGGGGGTGGAATGGTGGGAAAGTTTGCAGAAAAATGCTAGTGGTTAAAGGTGTAAATGAGGTCACAGTTCAGCTGCTTTAGGGGTTAGAAGTTCATGGTATTCATCTCCACCCCATATTTATTCTGTGTAATGAAGCCAGGATAGGATTCAAGGATGCTCCTTACACCATGCTAGGACTCTTGCTTGAAATGAGTTCTGACTGTCCCTGCCTCCTACCGGATAGGAACTCCCCCTGCCTGCACTCCTGGTGTGACCATCTTCCTTCTGCTGCTGGTTCCTGACCTCTCTCTTGGTTTTGGAATCCACAGAAGGAATTGGATCTTATCAGATAGGTGCCAGCTGCAGAAGAGACAGTAAGAGGGGGTGAGGATCTTGTCTGAGAGGCAGGTGTTACCTGCCACGTGCTCTAGAGCAGTGGTTCTCAAAACCGGTCCGCCGCTTGTTCAGGGAAAGCCCCTGGCGGGCCGAACCGGTTTGTTTACCTACCCCGTCCGCAGGTTCGGCCGATTGCGGCTCCCACTGGCCGTGGTTCGCCGCTCCGGGCCAATGGGGGCTGCAGGAAGGGCAGCCAGCATGTGCCTTGGCCCACGCCGCTTCCTGCAGCCCCCATTGGCCTGGAGCGGCGAACTGCGGCCAGTGAGAGCTGCGATCGGCCGAACCTGCGGACGCGGCAGGTAAACAAACTGGTCCAGCCCGCCAGGGGCTTTCCCTGAACAAGCGGCAGACCAGCTTTGAGAACCACTGCTCTTGAGCACCCCACCTTTACCCCTCCATGAGGTCAAGGCATAACCCAATTAATTTAGGCACCCCACCCTTTCACAGTTCCTAGGGCTCTGGACGAAAGGCACCTACACTTACTCAGTTCCTAAGGCTCTGGGCATAATCCTCTGTGGGTTTGTGGGGCCTTTTACCAGTGAAAGAGTCTTACACAGTAATATCCTTAACCTCTATTTATTAACAGTTACCAAAACAGAATGCATATGCTAAGCATACAATACCCGCCACTTCCAATAAGGCAGACAAACTTTTCCTGGTGGCAAGTCAGGATCAGATTGTCTGGGGCTCCTCCAGCTTCTTGAAGCACAATATGGTTGGCAGGGTGCTGAGGTCTGGCAGTTCTGATTTTGGGCTGTGTCCTGGAGTCAGGGTCCAAAGAATTTCCCTTTGGACCCCAGTTTATATAGTTAAATTTGAGTCCTGCTTAGCTAGACCTTAACCAATCATTGTAAACTAAAGTCCTACAAAACAGCATTTTTCACCAATCCCAGCCCGTTATGAAACAATTCTGTAACCAATCAGACCCCACAACCTTAGTTGATTTAAATCTTGGAAAGTTAGTTATGTAACAGACAGAAACAGTCAAAGAATCAGACAGAACCCATACAGATAAACAATAGAGAACTAGGGACTGTAAAGGCAAAACAATAATGAGTATAGATTTCACAACCACAGCTGATGATAAGTGATGCCATCAAATAACATTTTCTTTCAGCATCTTAAGATCTGTTTCTTTATCTGTTAGGACAGGAGCGCCTTCTTAACAGGCTGATATTGTATCGTTCTGATGTAATTTAGATGGATTGTGAGAATGTGACTCTCTGCTTCTTAGCTTATGGCTGCTGCTGCTTACTAAAGCGAAAGGGCTCAGACCTTACAGCAGCAGCTGACTGCATCAGTGGTCTTTTGCCGTCAATCAGTTTAAAATCCCCAGATGATGACTACACTCATTGTGAGTGTTAATGTTTAGTGGCACATGGATTCAGCACCTTTACCACGTGAGCAGGGTCCTAAATCACGCTCTGCAGCAACCTATCTGACCTGCAGCCCAGCCAAATTATTTGGCTCAAAAAAGAGAAGTGACTGCTGCTTGTCATTTCAGCTGCCTGGGTGAGGTAAGATAGGCTGATCCAAATCTATTTGAGATTGAATTCTTGGACAGAGTGGCTCCCTATCGGGCGGTCGCTCTTCTTGCTGAGCTAAATCAGATATCCTAACTTAAAGAAGAACTTGACTTCTCCCAGAAATCAGAGAGATTCTGAGCAGCTCCGAAGAGAGTAGGGTGCCCAGGTGCCCAGTTTTCGACCAAAACACGCAATCGAAAAGGGATCCTGGCAGCTCTGGTCAGCCCTGCTGACCGGGCCGTTGACTGTCCAGTTGGCGGCACTATGCAGCAGGGCTGGCAGGCTCCTGGGAAACAGCCGGCATGTCCTCCCTCCGGTTCCTATGTGTAGGGGCAACCAGGGGGCTCAGCATGCTGCCCCCGCCCCAAGCACCGCCCCTGCAGATCCCATTGGCCAGGAACTGCAACCGATGGGAGCTGCGGGGGAGGCGCCTGCAGATGGGCCAATGCGCAAAGCCACCTGGCCGCACCTCCGTGTAGGAACCAGGGGGGAGATGCCTCTGCTTCTGGGAGCTGATTGAGGTAAGTGCTGCCTGGAGCCTGCACCCCTGAACCCCCCACCCATGCCCCAACCTCCTGCCCCAGGCCTGATCCCCCTCCCGCCCTCCAAACCCCTTGATCCCAGCCCAGGGCATCCTACTGCACCCCAAACTCCTCATCCCCAGCCCCACCCCAGAGCCTGCACCCCCAGCCAGCGCCCTCACCCCCCCCCCCCGTGCCCCAACCCCCTGTCCCAGCCCTGGTCCCCCTCCCACCCTCCAAACTCCTCAGTCCCAGCCCGGAGCCCCTGCCGTGCCCCAAATCCTCATCTCCGGCCCCACATCAGAGGCCGCACCCCAGATGAGCCCTCATTCCTTCTCACATCCCAACCCCCTGCTTTGGCCTGGAGCCTCCTCCCACACGCTGATCTCCTCATTTCTGGCCCCACCCCAAGTCTACATCCCAGCCCCCTGAGCCAGTCTGGTGAAAATGAGCAAGTGAGGGTGGGGAGAGCGAGTGATAGAGGGAAGGGGGATGGAGTGAGCGGGGGGAGGGGCAAAGGTGGGGCCTCGGAAGAGCGGCGGGGCTGAGGGTGTTTGGTTTTATGCAAGTAGAAAGTTGGCAACCCTAGAAGAGAGGCCAGACTGAAGGATTCAGTGTTGAGTTGGAGCCACTGGAGCTTATTTTGGGTTCCATAAATGTAAGTAGGGAGAAGCTGGAAGGAGGCAACAGTGACTGAAATCAAAATCGACAACGTGAAAGCTTTTCAGCAAGGTATGGAACGGCAGCCTTTGATGACCAACTTCTGCTTGGATCAGTGGCCTGATCATAAATCATAAATTCCTACCAAACTGTCATTGATTATTTTGAACAATTTAACTGTGGACTCAGCTATCCATTCCCCAGATTTCTGTTCAGTATGTCTCTGCGGCTACACTAGCCCTACAATTAGCAGTACATTTTAGGATTTTGGGAGACGCTGTGTGGTGACAGTAGGCATTGCAGGCTCTGTTGATTTGTCTGGGAGCTAGAGAGCCAGAGCTAGCTAACTACAGGATCTGATCTGTAGTCAGCAGCCCCAAGTCCCTGAGCTAGCAGGGACTGCCATCCTCCTGGCAGGACTCATCTTTGCTGTAAGGCATGTGTGTTTGCACTGCCACCTTCCCTCAGGGTTTACACCACAGGAGCACAGCTTTGGTGCGTGGTTGGGGCTTTATAGAAACCTTGCTGATGGTGGCTTTCCAGGCACTGAATTAGCATATGTCCCAGCTACCTTGGCAACAAGCCTCCCTTGCCTGCCATGTGCCTACTTATGCGCTTGATACTTGGACATAATTTTCTTCACTTCCCGTCCTAAACCATCCGTCTACTCTGCCAGCACGTGTACCTGTTGTGTACTGTGACAAGGCTCTGTTAATGCAGTGTTGTTGCAGCGGTGTTGGTCCCGGGGTACTAGAGAAACAAGGTGGGTGAGGGACTGTTAAAGCCCATTCCACCCCACAGGCGACTGTATTTCCATGGTGAATGAATCATCCCCACATGTATGATTTTTAAAGTGCTTTGGGGTAGAAGGTGCTATTGTACAAGATAATGTTGAAGCAGGAATCAATGCAATGGGTGATAAATGTTGATACTGTATGTTTAATACAGTACGGTGGGTGTAAATCCAGTGAATTACTGTAGGCATTTGCTATGGAGCGTATCTTGATTTTTCACACAAAATGTGAATTATATGATCGCTTAGTAATATTTCATATTGGACTCCTATGCACTATAATTAGCTTTTGAAATCTCAGTCAATGGCTGAATTGTTTGCTGGTCAAGTTCATATATAACAAGATGAATCATAGAATATCAGGGTTGGAAGGGACCTCAGGAGGTCATGAAACAGCAGTGTAGGGTGAAGGGGTCTGCGGTAGTGGATTTCAGATTTATTCTTTAAAGCCTACATTTTAAAGAAGCAGAACTCAGGAGCTTAGTATTTTCAAACTGTATTTTAATACATTTCTTTACACAGACTAGAAGGAGTGTATTTAGGTTACAGTGATCAAATAGTTCTGTGAAAGTTTGTGTTCAATGGCAATATTATTAATAATAAAAATAATGTACTGCAGATATTGATTGCAGTTCAGAGAATTTGACTTAAATTTGATTTAAAATAAGATACCAAATTGGTTTAATCCAGAACCTAGGATCATAATTCTTTGTTTTTGTTCCCCCACAAAAACTCTCCACCATCTCTGACGAAGAGGTGACACATTTAGTAGTCTATCTGATTTTACATCACTAGTCACATTTTCTCATGAGCTGGAATGAGACGGAATGAGGTAGCAATACACTGTTTATAAACAATTTTTATTGTTTGTTCAAGAAGGGTTCATCCAGCCCAAATGATTCTAGGATTCTGTGAATGGTAAATTCAGCGCTTGTTAGTTTCATTAATGTACAATTACTACAGTTCTTTTGGGTTCATAGCCCTTTGTTTATTCTCCTTGCGAGGGCGAGTGGGTGGCTCTGGGTATGTGTTGTTCTGTACGCCACACCATAGCTGTCCATGGCACTTTCCAACAAAATAAGGCTAATTGCCTGACTTTTTTAGAGGTGCTGAGCACTCACAACTCTAGCTGAAGTCAATGGCCCCAGAGAGCGCTTAGCAGTTCAACAAAAATCGCCCAACTTTCCTTGTCCTGCAGAGCTTAGGCTCAAAGCATCAAGGTGCTGAGCACATTCCTCTGCCGCTGGAGTCAGTGGGGAGGGGGACTGAGGACGCTAGTACCTCCCAGGATCAGGGCCCTTAGTTAGGCCTAGACAGCATCAGCGTGCAGCATTACAACCTGGTAGCTCAAATGGAGGTTTATTTAAACATTTTGTTTCCACTTGACATGCAAGAGAAACTTGTTTGCAGTTCTCTTCTCCTTCCACCCCGCGATAGCCTGTGTATGTGTAAAATGTGCCCTTGGCCCCCAGATGATATGTTTGCATTTTATAATTAATGCTGAACTTGACTTGAGGCAGATACCAAAGGACAATTTTTTAAACAGATGTTGCAGGTCACTTGTAAGTTATTTGTCAAATAGGTTTCGGAACACAAGCCGCTGCTTTTGCCATTGTAGCCAAAGGCGTATGCTGTTCAGCAGCAGTAATTACAAAGCCAGGGCATTGCAGGGAAAATTCATCTTATTTAAATGTGTTTTAGTGTCACTAAACAGCTTGCTTGGCCATTAGGCAAGTTTTGTTAGACACATACAGCTTGAGGTTTTTAATTTGTCTGAAGTATTCTCTGAAACAGAATTATGCTGGAGTTTACATAAAATGAGAGAATGACATGAAAAGTTTTAACTTAAGCAGCAAAATATAAAGGCTAATCTTATTTAAAAGTAATATGTGTGTCTTGATTGAGTGCCCAGATACACTCAACTGGGACATTTTAGTGGAATCGGTTCTAAGCCGTTACACTGAGTTATACAGAGTAGGTTTTCCTGAGCTCACATTGCCAGACCTGAAATACTCTTGTGGCTGCATTTAATAAAGAAACGAAAGTCTTGGGTAAGGGGATATGATTTTTTATGACAGAAGGAATGCAAATAACTTTTAGTCTCATTGCCTAGACCGGGTTTGGGCTGATTTGATGGAGTTTAATAATGACTTATAACCTGTGCTGACAATGTGCAGACCCGCACAACGTCATTTAACTCATTTATTCTGCTTGCTGTAAAAACAAAGAGATGGCAAATAAATATATGGAAAGTTCATTGTTTGTCAGAGGGCCCAAGCCAAAAGTTTTCAGTGACCTTTTAAAATATGGTCCCAGGCTAGTACTAAAATGTCTGTCACTCAGTGCACACACTTGCACAATTTGGCCTTTTAACCCATGCATCTTGTTTTTCTCTCTTTCAACTGGTTGTATGAATTTCAAATCAGCTGCAGCTATTTAAGTTTTTGCATTGGAGGATTACTGTAAATTGCAGTCTGACAATTACAATGTACAGCGCACTAGAGAGTTATTAATGGATAGGCCTACTGATGGCCTTTCAGCGCTGACTTGGGCCTGGTATTCTTCAGTCATAATTAGATCCAGTGGTTGAGGCCTATATGGATGATGCAAAGGAGGGGGCTGACTGTGGAACTCCACTTTATCAGAGGAAGATATCAATTGATCATAGATAGTTACTATCGGCAATGTCTAAATCTCTAATTCACCTTCTTCTTAATGACTTGTATTGGCTTAAGAAGCTAAGTTATTTGACAGCATGGAGCTCAGCTGACAAAGGCTTGCAGGTGGTTTTAATAGAAGATTGCTGTTGCTAGAGATTTTACTAAAGACAGAGCAACAGTTCAACAGACACAATAGAGGCCAGTAAAAAACCAGTCTGTTACACCACTCACAGAGAATACTAATAGGACTGTAGCTGAAGTTAACCACCGCTTCCATTTACTTGGCACTTTTTTCTTTACAAATCCTGCACAAGGCTTTTCTCCTGGGATTCAGTATTTATTTTAAGGAATGAATTATGTGTAGGCATAAATTATATTTGACAAATGCAAACTTTTTTTGGAGGAAAAAACTTTAAAACATTTTTTTTACTGCCCTACAAAAAACATTTTTCAGAGCATGTAACACTCCTGAAAAATTAAATATACATCGTAGTGTAAAGATTCAAATGGCCGGGAAGAACTACTACACTTAATAAAAGTTGAAAATAATGGTCAGTTACTCAGAATAGAATAAAGATTTAAAAGGCTACAGATAGATCATTTGGATTATATGTGACACCATGAAAAATCATTTTAACTTTTTTTAAAGTCCAGGAGAGAGCCTTCTACACGAGCCCTTTTAGGAAAGTTTTATGTGTTCTAAAGCTTGTATCCTGCTGATATTCACAGTATTTCCCATCCTGTTTGTTTGTTTTTTCTTTTTTAAATATTTGTATTGTGTACCTATGACAAATGTTGTTAAGGGTCTGTTAGCTTTTCCAGTCATTTTCAGGGGGGTTACCTCAGTCTCTTAAAAACATATTGAGATGAAATCTGATTGCGAAGTCATTGGCAAAGGTGCAAAAAGTTTGTGTTTTGGAGGGCTTCAGAATGAATCGAGTTCTTGAGTTTTAGATGTTTTTTGTAATGCTGCAAACCAAAAGCAGCCTTCAGTGTTTTATTTTTCAAGTTGCTACATTTTATAGAGATGCATTTAACATCGTGGAGCAAGCCTTTTAGCAGTTTTGGAAAGAAAAAGTAGCATAAGTATAATATTAAAGAGCCTCTCAGCAAACTAGTAAAGCATTGAAAAAAACATACTTTGTGCCTACAGTGCTCTTTTGTCTGAGAATCTCAAAATACTTTTCAAGCAAGTATTAATTAAAGTTCATAACACTTTGCTGAGTATTATTATTCCTGTAATCAGTGGGGAAACTGAGGCATGGAAGAATTAAGTGACTTGCCATGGTCACATAGCAAGTCAGTGGCAAAGCCAGGAATACAAATGAGAAATCCTGGCTGCATTGATGTATATGGCAAAATTCCCATTTACTTGAATGGAGCCAGGATTTTACCCAAGAATTTCTGGCTCATTTGTTTATTATTTGTGTTGTGCTAGCACGTAGGAGCCCCAGCCATGATCCCATTGTGTTAGGTATTATACAGACATATGCTCTACTCATTAGAATAAGCAGCCACCAACCAAGACATTACATTTACCTGGTAATCAATTGTTATTGAAATTCTTATTTTAGGCATCAATACATAAGAACATAAGAATGGCCCTACTGGGTCAGACCAAAGGTTCACTGAGCCCAGTATCCTGTCTTCCAACAGCGGCCAGTGCCAGACACCCCAGAGGGAATGAACAGAACAGGTAATCATCAAGTGATCCATCCGCTGTCGCTCATTCCCAGCTTCTGGCAAACAGCGGCTAGGGACACTATTCCTGCCCATTCTGGCTAATAGCCATTAATGGACCTATCCTTGATGAATTTATCTAGTTCTTTTTTGAACCCTGTTTTGGTCTTGGCCTTCACAACATCCTCTGGCAAGGAGTTCCACAGGTTGACTGTGCGTTCTGTGAAGAAATACTTCCTTTTATTTATTTTAAACCTGCTGCCTATTAATTTCATTTGGTGATCCCTAGTTCTTGTATTATGAGAAGTAGTAAACAACACTTCCTTATCTACTTTCTCTACACCAGTCATGATTTTATAGAACTCAATCATATCTCCCCTTAACCATCTCTTTTCCAAGCTGAAAAGTCCCAGTCTTATTAATCTCTCCTCATGTGGAAGCCGTTCCATACCCCTAATCATTTTTGTTGCCCTTTTCTGAACCTTTTCCAATTCCAATATATCTTTTTTGAGATGGGGTGACCACATCTGCACACAGTATTCAAGATGTGGGCATACCATGGATTTATAGAGAGGCAACATGATATTTTCTATCCTATTATCTATCCCTTTCTTAATTATTCCCAGCATTCTGTTTGCTTTTTTGACTGCTGCTGCACATTGAGTGGATATTTTCAGAGAACTATCCGCAATGACTCCAAGATCTCTTTCTTGAGTGGTAACAGCTAATTTAGTCCCCATCATTTTATATGTATAGTTGGGATTATGCTTTCCAATGTGTACTACTTTGCATTTATCAACATTAAATTTCATCTGCCATTTTGTTGCCCAATCACCCAGTTTTGAGAGATCCTTTTGTAGCTCTTCGCAGTTTGCCTGGGTCTTAACTATCTTTAGTAATTTTGTATCATCTGCAAATGTTGCCATCTCACTGTTTACCCCTTTTTCCAGACCATTTATGAATACGTTGAATAGGACTGGTCCCAGAACAGATCCCTGGGGGACACCACTATTTACCCTTTGTTTCCTATCTTTTAACCAGTTACCAATCCATGAGAGCACCTTCCCTCTTATCCCGTGGCAGCTTACTTTGCATAAGAGCCTTTGGTGAGGGACCTTGTCAAAGGCTTTCTGAAAATCTAAGTACACTATATCCACTGGATCTCCTTGGTCCACCCCCTCAAAGAATTCTAGTAGATAGGTGAGGCATGATTTCCCTTTATTAAAACCATGTTGGCTCTTCCTCAACAAATTATGTTCCTCTATATGTCTGACAATATTGTTTTTTATTGTCGTTTCAACCAGTTTGCCCGGTATTGAAGTCAGGCTTACAGGCCTGTAATTGCCGGGATCACCTCTGGAGCCCTTTTTAAAAATTGGCTTCACGTTAGCTATCCTCTAGTCATCTGGTACAAAAGCTGATTTAAATGATAGGTTACAGACTACAGTTAGTAGTTCTGTAATTTCACATTTGAGTTCCTTCAGAACTCTTGGGTGAATACCATCTGGTCCTGGTGACTTATTGCTGTTTAATTTATCAATTTGTTCCAAAACCTCCTCTAATGATACCTCCATTTGGGACAGTTCCTCAGATCTGTCACCTAACAAGAATGGCTCAGGTTTGGGAATCTCCCTCACATCCTCAGCCATGAAGACCGATGCAAAGAATTCATTTAGTTTCTTCGCAATGGCCTTATTGCCCTTGAGTGCTCCTCAAAGCTTCAAGTACTAAAGAGAAAGTGGGCTTATTAATACATGGGATTGACAAGGAAATTAATGACCAAAATGACAGAAATCTGGAGCTCTTATAGACCCTGATTCAGCAAAACACTTATGCACTTACTTAAATTCATCCCCATTCAGCAAAGCACTTAAGTGCATGGCGATGACCCATTAACTACAACAGAACTTAAGCATATGCTTAAAGTTAAGTACGTGCTTAAGTGTTTTGCTGAACTGAGGCCTCAAACCTGTCTTTCCAAAGGATATAAAAGTTTGTAATTTCAGGGCCAGGTTGTGAACCCCTTGCTCATACTGCATACTGTGAATAAGGCTCTCACAACCTGGCCCTTAGGAAACAGTGAAGACTTTGTAAAGGCAGCTATTGAGACACCTGGTAATCTGAACAGAGCATTAAAAACCAGAACAAGTTGAGGGGAAAAAATCACTGAACATTCCTGGTGCAGACAGCTGGCGTAAGATGCACTAACCACGATAGGGTGCATGGCATCTTGCAATCTGTCCTGAGTAAGGGGCAGTGCAGGGGTTGAATTGTGGCTGGGAAGGTGTTATGTTCATGGTATGCAAACAGACAAGTTAGAAAAAACACAAAAATACTGTAAGGTAAAAGTATTCTGTAAGGTTGCAACATAACGCTACTTTCTTTTTTAGAATCCAGAATCCTAATATGCAAGAACTAAAAACAGAGACAGACAAAGCAGGCTGCTCCCTAAGGCACAAAGGCACAGTTCAACCCACCTTGCTCTAGGCTGGCTCGTCTTTAGAGAGTGTCCAAAGAGGACCCAGATCACATGACTTCTCTCAGAACCCCAGAGCCTGCAAGCAGGGCTAGGAAACCCCTTATAATTTAAAATGATAGCTTGCTATTTTAACACAATTTTTGATACACCAGTGCATAGGCCAGCTCATGTTTGAGCCCTGTGTTCTTGTGCTTTGTGTATTGTAAGTTCTGCAGGGCAGGGACAGTCTTTTCATCCGTGTATGTTGCAGCACCAAGCACATCAAGGCCACAACACTGACTGAGGTCTTTGGGCATGACTGTGATATCTATTATTATTTAATAACTATGATGGAAAATATAGGGGGAGTGGATCCACAGGGGCATTGCGGACCTGCATGCCACAGAGCAGGTCTCCCCAGCACCGCAGAATAAACTTTTGTGTAATTCAGCTGGGATAGGCCTGGCACTTAGCCCTGCAATCTCTGATCACACTTCAAACAAGCAAACGCTGAATGAGCATGATATTGAAAAAGGAAGGAAATCGGATTCTTGGCTTTGTGTAACCCTGGCTAAAAAAAGGAAAATATGGGTTCCAATTTCAAATGAAGTAACACTTATTTGTTTGTTTGTTTCACCCAGGCTCAGCCCAGCTCAAGGGATTTTGCTCAAACTGAAAAAAGAAAAGAGAAAAAAACCCACTTCACTTTGGTGCAGAGACCCAAACTGGAGGATTTCAACATTAAAACTGAATATTTTGGAAAGTTCTGAGAGTACTCGAATAAGGCAGGGTCAGATCTTCTGCTGGTGTCAATCAGTTTACTGCCACTGACCTCCATGGAGCTATGCTCATTTACACCAGCTGAGGATCTGGCCTCGGGTGTTTGTTTTACAGCCATCTCGGTAGCAGGCACTGCTGATCGGCCTCTGTAATGTGCTGGGCAGTGTGAATATACCAGTATTGTTTCAGCCTGCTGGCATTGTAATCTGATTTGGTGTAGTTTCATAGAGAAACTCCATCTGAGAAATTCTGTGTCATTTGTGGGAATGCATACGTAATAGGGTTGCCAACCCTCCAGGATTGTCCTGGAGTCTCCAGAAATTAAGATTAATCTTTAATTAAAGATTATGTCATGTGATGAAACCTCCAGGAATATGTCCAACCAAAACTGTCATCCCTAATATATATGTTGCATATAATATAGTTGAATTCTGAAGTTGCTGATGTTGGTTAATTCTGCCTTCTCTCTCCTCTAATCTTCTATTTCTGAAGTTGTCATTGGTTAATTCTTCTTTCCCAACCTCTTCCTTCCTAATGATGAGGGCTCCCCACCATGTAGAATTTAAATGTAGACACTATTAAAACATTTAACAGCTTTTAGGTCAGCTGCTTTCCTGTTGAAAACTTGTTAACGTGTGATGGAGTTGGAGTATAATGACTAATTAGTCAAATGTAAAATGTGGTAGGTGACTTCATTGTACCAGCGTGGCTAGGAAACAAGAATGAAAAATTACTTACTGTACATCTTTACCATACATCTACACCTTGCTCTTCTTCCCAAAGGTACAAAGAGTTATTAATTCAGTCTTTGGCATAGCTGCTCATATATCAACTGCATGTCCATCCAGTCGATGACAAAGCAAAGCAACCACTTCCACAGCTCCTGACTCTAAGCACGGCTGCAAAAAGCATTAAAATGAGTAACTGGCTCTTGTCTTCGTGGTGGCTTCATCTTTTTATTCCTTTTTCAAACAAGCCCTGTTTTGAGTGCTTTGCTGTACTGTTAGCAGACAGATACAGTTGAAACATTGGCAGCGATGTTAAACGCTGGATTAATATAGGTTTGTTATTTTACTAGCACATCCAAAGACAAATAGTCCTACTGGACTCCACTCTTCAGCTGCAAATCAAAGTGTAAATGAACCCTTTCTCTGTTGTTTTAAAGTAGTTAAGGGGGCTCAAAATTATACTTAAAATAATTGCAGTCTCATAGACTATTGTACAATTTCTAATTATTTCTTTTTCTAAAATCCACGTTCCTGCTGCTCAGAAGTTTTAAAGGAAAATTATAGCCACTGTTAATGCCATGATACGACATAAATGTGCTCAAGATCAGTTTAATACTAGGATCGCTAGCCCTCTGGAAATAGAACAAATGCTTTACCAGATAAAGGGGTGAAGAAATGATGCCAGATTCTCTGCTTTGCTCTGTCAGCTTTTGTGGCACAAAAGAGATGGATTCTGAGCTTACCTCTCTAGCAATTTCACTAGTGTGGGGGAGTCCTCAGGAGGTTTTGAGTTGGAAGCTGCTTTTTCAACCCCTTCTCATTGCACAATCAAGGCTGGGTTACTGGAAAAAATCCTCTGCACCCAGAAATGTGTATGTGTTGTTGTAGGATAAGAAGCTGGCAGTCATGGAACTAGCCCACACTACGGGTATTTTTGTCTTTTCATGACCCTAAAAATTACTGCCAAGAACGTATCCCAGGTTTTTTTAAATTTT
Organism: Natator depressus; assembly: GCF_965152275.1. Classification (NCBI taxonomy): domain Eukaryota; kingdom Metazoa; phylum Chordata; order Testudines; family Cheloniidae; genus Natator; species Natator depressus. The sequence goes on along the minus strand of NC_134239.1, from coordinate 103,935,571 downwards.
GAAAATCTGTCACCTTAGACTTTTCTCATTCCTCAAAGGAAGAGAGATGGAATCTGAGAGATAAAGGAAACCTCAGTATCTGCTGATCTGGTTTGAGACGTGATGGATTCAAAAATAAGGCAGGTCTTCTCAGGAAGATAAGAATGACATGCTGTCAGTGTTAACTGCTGCTACAGCCTTAATACACAGGCTTCCAGAAATGTCCCATCCAGTCTCTCAAAGCCGGGTCTGGAACCGTGTGGGACCTTTCTCTAGTCTTCCAAGTTTTGCATTTCATCACCCCTATATAATCTATAATAGCTGTCTGAAGTCCTTCATATGTTGTATTGATATTGATCTCAAAGGCCTAAAGAGTTAAAAGTGTTTACAAACTCTCTCACTGTCCAACATTAAACAGTGATAGGTAGATCCAAGGTTATTTTAAACACGGGCCTTGGTTTTACTCAGTTACTTGGCAAACACCCAAAAGCATTCATTCAAATTAAAAGTTTATTGATAAAACACAAGAAAGAACAAGAAATCAAACAGGCATTTGTATCGGAACTGTGGTTGGGTGATTATGCAAAACAAACTCAATTAAAGTCGCCGACTTTCTAACTTCTCCCCGGGGTGCTCAACGCCTGCTCTGCTCCAGGTCCCGCCCCCACTCCACCGCTTCCCCCAAGGCCCCACCCCACCCTGCCTTTTCCCACCCCTGCTCTATTCCCACCCTGCCTCTTCCCACTCTAGCTCCACCGCTCCCCCCCAGTGCCTCCTGCACACCGCTGAACAGCTGATCGTGGCGGGCGGGAGGTGTTGGGAGGGAGGAGGGGGAGGAGCTAATCAGCGGGGCCTCCAGTGGGTGCAGAGCACCCACTATTTTGTTCCCTTGGGTGCTCCAGTCCCAGAGTTGGCACCTATGATAGACCCTTTAAAGCCTATCTCCTTTTGGAGGCAAAAATGTCAGTGTCTCTTATTTTCAGAGCAACCTCTCTCTGATGAAAACCCTTATTCTCAGTCTTGATGTGTAGAGGGCATTCACATATCCTGTGCTAAACAGACAGACACAAGGTGGAGGGGAGATGGGGTCGAAAAGGGGGTAAAATATGACTTTTGTTGATGTTTTTGGACCGCTGCACCGCTGGTTAGTTATGAAGGGATGCTGTTGGCTGGTAGGTCGATCATGACACCTACTGCTTGGATCCTGTTTTATCATCTGATCAGGGACATCATCTGATTGGCTCTTTTCTTCTTAGACAAGGCAGGCTTGGATGAATTCAGCATGGTTGACTTCATGAGTCTATGAAAAGCCAAGAGAGTGGGCGATAGGATAGAAGGAAAGAAAGGTGGGGAGGAAGCAGAAAATAACACCACAAGGGAAGGGAAAACACTGCAGGATCTTATCTGCCTCTGCAATGCTGGCAGTTAGATAACCCCATTGATTGGTGGAGGAATGGATGTCATGATAATGTGATGGCTTTTGGTACTCAAAGGTGAAAACAAAGTTCCTTGAACAAGGTGAAGGCCAGCTGGTGTTTCTGTCAAGAAGAAAGTCCTTTATATGAGCTGAGATGCATTGCAGTGCTGGCAGTTCCAGGGATGAGCTGGGATGCAAGGCGGGACAGGAAAAAGAGGGAGAGTTTTACTGAACTGATCTGATGAGAACTGATCATGTCTTTTTTCAAAGTCTTCTTTTAAGGAGCCCCAAAAGAGGACGAGTGGGTGTCATAGGTCATCTCCTTCCTTATTTTGTCCACCAATTAGGCCTAATATCCATCGCACCAATTTTGGTCTATTAACAGCTGGTTCCACATCTTCTGTTTTTACCAAGAATAATTTCAACAGTCCTTGTGTTATATCAGCGTATCCTTTTTGGTTTAGACCAATCCAGCTTCTTTGTCTGGTTATTTTTCACTTGTTACAACATTCAGTGTCGTAAACAACTTGGCCTATTTTGGCATGGTTATTGTAACATCTTACGAACCTTCACATGCTTTTTACACTTGAGCTCACCTTGTAGTTGCAACAGAATCCAAGGAATGTATAAAGTTTTAGAGCTCTTCTAATAGCTCACATTTAGAAAGCCTGGGTACTTGGAGGTATAAATCTGAGTAAATGGAGAACAATGCATTATTATTATTATTTTATTTATGTGGCAGTTGTGCCTAGGAGCCGGGCCCCCGTTGTGCTAGGTGCTGTACAAACACAAGACAATAGACTAGTAAAAAGAAAAATCTCCAGGGTTTGTCATATATTATGTCCAAAAGGTGAAACCTAGTGAGAAAGTGACCATCACAGGAGTATCTTCCTCACTGGTGTTGTGACAGAGATTTTAGGAAGCTAGGACATGATACTGGCAGTAACATGTAAAAAGACTACTCAATATTTGTTAAGGATAACATTTCTCAGTTACAATTTTTTTTACCCTCATGACTTACATCAAAAGTAGCCAGATGCAACCGATAAGAGTTCTTGAGTGCCAACACCTCTATTGTTACTTTGGAGATATGCCCCATGCAGACTACATATCGCAGTATGCAGTTCTCCATAAGGCTGGAATCAAGATAGAACATGGGCCCAGTAATTTATGTGGCCCTCAAATCTATATTGAAGATGAGGGCTGCTGGGATCAGCTCTATTTTATGCAACTCGTATGCGGTAACTGGGCTTTTTGTCATGTTGTCAGTGCAGCCTTCATCTGGCACAGTCCAAGAGCCCCCCAAGTCTATTGAAAACAAAGAAAGATGGGAACTGTCTTTGACTTGGAGGTTTTTGGAGGAAACACAGGAAATAATTAATTAACCTGTGGAACTCACTGCCATGAGATGTTCCTAGGCTAAGAAGACTCTGTGGGATTCCAAAAGGATTGGAAATTTATATAAATAATAAGAATTCCAAAGTGAGAAAGGTTTCTACCCTCAAGCTCATGAAATGATGGGGGTTAGAGAGAACCTTCTTCTGTAGGAAAATCATTTAATAACTGTCTATTAAAGGGTGACAAGCACCTTCCACTGAAGCATCTGGGAACTGATGAAGACAGGATACTGGATCACGGGTCTCAGCCACTGTGGCAATTGTTGCCTACTTTCCTATGAAATATACAACGTTGTAAATGTTGTGCTATAGAACTAGAGAAGCTTGTTTCATATCTTTCACTGGGAAAGTATTGCTCATTTTGCTGATTATTTTTTTAAAAAATTTACTCCCAGACCTGTTATTCCTGGATACTGTCATTATTTGAGTAATTCATCATCACAGCATCTCAACAGGAAGTTGCTCATTAAAGAGGAAGAAGTGTATATCAGAGAAGCTAGTCTGTTTAGCGAATTAACTCTCCTTCCTGCAGTCATCATGGCTATTGGCATAGTTCTTTAAAGAATCTTAAGGTAGTATCCCTGCGTCGTCTACATCTGTGGATGTTACTTTACATTGGTGCTTGAAGTTATAAAAACTGTAATGAAATATTAAACTCTGGGATATACAAATTATTTGGAAAAATAAGTAAAAGTTGAAATCTGAATTGTAATAGAAAAAGAGAGCACACAAGATCTGTAGCCTTAGCAAACACATACAGCTTCTGAGATGTGTCCTGTGAGATAGAATGCTTCTAAAATGTTGCAACTCACTGAGATATCTTTTCAAACACTAAGGTAACTGGCATGCCCACAGTGTTAGCAAGCGCTAGCTGTTTGGTTAACAAGGCTCAGTTGGCTAAAATTAAGGAGCGTTCAAGAAAGTTCATAACTTTTTAAAGATCAGGTTTATATTGCATCTCAGCTTGAAAATAAGTGATTCTTTGAGCCACTAAACAGAAATTAGATGTTTTCACCACACCCCAAGCAGAGGAACAGGCTTGTTTGTAATGGAGCAGCTTCCATGGGGAACCTCTGGATCCCTGCTAGTTGAAGTCTGTACCTCTCCTAAGAGGTTTATTTGCCTTTTGCTGGCAGTGGGCTCATCAGTAATCTTGACATGTATTTTACGCTGAGGCCAATCACATAGGCCATATGAAATGCACTGGTGAGTAGGATGTATATCCTAATTATGCAGCTATCAAAAGTCTCATTTCAATTCAACGGGTTGGATAAATTTTCTTACCTTCACAGTGTTTTAATAATGTCAACTTGGAAATCTCACTGCAGTCTATTTTGGCTAAGTATGCACACTGAACTAATTGAGACCTCTAATATAAAGAGGCAAACTCCCTGAAGCTGGTTGGAGTGGCATTTCCTTAATGTCAGATCTGAATTTAGCTGATTGATGTGATATTACAGGTTCCACAAAACTAATAACTGATGTGTGATTCTTCACTGTGTCATTCAGTTTTAACGACTCCAGATTGTAAATGTATCTCCCTTCCACCTCAGTCTCTTTACAGCTCTGTTTATCTCCTTGTCTCACTCCTGATTTTACACCTTCTGTCATGCTTCCCCCCATGTGTGCACTCTCCCCTCACTCAAATCCTTGCTTAAGCCTCATTACTTTCATCAAGCCTCCCTAGGTCAGCCTCTTCACCCATTATACCTCCACACTCTCTTGCACCTGAAGTGATCCCCCTGGGTTTGTTGTGGCCTGAATAAAGGCCTCACTCTTACTCAGGGAGAACCCAGTCTCATCAGTTTCAAAGGGTATGTGATGGCTGTTCAGTGCTTCCTGGAAACAAGCCTTTAAACTGTATAAGCTCTTCAGAGCAGGGTCAGTGGGTATGTCAGTGCTTCAAATGTGGGGTGTAATTCCCAACTCGAGGAGACATACCCATGCTAGCTCTGCTCAAGTTGGCACACTAAGGGCTTGGCTACACTTGCGAGTTACAGCGCAATAAAGGAGCCCCGGGCGCCCTAGCTCACTACCCGTCCACACTGGCAAGGCACGTAGAGCGCTCTGACTCTGCGGCTACAGCACTGCTGGTACTCCACCTCGGCGAGTGGAATAACATCTGCTGCACCTTCGCTGGAGCGCCGCGGCACCAGTGTGAACAATGTGTTGCTTTACTGCGCTCTGATCAGCCTCCGGAAACGTCCCATACTCTCCTTAAGTCAAGTGGCCACTCTTGTCATTGTTGTGAAATCGGCTGCAGGATACTGCCCTTTCAAAGCTCCATTTCGGAGAAGCCAGCTGCTTATCAGCTCCGAGAAAAAGCAAACATTTACTGTTTGCTTTGAGTGAGTGAGAGAGAGGCGGGGAGAGGAGGGGGGTCTGAACTTACAAGACAGCGTGCTGACACACTCTCAGCACCCCAAAAACCCACTCTCTCTCCCCCCACATACACACAACACGCTCCCTCTCACACTCCACCCCACACCTGCCATTTGAAAAGCACGTTGCAGTCACTTGCATGCTGGGATAGCTGCCCGTAATGCACCGCTCCCAGTGCCGCTGCAAGAGTCGCAAATGTGGCCATGCCAGTGCGCTGTCAGCTGGACAGACTGCAGTGCTTTCCCTACTGTGCTCTATGAAGGCAGGTTTAACTCACAGCGCTCTACGTCTGCAAGTGTAGCCGTGCCCTAAAAGGGGCTAGTCACCCCGAGTACTTGCCCAGCATCGCAGGCAAGCAGTGGCTTGTCCCTCCTGCTATTTTCAGCATTCTAGCTTGATCAGAGCTAGCGTAGGTACATTTTCTTGAACTGGGTATCACACCCCAGCTCTCTGTGTAAACCTCTGGCCTCCCAGGTCTTGAGCTCAGGCCCAGGAGTCCCCAGATAGCTGACACACCCTGGCCCTCCATCCATTGGCTACTGAAAAGCTACTAGGGCTATACCCCCAGCTAAGGCACCACCCCTGGGAACTCTGGAGGATTGCCCTGGCTCCACCGATTGGGCCAACCACACTATTTAAGATTTTTGTGTTAGAAATCTGAAGAACTGGTCCTGGGAGTGGTTCCTGAAAGACAGCTAGACTGCTCAATCCCCGAGAGCATAAGAAAAGAGCAAGAATCAGCTAGGCTCTCTGGGATTGGTAGCCTTTCAGAGAGGATAAAACACCTGAGAAACACTGATTAGGATTAATGTCCTTCAAAACCTCCATCTTGTCAAAAGTAATAAAGTCCATGTCAGTGAAGCATATGGAAGTAAAGCAGACACACATTTCTGCAGTAGGTCACAGACTGTGAGAGCTGAGGAGAATTCTGAACAAACTACCTGTTATGCTGCTTATGCTACGAAAGCTGCTCTACAAATTCAAGAATTGAGCAGGCCCTCATCCAACCAAGGTATATCTAGTTAATTGCTGATAAGAAAGGTCTGTTCTCCCTAAAGGTCTTCCATCCAAATACCAACTCTGCCTGGATTTGCTTTGCTTGTGAGATCTAGTAAGGTCACAGGCCCAGGTGGTCTGAGTGCAGTATCACTGGATGAAACCAATCATTAAAGTAGATAGAGACAGGAGGGGGAATTCTTACCACAGCAGCCAAAGGAGAGGGGGAGGCATGGGGGAGCACTACTATCCCAATCCAGAGAAATGAGTGGAGCGTTCCCTCTGTTTTTAGCAGAGAATTACAGTCGTGCACCTCCCATTCACCGTATGTTAACTTCTAGGTAAAACTCGAGCTATTCCTTTTAACTAGATTGATACCAATGATCCAATCTGCTAGTTTTCTTGGCAAAGTAAACACATCCGACAATCAGACTGATGGTGATGGTTGAAAGAAAAGAGCATATGATGTTTGTTAAAATGGTCATAAAAGTAACATATCTGGTAATACTGCTTAGATAGTAGAGCAAATGGAATGCCACTAAACACATACTGGGCAAATTTTTTTTTTGTCAGATAATTTATTTGATTTTTTTAAATTATTCAGCTAACCCTATAGTTGGTCAAATAGTCTTCTATCAATAATTAATTTAACAATTGTTGATGGAATGCATAAAATTATTCAATAAATGAACATTTGCCCTGATTTTATATGAGCTATAATAAATTCTCAGTACATGAAACAGAAAACCCAGAGACCAACATAAATATTGAGTATTCATAGTGGACTTTGTCATTTTAAGTAATATATTTGCATGTGTGTTGGTGTTTTGGAAATTGAAAGTGGGAATTTTATGTCCAACTGAGACAGAATTTTGGGATAAATGTATTACATATTGACAGTGTCAAGGTTCCTTCCCCACTCTGAACTCTAGGTACAGATGTGGGGACCCGCATGAAAGACCCCCTAAGCTTATTCTTACCAGCTTAGGTTAAAAAGTTCCCCAAGGTACAAACTTGCTTTGTCCTTGAACCGTATGCTGCCACCACCAAGCGTTTTAAACACAGAACAGGGAAAGAGCCCACTTGGAGACGTCTTCCCCGCAAAATATCCCCCCAAGCCCTACACCCCCTTTCCTGGGGAGGCTTGAGAATAGTATCCTAACCAATTGGTTACAAAATCATCAAAGACCCAAACCCCTGGATCTTGGAACAATGGAAAAATCAGTCAGGTTCTTAAAAGAAGGATTTTATTAAAAAAAAAGAAAGGTAAAAATCATCTCCGTAAAATCAGGATGGAAAATACTTTATAGGGTATCCAGATTCAAAACACAGAGGCTCCCCCTCTGGGCAAAACCTGAAAGTTACAGAAAACAGGAATAAACCTCCCTCTTAACACAGGGAAAATTCACATAAAACAAAAGATAAATTAATCTGCCTTGCCTGGCTTACCTATACTGGTTGCAATATTGGAGACTTGGATTAGGATGGGTTGGAGAAGATGGATTTCTGTCTGGCCTCTCTTGGTCCCAAGAGAGAACAAAAGGTAAGCAAACAGCACAGACAAAAGCCTTTCTCCCCACCCCCCAAGATCTGAAAGTAGCTTGTTCCCTTATTGGTCCTTTCGGTCAGGTGTCAGCCAGATTAGCTGAACTTCTTAACCCTTTACAGGTAATAGGATGTTGCCTCTGGCCAGGAGGGATTTTATAGCCCTGTATACAGAAAGGTGGTTACCCTTCCCTTTATTTATGACACCCCCCCCAAATCACAGATAGGGTGAAACAGTGGCTGTGATTTCTTCCTGGAGCTCTAGGATAAAACAGAGTTAATAAGACACATGCATCACTAAATATACTACTAACTGTATAAAGACTAACAATATTTCCCACATTTTAAGGATGATTTGGACCAGTTCATTCTGGGAAACTTTCACGGGAGAGTGCATCAGCCACTTTGTTAGAAGCTCCTGAAATGTGTTGTATGTCGAAATCAAAATCTTGGAGAGCTAAACTCCACCAAATAAGTTTTTTGTTATTTCCCGTGGCGGTGTGAAGCCACTGTAGCGCAGCATGGTCGGTTTGCAGGTGGAAACGCCATCCCCAAACATATGGGCGTAGCTTTTCCAGAGCGTAGACAATGGCATAGCATTCCTTCTCACTGATTGACCAGTGGCTTTCCCTCTCAGACAGCTTCTTGCTGAGAAACATGACAGGATGGAACTCTTGATCCGGTCCTTCCTGCATTAAGACTGCTCCCACACCACACTCGGACGCATCTGTGGTTACTAGGAACGGTTTGTCAAAGTCTGGGGCCCTTAGCACAGGGTCAGACATGAGTGTCGCTTTAAGCTGGTTAAAGGCCTTCTGACACTCTTCATTCCACTGAACTGCATTTGGCTGTTTCTTTTTGGTTAGGTCTGTCAGTGGGGCAGCGATTTGGCTGTATTGCAGTACAAATCGCCTGTAATATCCGGCCAAGCCTAAGAAGGATTGGACCTGTTTCTTTGACTTTGGGATAGGCCACTTTTGGATAGCATCCACTTTGGCCTGTAGCGGGTTAATAGTTCCTTGACCCACCTGGTGTCCAAGGTAAATCACTCTGTTTAGGCCTATTTGACTGTTCTTAGCATTAACAGTTAGTCCTGCCTCCCTTATGCGCTCGAAGACTTTTTGTAGATGTTCCAGGTGTTCTGCCCAGAAGTCCAAAAATAGGGCCACATTGTCAAGGTAGGTGACTGCATATTCTCCCAATCCTGCTAGGAGACCATCTACAAGTTTTTGGAAGGTGGCAGGTGCATTCCGCAGCCCGAAAGGAAGCACGTTAAATTCATACAGCCCAACATGTGTGATGAAGGCTGACCTTTCCTTGACGGATTCATCTAGCAGTATCTGCCAGTACCCCTTGGTTAAGTCCAAGGTAGAGATGAACTGGGCCCATCCCAGTTTCTCCAATAGTTCATCTGTGCATGGCATTGAATAGTTGTCTGGGCGAGTTACAGCATTTAGCTTACGGTAGTCCATGCAAAAACGTATCTCCCCATCTGGTTTGGAAACTAGAACCACTGGAGATGCCCATGCACTGCGGGAGGGGCAGATTACACCCATCTGTAGCATATCCTGGATCTCCCGTTCTATAGTAGTTTGAGCTTGAGGAGACACCTGGTAAGGCTGAGCTCTAATTGGGTGAACATTACCTGTGTCAATGGCGTGGTATGCCCGTTTAATCAGTCCTGGGGTAGCTGAGAAAGTCGGTGCATAGCTAGTGCACAGCTCCTTGATCTGCTGTCACTGCATACGCCCAAGGGTCATGGAGAGGTTCACCTCTTCCACGCCACCATCACTTTTCCCTTTGTAGTAGACACCTTCAGGCCACTCAGCGTCATCTCCTCCCTCGGCTGTAAACTGACAAACCTTTAATTCTCTGGCTTTAGAGAATTAATATGGTACACCTTGGGCTTTTGGTTTGAGGGAGGGAATACTATGAGATAATTAACAGCTTCCAGGCGCTCTTGGACCGTGAATGGCCCTTCCCACGACGCTTCCATTTTATGGGCCTGGAGCGCCTTTAAGACCATGACCTGGTCCCCTACTTTGAAGGACCGCTCTCTGGCATGTTTATCATACCAGGCTTTTTGCTCTTTTTGAGCATCCTTTAGGTTTTCTTTAGCAAAGGGCTAAAGAGGTTCGCTAAAGAGGTTCGGAGATTGGTTTGTAAGTTGGTTACAAAGTCCAGAATGTTAGTTCCTGGAGAAGGTATAAACCCCTCCCATTGCGGCTTCACCAACTGTAATGGCCCCTTAACTGGGATGTGGTACAGCTCTCTAAGCAAAGAGCAACTGCTGCAACACTAGGTCCCAACCATTGGAGTGCTCATTTATGAATTTATGTTTTGCTTATGTGCAATGTTTAAAATATTTGGACTTCAAATGTTTAAGTTATTTCCATTTCACTCTCAGTATATCTTGGTTTTTGTACATTTATATTCTTTGCTTACAGTACCTGGGGCTTCCTTGAGCTCTTGCAAACAAATTCGTGTATTGAAAGTTGATAGGCTTTGATTTTTGGGATGCTGTCTTCCGTCTCTGATTCTAATCATACTACCAAACCAAAAGTGTGCTCCAGTTAAGCTAGGGCTGAGAACTCAGTGGTGCTAAACCTCTCACTCTGGACTTTGAATGATTAAGGGACATAGTTAGATCCCATCTATAATGAAATATGCAAGCATGTTTTAATCACATCAGAAGCAACCATGTTGTTGTAATCAAGCAGGGTTGATTTTGTAATGCAGATGGAGGCATAAAGGAAAGAAACTGAAACAAAGCAAAACAACTCTCCCCCAATACACAGCTCAGGAATATAGGAACATAGGGAAATCATGGAAGTCACTGAAATTCTATCTCAGCCTAAAAAAAAGAAACCAGCCCCCCACTCTCCCAAGATATTAAATGAACATTGTCTCTTGCTGTTGGTCGAGTCTCCTTTCCCCACATCCTCTTGGGAATTGGTGCAGGCAGCAACTATCACAATATCATTTCACTTCTCCACTTCAGAGACATCCATTCTTTTCTCCAAGAACTATGCCAGGCACTTCTAGTTCATGAAAAGTTCAAGGATTTATTAGTTTGTCTAGTGGAGGCCTGAAATAAGAGACTTTAAGTTCAAGTCTTGCTATCTAGATAAAATGTTGTCACGAGAGGCTGTGCTGTTTTGGGATATTTTGTTCTAGGAAGTAACAAAGTCTGCCCTAGAGAGAGTGCTTATAGAAAACTTAATCTGGGTTAGAAGACATCTCCTTCAAGCATTATATCATGGTAGGAACAGAACATTTAGCCCTCATTTTATTCTTGTTCATTTTTGCTTAGGATTCGTAATAAGCACATGGTAGGATAAAATATAGCAATTTTCTTTTAGAACTGTTCTAGAAAAATACTTGCTTCTGTCAATGCTCATGAAAAAAAGGGCTCCTTCCTTGCAGGTGTAATGTCTTTCTAATTCCACTGGAAATAAACCCATAGACTCTGCTCGTGATTACATCAGCTGTGTGACTGCCCAAAAGAGGAGAGTGATTTTGCTGAGTGGCAGAAGAGTGCATACAATTCCACCCAGTTTCAATCAAGAGGATTTACTTTCCTAAAGGCAGTTACCAGGCAAGTCCATCCCAGACTCTTTTACATATTCCCAATAAGGTCACTTCAGCCTCCTCCTTCCACTGACAGAAGTTCCATAGCTGGATCCCTGGGGACACAGCTGCCAAAATATGAATTCTTAACATATGGTCTTGTCCTGGCTGCCCTTCCCACTCCCAGTTCATCTGTACTGTGAAAGTTCTGCAACCAGCAGTGCTGGTTAAGTGTGCCTTTAGATTTTTTGATTACTCCACAGGGAAGATTACACTTTGTCACTGGCTGCATCCACTGAGCTGGCCATGTGTTTGACACCCTGGCTTTACAATGCGATGACGAGGTAAAGCATTTCATAAGAGATGGACAGTTATGCAGTAATTTGGAGACAGAATAACTGAAATTATGTTTTTTTAAAGTAACAAACATATGCTTGGCTTGAAACTCCATAAAGAAACTCTGATCTTTTATTCTTCTGCCTTAACGACCAATGGAGCAATGAAATTAGAGGGGCCATTATAGAGAGCCCTTTGAAAACGATGGGTGTCTCCCATTGATTTAACTTTCTTCAGTAAAAATAGTCTTTGTAATTTCAAGACAACTTTTAAAGTAGCCTTGTCCTTGTTTCTTTATAGGATGGAGCTGTTTTCGGACCAGATCTTCAGTAGGTACTGTGCCAATAAATACCAAAATTCATTAAAACAAAACAAAGAAGTCCAAGGCAGGGAACTACCAGAAATAGTCTGTGTGTTGTTGAATTAGTCTCTGATTAATTTAATCAGAGGAAGCACTGCTTCAAGATGCAGGCATGAATATTTAACATCTTTCAAGACTCATGCCTATAGGAACTGAGACGGCGAAACGCTGAGTGCTGACAGCAAAGAGCTGAATCCATTCAATACCTATGGACTCGAGGCCTGTTTGTTACAGTACCGCACGAGAAAAACAGTGCCCGTTCTTCCTTACTGCTTTAGTCGAGCCCCCAACCAATCGCAGGTATTGTATTTCAATTATACTCCTCGGTGACACCAGGACTGGTCCAAAATGGGGCTCAATTCTGCAAGGTGCAGAGCACACTCCACTCCTACTGATCTGAATGGGTGGGGAGACTATTTTGAAAAACTTTAAAAATAAGACCTAGCCCCGTGGGGAGAAGAGAGGGAGAGGATCCCATATATATTTGTATTTGGGTCATGATTTTGGGAAGTAGTCAGGCACTATGCTGATGCCCTGCATGCAGGAGCCAAGGTGGATTGATAGAGGATTGAGTGTCTTGCCAGAGTGAGCTCATGTTTTGACCAATCCTGAGGTCACCAAATAAAACAAATGACTGGGATTGGCTTGAGAGCTGTAATCAAACAGTAGGGAATAGCAGGCAGACTTTAACCAACATTGATTGGGTGGAGAAGACCAGTACTTAACAAGGGCAGGAAGGGGTAGGTTTCTTATTCTGTAGATGGGCTGAGGCTGGCCATCCCCCACAACACTCATCAGCAGTGTCAAGTCTGGAGGGAGGGACCTTCAGCTGGAGGGAATAGGAAAGGAGGAAGCAGGCTTCAGAGATGGGCTGCCCTGACAGAGGGAACTTTGATCAGAGGCAGAGAGGAACTCGGTGGTGGGCTGAACAGTCCTTAAAGAGGAACCCTAGGAAGAGCCAAGCCTAGGAATAAAGCTGTAACTGGAACTTGTTTGTTTGTTAATGAAGTCATACCCTAGGAAGGGAGTTTTGACCTTAAATGCAGGTCACTGGACTGATTTTGAGGTGTAGGGAATGTCACCCAAGAAGTGCAATAAGCTGCTAGAACTGCACTGCTTGGAGTGTCTTATAGTGTAAGTAGCTGTATCTACTAGTGCTGTGATCCTATCAGATCTCACAAGCAAGCAGTATTGGACTGGGACATTACTTGAATGGGAAAGAGCTCACAGACTTTAAGGCAGGGGTGGGCAAACTATGGCCCACGGGCCAGATTGCTGTGGGCCCCGCACCGCTCCCAGAAGTGGCTGGCACCACGTCCTTGTGGCCCCTGGTGTGGGGTGGGGCAGAGGGTTCTGTGCACGGCCGTCGCCTACAGACATCGCCCCCTGCAGCTCCCATTGGCCGGGAACGGGGACCTGTGGCCAATGGGAGCTTCAGGGGAGGTACCCACAGGCAAGTGCTGTGCACAGAGTCCTCCCCCACCCTCCCGGGGCCACAGGAACGTGGTGCCGGCCGCTTCTGGCAGCAGCGGGGCATGGGGCCAGGGTGGGCAGGCAGGCAGGGAGCCTGCCCTGGCCCTGGTGCACGCTGCTGCCACCCCGGAGCTGATCCAGGAAAGCAGCGCCAGGACGGAGTCTGAACCCGTCCTGCACCCCGCACCCCAATTCCCTGCCCTGAGCCCCCTGCTGCACCCCGCACCCCTCCTGCACTCCAACTCCCTGCCCTGAGCCCCCTGCTGCACTCCACACCCCTCCTGCACCCCATCCCCCTGCCCTGAGCCCCTTCATACACCCCACACCCCTCTTCTGCCTCAACCCCTTGACCTGAGCCCCTTCTTGCACACTGCACGCCCTCCCCAGCCCTGCATACAATTTCCCCACCCAGATGTGGTCCTTGGGCCAAAAAGTTTGCCCACCCCCGCTTTAAGGTCAGAAGGGATCATCATGATCATCTAGTCTGACCTCCTGCACATTGCAGGCCACAGAACCTAACCCACCTACTCCTGTAATAGACTCCTAACCTCTCGCTGAGTTACTGAAGTCTTCAAATCATGATTTAAAGATTTCAAGTTACAGAGAATCCACCATTTACACTGGGTAAACCTGCAAGTGACTCATATCCCATGCAGCAGAGGAAGGTGAAAACCCCCAGAGGGTCTCTTCCAATCTGACCTGGGGGGAAATTCCTTCCTGACCCAAAATATGGCAATCAGTTAGACCCTGAGCATCTGGGCAAGACTCATCAGCCAGATACCTGGAAAAGAGTTCTCAGAGCCCTCCCCATCTAGTGTCCCATCACCAGCCATTGGAGATATTTGCTGCTAGCAATCGCAGATCGTGCCATTGTAGGCAGTCTCATCATACCATGCCCTCCATGAACTTATCAAGCTCGGTTTTGAAGCCAGTTAGGATTTTTGCCCCCACTGCTCCCCTTGGAAGGCTGTTCCAGAACTTCATTCCTCTGATGGTTAGAAACCTTCATCTAATTTCAAGCCTAAACTTGTTGGCGGCCAGTTTATAACCAATTGTTCTTGTGTCCACATTGGTGCTTAACTTAAATAACTCCTCTCCCTCCCAGATATTTACTCCTCTGACTTATTTATAGAGAAAATCCTATCTTCCCTCAGCCTTCTTTTGGTTAGGCTAAACAAGCCAAACTCTTTGAGTCTCCTCTCAGAAGAAAAGGAGTACTTGTGCCACAAGTACTCCTTTTCTTTTTGCGGATACAGACTAACACGGCTGCTACTCTGAATCCTCTCAGAAGGTAGGTTTTCCATTCCTCTGATCATCATAGTATCCCTTGTCTGCACCTGTTGCAGTTTGAATTCATCTTTCTTAAGCATAGGAGAGCAGAACTGCACACAGTATTCTAGATGAGGTCTCACCAGTGCCTTGTATAATAGACTAGCACTTCCCTGTCTCTATTAGAAATACCTTAGCTGATGCATCCTAGGACTTAATTAGCCTTTTTTTCATTGACGGCTCACAGTCATCCTGTGGTCAGTCGGTACACCCAGGTCTTTCTCCTCTTCTGTTGCTTCCAAATGATATGTCCTCAGCTTATAGCAAAAATTCTTGTTGTTAGTTCCTAAATGTATGACCTTTCACTTTGCACTATTAAATTTTATCCCATTTGTACTACTCCAGTTTACAAGGTCATTTAGATCTTCTTGTATGATATTCCAGTCCTCCTCCATATTGAGAATACCTCCCAACTTTGTGTCACCTGCAAATTTTATTATCGTGCTCATACTTTTTGTGCCAAGGTCAGTAATAAAATGTTATATAAGATTGGTCCCAACACCGATGCCTGAGGAACCCTACTAGTAACTGCCTGGTTACTGGTTTGGTACTCAGCACTTTTCCTTTTGAATCCTTTTGCATTTTGCTGCTAATGATACCTGGTCAAATTTGGCCTCTGAACCTATGTCCCAGCATAGTCCTGGTAATTTGTGATCACAAAATATGACTTTTTTTTCTAAATTACACACCAATAGGATTACAGAAATAATTCAAGATCCCATAGCATATTTTGTTTATTATATTCTATCTACCTACATTCCCCCTGCTTTTTCAAATAGAAACAGTATTCTTCCAATTCAAATCTATTGTATTAGTGTTCTTATCAGCTGCTCCCTCTCCCTCTGCCC
Source organism: Natator depressus (assembly GCF_965152275.1). NCBI lineage: Eukaryota > Metazoa > Chordata > Testudines > Cheloniidae > Natator > Natator depressus. Next base: position 103,919,938 of record NC_134239.1, on the reverse strand, counting down.
CCCCCCCCCCGCCGCCCCACCCAGAACTGGCTGCATTTTTAGTGGTAGGAAGTGCTCCCAGTCAGAAATATGCCCAAAACAAAACCCCAGTTCTTAACTCCACTAAAGTTTGGGAAAGCTCCAGTCCAGATATGAACTTTTCAGCTGGTGCCTCTCCAGAGAACTGACAGAATCCAAAACTCCAGATCCCAGTAATGGCTGATAAATGTTGGAAAAGTTCAGATCCAAATGTGATGGTTCAGGCCCATCTAATATCTCTTTATGATGTGGATATGTGTAATTGGATGGTATGCAGTACAGTTTCCATTTGTCGTGGGCTTTGGGGGCATATACATGAAAGGATTGATGACTACATGGTATTTATAAACACAAATAGGGAAAGCTGATGGAGCTGAACCGTTTATTGGCTGTGATGGGGAATACAAACCAAACTCTGGCCAGGAAAGGGTTAGCGGGGGCTCACTCAGCCCCACTACACCTGCAGCAGGTATCAGGCTTGGAGGGAGGGGTTAAAAGGGGGAGAGCTCAGCTCATCAGGGAGCTAGCTGGGAAGGAGAGCAGACCTCTAGCTCTCACTCCGTGGGGGAAACCTGGCTGGGGCCAAGAAGTGGCTAGAGCCTGCTAGAGCCTCCCTGAGGGCAGGTAGGCCTGATATGGGACTATTTTGATTTGCTTTCAGTGACTTGCCTATGGTTGCTAAGTGAGATTCCTGCAGGCGGTGCCCCACCTGAAGGCAGCAACAGCCACATAACAACTTTTGCTCTTGTGTACCTGAAAAGGACCCAGCTGAGGCTTGTTACAGGTCCAGGCATGACCCAATGGCACTGGGCTTTTCTGGCATGTTAATGACATCTACCCAGCAAACCCCTTGTATTGTCTGGAGTTCCAAAGCTGTCTCGCAATAAGCTGGTAGGTACAGGGCTTATATAACTTAACGTATCTGGCTTATTGGCCAACGTTTCTTTATGGAAATGAATGCTGAGTGCTATAAAGAAACGTTGAACTGTCAAAAGGATGATTGAAGCACCTGCCTATTATCTTTCAGGGAGAAAATTCACATTTGTCACAGCCAATCATCCGTGGACCAGGTTATGCCAAATAAAGATAAATCTGCCAGAATCACAATAGTGAGTCTGCCAATTCACTTTACAATGGATTGGTAATTATAGAGCGGGAGCATAGGATGTATCCAGGGGTGTGTCAAAGCCAGGGGCACATGAGCATATAAAATAACCTTGACAATGATATAGAAGGCAAGAGAGACACATTACTAGTGAATAGCATTATGGGCTGGAGGAGTGAGTTACATGTAAGTGACGTATGTCACAAGTAATGAGCATTAGAAAGCCCTAGTTATTACAGGCTAGAGTCATTGTGAAGCCTTCTTTCCTCAAAAATACACATTTGGGGGCTTGTCTTGCCTTGGGGTTTCCATGAAGCTAACAACTGAAAGTTGTTTCTTCTGTCTGCTCTAAAATGCCATAATTGTGGTGGTCTACAGCAGTGGTTCTTAGCCGGGGTACATGGGGTTTGCAGAGGTCTTCCAGGGTACATCAACTCATCTAGATATTTGCCTAGTTTTACAACAGGCTACATGAAAAGCACTAGCGAAGTTAGTACAAACTAAAATTTCATAGACAATGATTTGTTTATATTGCTCTGTACACTGATATGTAAGCACAATATTAATATTCCAATTGATTTATGTTATAATTATATGGTAACAATGAGAAAGAAATTTTTCAGTAATAGTGTGCTGTCATAGGTTTTTTTATTTTTATGTCTGATTTTGTAAGTTTTTAAGTGAGGTGAAACTTGGGGTTACACAAGACAAATCAGACTCTTGAAAGGGGTACAGTAGTCTTGAAAGGTTGAGAGACACTGGTCTACAGTTACCGAGTTTCCAGGCCAGTTCCTCACCTGATGTAAATCAGTGGCGCTCCACCAAAGTCCATGGGGGCTATGCTGATTTACACCAGCGGGCCCTTTCTCTTTAAAGCTGTACATAAGCTTTAGACATAAATGGTTCTAGCTGGAGATGTCCTAACCTCTGAGGATGGGACAAAAAGCAATGGGCTTAAATTGCAGCGAGGGCTGTTTAGATTTGACATTAGGAAAAACTTCTTAACTGTCAGGGTGGTTAAGCACTGGAATAAATTGCCTTGGGAGGTTGTGGAATCTCTGTCATTGGAGATTTTTAAGAGCAGGTTAGACAAACACCTGTCAGTGATGGTCTAGATCAGGGGTGGGCAACCTTTCAGAAGTGGTATGCTGAGTCTTCATTTATTCACTCTAATTTAAGGTTTCACGTGCCGGTAATACATTTTAACATTTTTAGAAGGTCTCTCTCTATAAGTCTATATTATATAACTAAACTATTGTTGTATGTAAAGTAGGCAAGGTTTTTAAAATGTTTAAGAAGCGTCATTGAAATGCAGATCTTATCAGTTTAGTGCAGTGGTTCTTAACCTGGGGTGCACGCACCCCCTGGGGGTACGAGATGTCCTTTCTGGGGGTGCGAAACATGCAAGATTTTTTTAGAAGGTAAATCATCGAAAACACAAATTAAGCACAGGCACGTAAGTACAACTACTTTGTGTCATCAAACCTATGTATTTATTACCATTATACATTTTTTAATGATTGCTGTAATATACAAAGTGTTTAAGTTTTTAAGTTTTCAAGTTTTAAAGCTAAATGTAGTGTAATTTTTTATAAGGGCTGCAGAGCGCTAGGTCCAGGCCAGGAGCAGAGCGCTAGGCCCAGGCCAGGAGCAGAGCCCTGGGCTGGCTGCCAGTACCCCAAGCTGGCAGGAGGGCTGAGCAGGGCCGGAGGCCTGGACCCCGGCTGGCAGGGGGCCGGGCGGCTGGAACCCCAGACCAGCAATGAGGTGGGCGGGGCCAGCAGCTGGTATCCCAGGCTGGCAGCAGGCTGGGCGAGGCAGATGGCCAGGACCCCGGCTGGCAAGGGGCCGGCGGCTGGAACCCCAGACTGTCAGTGGGCTGAGCTGGGTGCTGGTCTGGGGTTCCGCCAGCTCTTGCCAGCCAGCGTCCCGGACACCGGACCTGCTCAGCCCGCTGCTGGCCAGGGGTTCTGTTCACTCAGGCCGGCAGCGGGCTGAGCTGGGCCAGCGGCCGAGACCCTGGCTGGCAAGGGGCCGGCAGCTGGAACTCCAGACCGTCAGTGGGCTGAGCGGGGCTGATGGACAGAACCCCAGAGTGGCGGCGGGCTGAGCAGCTCAGCCCACCACCGGTCAGGGGGTCCGTCCACTGGCTCCTACCAGCTGGGGTCCTGGCCACCGGCCCTGTTCAGCCCTCTGGCGGCCTGGGATTCCGTTCACCCTGGCAGGCAGAGGGCTGAGTGGGGCTGGCAACTGGGACCCCGGCTGGCAGCAGCATGCCAGTAAAAATCCCTGGTCTAGATCATAGATGTTGGAACTGGGGGTGTTGCCGCACCCCCTGGCTTGAAGTGGCTTCCATTATATACAGGGTTTACAGTTCGGTTCAATGGCTCTCAGCACCCCCACTATAAAAATTGTTCTAGCACCTGCACCTCTGGTCTAGAAAATACTTAGTCCCGACTTAAGTGCAGGGGACTTGACTAGAAGACCTCTCAAGGTCCCTTCCAGACCTATGATTCTATGTGCTCAGCTATTTAAAACTAAAAAGATTTTTGTGAATTTCTGAGACACCAGGGTACACTCCAGACTGGGGTGTGTGTGTGAGAGACTGTCACCCATGCTCTCTAACCTGGGATGCCTTACAATGCCTTGATGCTGTAGCCTCCAACTTGGACTGCTCATGAAGCGTCACCAGCATGCAGATCACTTCCAGATGTGTTTGTGTAATTACAGCCTGGCCGTCACACCCTGGCTCTCACCAGCCTGAGTTATACTGTGGGGTAATTTCAACATACTCCCAGTCCTGGTCTTTACCCCAGAAATGTATGTCTTGTACTGCCACACCCTGTCCTGGACAATACAAATATATTAAGACCGTCATTCCTGTATTGGAGTAGTATATCATTTTATTACTTTAAATGGAGTTACCCAGACACTTCAGATTAAACACACTGGATTAGATAAAACAATAAAACAAGTTTATTAACTACAAAGAAATTTTAAGTGAGTACAAGTAACGAGGCATTAAGGTCAGAAATGGTTACAAGAAAAATAAAGATAAGTAAGTGCCTCCCTTAACAAACTATATTAGATTCAAGCAAAATTTCTCACCATATGCTTCCAGCACGATTGACCAAACTCTACAGGTCAGGGCCCCTCCCCCAAAGTCCAATGGCTGTTTCCTTTGTCTTCTCAGGTACTGAGAATGCGATGGGCAGGAAGAGAGAGGGCGTACCTTGGGGTGTTTGCCCCTCCTTTTATAGTTTCATTTTCCCCTCTTGAAAATATTTCCTGTTGAGAACCAGGAGACAATGAGTCTATGTGGAAGGATGTTCCCTGCTGTTTTTTTTTCACCCGTTTGAGCTTCCTTTGTTTTATCTTCCTGCTTGATGACTCTCTTTAAATGCAAATTAAGGCAAGCACACATTCCTTTGTTTAGGATTGACCTGTTTGCTGACTTCTGCCTGGGCAGGGCTGTGGGGTTTGTAATGTGTTGTTAACATCATACAGAATGTTGCCACACATATTTTATCAGGACAATACCAATGAGCAAATTATGAATTTTTAAATACTACCTTACAAGGCATACTTTGTACAAAGTTTATTACGATAGCGTGTAGGGTGTGAATACTTGGGTGTATTCTGCCACAGAACTGAAGAGCTAATCCAATGTGAGTTCAGTATTGCCATCTCTGATTGTTCAAAAATCATGAGATTTTACAAATAATGTATTTGGGATGTTTTTTATTTGCTTCCTTGTTTTTGAGCCTGTAGGGAGTTACATTTTCAAGCTTTTCTCCACAACGGTGAGGGCTAAAATCTTATAATTTAAAAAAATGCAATGTAATAACATGACTTTAGGTCCTGAGGCTTTAAAAATACAAACTATTGTGAGGCTTGTGATAAAATCACAGGAGCAAACGCAACCCTGGGTGTTCGTTTGTCCTTCCTTTTACCTTTAAAAAGACTTGCAGGCAAGATTGGGGGTGAAATCCTAACATCGCTGAATTCAATGACAAAACTCCCATGGACTTCAGTGGAGCCGGGATTTTCACCCTTGGCCTGTGTAGTATCAAAATGTGACTGATCTACATTTTGTGTGTACCAAAGATTAAATCACAGCACTAAATCCTGCAGTCCTCACCTACTTAAAATAAATGCTCCTTCAAGCCTAGCTTACTTTTGACTGAAAAAAACTCCAAGATTTGGCCCATAGGAATGAGAAATGGAAAGACCTGTCAGATTATATAGACAGATTACATAGCCAAAACCTGTTAGTTTATTAAGTGTCTCTAGGACTTCTCAAACTTTTTCATGCTGTGCGCTACATCTTAATAGAGTGATCATCTCATGGACTAGGCAGTGCTGCCAACTGTTGTGATTTTTATCATAACTCTTACAATATTTGTTGTATTACTTGAAGCCCCAGCTTTAATATAAAAACAAACAACACAAGTTTATTGACCTCATGGTTACACAGAAAACCTTAAAAACATGAAGTGAGTGTACCCTACAGGTTCAAAAAAACAGAAGACAAACAAAAATAACCCCACAATTATCATTTAAAAAATCTCATGATTTGAATATCAATCTCCTGATTGTGGGAGGCTTGACTCATGATTTTTGAATATTTGGCATTGGCACTACTGACTATTTGCCCACCTCCCATCACTGGTGCAATCATATGGCATCCTTGTAGCAACTGCAGCAAGTACTTTTATAAGGGCACAGAGATATTCAGAAGTTTTTTATTTTTTTTTCTTTTAATCAAGTTAGCATCTGGGAACAAGGAGGAAAGATACGCCACTATATGACTAGCCAGCTATCCGCAAACTGCCAGCAGATGCTGAGTAGACCACCAATGGTCCATGAACCACAGTTTGGGAACCTCTAATCTATGATCAATGCCGTAGTATTCCTTAAAGTACATCTCAAGTGGTGGAGCTTCCATCACTTCCCTAAAGCGACTATTCCACAATCTAATAATAGATCTCATATTGATGGACTTCAGGAATATCACCTTAATGCTATTCAACCTTTTAAAATCTGTTTTTCAGTAACTCAGTCCCTTATGAAATACTTAACTGAGCTTGCTGCTTTAAGTCCTAGTTATGCAGTGGTTTTAAGCGGTTTCACAAACATAACCATTTTATTCCAATGAAGTTCAGGATATCAAAAGTAGGGCTGGACAAATAATGGAGTTTTTGGTTTGCTGGCAATTCCAAAAAATTATAAAAATATTTAATTTGGGGTCAAACTGAAAATTATTTTTTTAACTTTTCAAACAAATTGAAAAAAATTGTTTCGGGTCAGACAATTCACTCTGATATTTTGATTTTAACCATCACTTTTTATTTAAAAAAAATAAATTTAAGGAAAATTTTGAAATGGGAAATTTGTTTTGAACTGAAATGTTGAAGATGATGAAATGAAACTATTCAGTTTGGGGGTGGAGGGTGGATGGATTGCCTGAAACTATTCAGTGAAACAGACATGAATCTGTGAAATGTTTCAGCATAGCCAAATCTTCAACTTTTGTTGAAAAATTTTTGATGGAAAATTTCACACAGCACTAATCAAAAGTGGCATCATTTGCACTATCTACTTGTTTCTTATCTCTAATAACCAAATAATGAATAAAAACTATCCAACCACATGCTTTGAAACCCAGTGAAAGTGCCTTGAATTCCTACTGTGATGCCTCCTGACTTGAAAGATGAAACAGATGAGAAATGATATTTCATTTTGACATTTTCTAAATTAAAAATTCCAGTTTTCTGGTTTGGAATTATTTTTTGGTTTCTGAATTTAAGCTAATTAGGCTGAAAAAGGAATTTGAAAAAAAAAAAAAGACAAAGTCAAAACCATAACATTTTTATTGACCTGAACAGGAGGGGGGAAAAAACAGTTTTTCAATTTGCAAACTTTTTTGACTTTTTGTCCTGATTTTGGATAGTAATTTTTTTTCAAACTCTCAAATATTCACAGGATGGGAAAACTGCTTCCAACCCAGCTCTGGTTGCATGGGGCTGCCTTCTGACTAGCTTGTAGGTATATTTTATCCTGGTTTTCTGATGCTGCACAAAGCCCTTCAAAATCCAATATTTTAAAAAAAGTGGCTTAAAAATAAAAGAATTGCCTCTTAAACTGAATCCATTCTGCTAGCGAGCTCATCTCTGGTGTTGAGTTCAGCACTGTAGAAATTTGCTTCCCTGCCTTCAATACTTCCCTTGTTTATGAGAATGATGCATTGCAAAATATCCAGCCTCCTGCTATTAACAAATCATTAGAAACTACCCACATGGCAAAACTGCAGACAAGCACTGGATAAAAATTTGAAAAGCATCTAATTCTTATTTTCAAAAGATTACCTAGGTGCTTATGACTCCAAGGGGCAGATTCTCAGCTGCGGTAAATAGGCATAGCTCCACTGAAGTCTCCATTGACTTCAGTGGAGCTATGACAATTTAAACTAGCTAAGGGTCTGCTTCTAAGTCTCAATGCAAGTCATTAGGACTTAGGCTCCTAAGTCACTTAGGCCCTATGTAGTTTTTGGTGAATTAATACAACTGTTGATTGGTTAGGAATAACAAACTCACTGTGATACTTCGTGGTGGGTACCCAGGGTTATGAGGCACTTCGCTACCACCTGTGGTTAGCACGAGGAAGCTGTGTCTGTGGCTGCCTGAGGTCAGCTCCCTGATACTCTCAGCCCATGGGCAGTACAAGCACTCCCTTCTCAGCCTATGCAAACTCCACTATCCCTCTGTAGGTAAGCAATAGGCACCATCCAACCCCTGAGCCCTCTGAGCATCCACCTGAAGTGTCCAGCCCCATTCCACTGGACGCTCACAGAATTCACAGATCTGCTATTCCCAAAGGAGCAGAAAACCTCAGCTTACCAGTTTCACCTCAGGATCACTCCTCTGCTCAACTTCCAGTGCTTGAATTTGTGTACAGTGAAAACCAGTATGAATGTACAGTATTTAACCAAGAACAGGGATTTAAATAATAGCAAGTAGGTAGAAGTACTGGAAACAACTGGTTACATGTAAAATAAAATCAAAGTACACTTTCTAGAGTCTAGACTTAACTAACAAGACACTTTCCTGGTCTAATGAAGTTTAGCTCACCCCAAGGCTTTCTTCCAGCATTTATCAGCATGGCTGGCTGTGACCCTCCATTCATAAGACAAAGATGCTGGCAGCTTGTCCACTAGGAAGGGGCAGCTCTGCCTTTTCCTGATAGACCAGATTAATTCTTTGATCTTAGCCGCCAGCAGGACACTCTCCTGCTGTGTGTTCCTTCCTATAGATTTTGTGTGATCTCTTGCTTACTGCGCAATCTTGATTAGGTGGTGGCTCGGAATGCAAATAGATTTAGATTGTAAGACACACAATTCACAATGGTCAGCCAGGGAAAGAGAAATGTCTCCTGCATGAGTAGAACTTGTTTATCACCTTCAGGAAACCTGTCTTAACTTACATAACTTAAAAACATAGTTTTCAATATAGATACATAACTCCTTAAATAGCATCCACATATACATCTTGTAATGATTGGGATGACCAGTGTGTTAGTAACTGTGGGTAGAGATCTCACATGCCACCCTTTGGTGCACTATTATGTAGACATCCAACCCAGGGGATCCCTGTGAACTCCTATCTACTCCTTATGCCCTCTGCCAGTTGGCACCAAGAGCATCTCTGGATCATACTTACCTTGGACAATATTTCTCAGATCAGGACAAAGTAGACCCCAGGAGAACCTAGTATTAGAATTAGTAAACTCTCACTCCCTGGGCACAGTTAAAGGGGGTTACTTCATTCCATTCCATTCAGCTATTAGCTATTCAATTGGAAAAGCTAGTTTGTTAGATTTCAGCTTGAAAATCTACTGGCACCTCAACAAATCCATACATTTGCTATCCTTCTCTCCCATGCATGCTTACATAATTTCAGAGAGTTAGGATCCTACGTGCTTTTCAAAATCCATCTAGGTGCCTATCTGCATCTTTAGGGGCCTAAATATCTTTGAAACCTTTGGCACTTTTCAAATCTTATCTATTATTATCATTTTACTTGTTTCAAGTAGCACCCACAATGTACTGGGCACTGAACAAACAAAAGATGACACTGTCCCCAGCAAAATGAGTCACTGCTCAATTAACTGCCAAATGCGTTAAATAAGTGACTAATGGAAAATTAACAACATACAAAGATGGATTCTTTATGGTGTTTTGAGGGAATGATTTCCTTTCATTGGAAGGGACATATCACAATTGGGAAAAAAAAAAAAAAAGAAGGTGGGCCAAATGGTCTTGCTGTAGCTTTGCTGAAGTCAATAGAGTTATACCAGGGATGAATTTAACCCAGTGAGTTTAGGTATGTTGCTGTTTTTGTGTGTGTAAACGGACAGATAATTGATAGAAAGTACAGCTCAGTAAATGTGAGGGTCTATAAAATAAATCTATATTTCATGTTGTTTAAATCCAAAGACAGTAAATCATTCATAAATCATATCGAATAGCCCAGAGTCTGGCCTCTGCTAAGGCTGCTTTGCCCGCTCCTGTCCTGCAATGTAATGCAGCTGTCAAGCCATCTTAACTGGCATATTTCTCCCACCTGCAAGAATCTACTGGGGGCACAGTGCTGGTGGAGCCATTTCTGTGCCACCTCAATACCAGCCCTAGTAGTGGGTGTGTCATGGGTGGGGAACAACAAGTCATGGCTGAAGAGCTTCACCTATTGGCCAGTCCCTGCTCGCCAGCATAGACTCTGGGGGACCCATGGGAGCCAGGTATAAACTGGAGCAACCTTGAAGGCTGCTTTACTTTGGGCTGGAGACCAGTTTGGCAGCAAGAAAACAGAGGCACTACAAAGGTGATTTACAGTCGTCTATGCTGTCTCCTCCCCTGAACGGCAATTGGCCCAGTGTAACTGGTACCCAGAGTCTGTCCCAAAGGATTTAGCTCATTTTGTACATGTTGCCTTCAAGTAATCATACACCACTGACTCATACATCATGGGATTAACAATCCTACTCATGGTATAAACAGAACCTAAATAAAATCCCAGAGAAAGGATATTGCCTTTTAAATGAATCCTGACAGCTGTGGAAAATATCATGTCCCAATACAATTCTTCCATACAACATACATTAATTCATAGAGAACCCCAAACTATTCCTCTGGATAGTTTGTAAGATTTTAGTTTATTATGGATTGGACATATTGAAGTAAGGTTATAATCTTAGTGTGCTCTGACCTGCGTTTCTACTGCTCTGTATAAACAGCAGTTACCCTATTAGATGGAGAAATGTTTACAGAACGAAGAAATAAAAACAAACCGATTTACTGTGTTGCAGAAATCTGAAACAGGGCCCAAAGGCAATGCATATGTTTTGTGCTTGTAAGACCTTCCGCTGATGGAAATGGACAGTTTAGACATGACAAACACGGAGCTCCTGCGCCATTGAAAAGAAATCAAATAGCTGAAGCCAGACAGCCTCACCTACAAACGTCTGAACATGGCTTTCACTTGCAGAAGACTATCATCTGTTCAGATGGAGCAGGTTTGGGGATCTCACTTTTTAATAGTTTTTGAATGTTTTTTGAAGTGACTTCAGTGCTGATGGAAAGTGCCAGATTGACAGCTCTGGAGGCTGAAGTCTATTTTGAAACAACAGAATGACATGCAGAATTACAGCATGGGAAGTGGCAAAACACACTTGTCTCCAGTACCCTGCCAACCTGGCCCTAGTTTAAAGGGACCATCACTAGGGAATGAGAGAGTGATTCATTCTCCATGCCTGGGTAGACCTTGGCTTCTCTGCTGAGGCTGCCATCGTGATATGGTGACAGGCTGTGATGTGGACATCAAATTAGCCTTCAATGGGTTTACACAGATGTTGCTGAAGGAAGAATTTCACTTCCAGAATCTTGGTAACTGGTATCATCATTTGAGACACTCAGCTAGAGCTAGTCAAAATTTTCAGAATGAAAAGCATTTTTTCCCCCTAAAGGGGCTTTTTCCTTCAAACAAAAGTTATTCTGGGAAACTTGCCTTTTTGCTTTTTTGTTTTGTTTTGTTTCCTACTATTTTTTTGCAACATTTTCTATCAAAATTTTTATTGCAAATATCAGAATCAGCACTGACATTGTTATTGACATTTTTCATTTCCTGAAAAAAACTATTTTTGGGGGTCAAATTAAAAATGTCAATAACTATGTCGGATAACATTTACAGAATGAAACATCTTGACTGAACCATTCTTTGGATTGAAACAACCATTACAGAATGGGAAACACCTGTGGATGAGAGCTGTGTCCAACCTGTAAGAAAATCAAGCTTGCCCACAAAGAGTTCTCCAATGGTCCAAGAAAGTCAGATGATCCTTATTGGAGATCCAATACTCAGAAGAATTGAAATAACATTATGTAAGAGGGAGGTGGACAACAGGACAGTGATCTGCCTTCCTAGAGCCAAGATACTATAGCTTCTGAAGTCATCGGACAAGGATCCATTGGTGATGGTTCATGTTGCCACTAATGACACTGTCACGGGATATCTCACAGATAGTGGATGACTTCAGGGAACTCAGACACATGAATAATATTCAAACAATCTTCTCTGAGATCCTTCCTGTCCCATGAGCAAAGACAGAAGATTCTGTAAACGAACCGCTGGCTAGGTAAGTGGCATAGCGTTTTGTTTTTGTGGAACATTGGTGCACTTTCTGTGGGGAAAGGGAGCTGTATAATTTGGGATGGTCTCCACCTCAGTAGAAGAGCAACCAATCTCTTTAGTGACAGGCTGGCTAGAGTAGTCAGGAGGGCACTAAGGGGAGGGTTAAAAGAGGGCAGATGTGAGCACACATTTAGCACAAAATTGAGATGTTGAGAACAAAATAAATCAAGGAGCCAAAGGACATGAAGAAAATAAATTTTTGAATTGCCTCTACCCCAGTGTTAGGAGCCTGGGTAACAAACAAGAGGAACTGGAATTACTTGTTTATAAGTATAAATTCAGAAACCTGGTAGGATGATTCCCATGACTGAAATGTTAAAAGCAATGGCTATAACATATTTAGGAAGGACCAAGTGGGCAAAAGGAGTTTGGGAGTGGCGCTCTACATCAAAAATGGCATTACTCGGTTCTGAGTCACTGATAACTCAGAAGAAAATGTTCTTGAATGCTTATGGATCAACATCCTAATAGATAAAGCACAAGATGAGGTATTAGTTGGTGTCTGCTATAGACCATCAAATCACACTAGGAAACAGGATTTCTGGCTCCTTATGCACCTGTCTATAATGTGCAGGAAAAAAGCAGCATGATCAGGGGGACTTCAATTTGAGTGACGGATGCTGGAGGTCCCATGCTACCAGTACTAAAATATCCTTGGAATGTCTGAATATTACGGCTGTCAAGTGATTAAAAAATTAATTGCGATTAATCACGTGATAAATATTATTTATTTATTTTTGGATGTTTTCTACATTTTCAAATATATTGATATCAATTACAATACAGAATACAAAGTGTACGGTGCTCACTTTATATTTATTTTTGATTACAAATATTTGCACTATAAAAAGAAAAGAAATAGTATTTTTCAATTTACCTAATACAAATACTGTAGTGCAATATCTTTTTCATGAAAGTGCAACTTACAAATGTAGAATTATGTACAAAAAAATAACTGCATAAAAAAATAAAACAATGTAAAATTTTAGGGCCTACAAGTCCACTCAGTCCTACTTCTTGTTCAGCAAATCGCTCAGACAAACAAGTTTACTTACATTTGTGGAAGATAATGCTGCCCGCTTCTTGTTTACAGTGTCACCTGAAAGTAAGAACAGCCATTCACATGGTACCATTGTAGCCAGCATCACAAGCTGTTAATGTGCCAAATGCACTAAAGGTTTGTATGTCCCTTCAGGCTTCAATGATCATTCTCCCCCAAGGAGTTCAGTCATAAATTTAATTAATTCATTATTTTTTTAATGAGAGTCATCAGCATGGAAGCATGTCCTCTGGAATGGTGGCCGAAGCATGAAGAGGCATATGAATGTTTAGCATATCTGGCACGTAAATAGATTGCAATGCCGGCTACAAAAGTGCCATGCGAAAACCTGTTCTCACTTTCTAGTGACATTGTGAATAAGAAGTGGGCAGCATTATCTCCTGTAAATGTAAACAAACTTGTTTGTCTTAGCAATTGGCAGAATAAGAAGTAGGACTGAGTGGACTTGTAGGCACTAACTTTTTACACTGTTTTGTTTTGTAGTGCAGTTATGTCACCAAAAAACCCTACATTTGTAAGTTGCATTTCATGATAAAGAGATCACACTACAGTACTTGTATGAGGTGAATTGCAAAATACTATTTCTTCTGTAATGAAAAATAATATAAATAAAGTGAGCACTGTACACTTTATGTTCTGTGTTGTAATTTAAATAAATATATTTGAAAATGTAGAAAAACATCCAAAACTATTTAATAAATTTCAAATGGTATTCTACTGTTTAACAGTGCAATTAAAACTGCGATTAATCCCGATTAATTGTTTTGAGTTAATCATGTGAGTTAACTGCGATTAATCGACGCCCTACTGAATATTATAGATTACAATTTCCGAACTCAAAAAGTGTTGCAGCCAACATGGGGAATTCTATATTGGACCTTATCATAACAGATAAAGAGTAACTGATCACAGAACTAAAAATTAATAGTAACTTACATACAAATCATTATGACTTGATCACACTTATAATGTGCAGTAAGAATAAGTCCACACCAGTAATCTATATACATACTCGATGTTTTAAAAGGCCTAATTTCACAAAGCTGAAAACAATTATGAGCCAAATCAGCTTGGAGGAAGAATTTAATGAGAAAAATGTGATGGATAATTGGGAATTGTTTAAGAACTATTTATTAGATGCCCAATAAACCACAATCCCACAACCGAGGAAGAAGGCCATATTGGTTAAAAACTGGCCTGATTTAGAGTGAAAGTGAAGGCAGCTATAAAATACATATATAAAACAAATGGAAGAAAGGGGAAGCTGATAGTAATTAATATGAATCAGAAGCTAGGAAATGTAGAAATTTGGTAAGGGAAGCAAAGGGACACAAGGAGAACTCTATCGCCTGCAGAGTTAAGGACAATAAGAAGTATTTTTGAGTATATTAGGAACTAAAAGAATCCTGACAGAGGTATTGGTCCATTACTAGATGGAAATGGTAGAATTATCAATAATAGTGCAGAAAAGGCCAAAGTGTTCAATAAATATTTCTGTTCTGTATTTTGAGGAAAAACAGATGATGTACTCAGGGCCGGCTCCAGGCACCAGCGTTCCAAGCAGGTGCTTGGGGTGGCAGTCAGAAAGGGGTGGCAGTGTTCCCGTGGCGGCAGCAATTCAGCAGCCGCTTCTCCCTTTTGCCGTCCGCGGCGGCAATTTGGCGGCCGCTTCTCTCTTCTGCCGCCGCAGCGACAATTCGGCGGCCGCTTCTCTGTTCTGCCATCCGCGGCGGCAATTCGGCGGCTGCTTCTCTCTTCTGCCATCCGCGGCGGCAATTTGGCGGCGGCAGTTTTTTTCACTGCTTGGGGTGGCAAAAACGGTAGAGCTGGGCCTGGATGTAGTCATATCATATGATAACTCTTTCCAGTCCATTAGTATTTCAGGAGGATTTTAAACAGCAGCTACTAAAGTTAGACATTTTAAAATCAGCATGTCTGTATGAATGGGAATCTTGATTAGGAGTAAAGTGGGGTTTTTTCCTCTCTATTTGACACTGGTGTGACCGCTGCTGGAATACAATCTCCAGATCTAGTGTCCACAATTCAAGAAAGGTGTTGATAAATTGGAGAGGGTTCAGAGAAGAGCCTCAAGAATGAGTAAAAGATTAGGAAACCTGTCTTATGGTGTTAGACTCAAGGAACTCAATCTACTTAGCTTAGCAAAGAGAAGGTTAACGGGTGACTTGTTTACAGTGTATAAGAACCTACATGGGGAACAAATATTTGATAATAGGCTCTTCAGTCTAGCAGAGAATGGTACAGTATACCATAATCCAGAGGCTGGAAGTTAAAGCTGGACAAATTCAGACTGGCAATAAGGCATAAATATTTAACAATTAGGGTAATTAGCCATTAGAACAATTTACCAAAGGTTATGATGGATTTTCTATCACTGGCAATTTTTAAATCAAGATTGGATGTTTTTCTAAAAGATCTGCTCAAGGAATTATTTGGGGGAAGGTCTACGGGCTGTGTGATACAGGTGGTCAGGCTAGAGGATCACAATGGTGCCTTCTGGCCTAGGAATCTGTGGAAAGTACTTGATAAAAAAACATTGATTAAAAATTTCATGCCAAATCTCTTACAAACCTGACCGTCCATTTTCAGCCCTCCTGAATGGAAACAATTTCAAGTTTTCCCTTACTTTTCTTTTTCTACTTTTCAGCCTGCTGTACTCTCAACCTGGGTGGAGTTTGCGGGGCTGTCAGTAAAGAAAAAAACAGGAAGAAAAATCTTTTGGGGTGAAATGCGGGCCCCATTTAAGTCAATTGCAAAACTCCCATTGATTCAGTGGAGCCAAGATCTCACCTTCTATTTGTAAACTGAGGAACTCTGTTCTGGAGTCAGTAACACATAATAAACATGGGACCCCATGATGCCATTTTTAGAGAGTCACTTTTCAGAGGAGAGCTGTGCTTTAATATATTTTGTCAAGTGTTTCCACTTAAGCATTTCATATTAATGCTTCTATTCCTCCTTGTCTGCACAGTAAGGTTACACCTCACTTGAGTTCTTCTTCTCCCTTAATAGCAGTGGGGGGATGGGGGTTTCTAAACTTACTGTGTTAAACATGTGATTTCAGTATAATGAATGCTTGTCAAACTGATTTTTGGCATCTTTAAAATGGGTGGATGTGTTAAGCAATTTGTGCTAAGAAACAGGCATGATATGACTTAAAAATTACAGTGGGATCTATGGATAGGCTGAATTATCCAGAACTGCTTCTGAATAATCAGGTGTTGGCTGTGTTTGCTGTTCCACTGGCAGAGGGGATGCTTCAGAATATACGGGGTTGCCAAATGGATTGTGTTCTTTTGGAAATGATGCCAGGTATTATTGCATGTGCGTGCATACATATAGAAAAATAAATTTCCCAGATTAACTAATAGGAAACATTTGCCGATCCTGGATTCTTCTCATACATCCAGCTAGCAGAGCAACGGATACGACGTATAACCCTTTTCCTTCTAAAAGTGGAAACTATGGGCCTAATTGTACTCTCAGTAATACCAATGCATAAACAGGAGTGAAACAGAATTTTCCTAAAATCAGAGCTGGTGGAAAAATGAAAAAAAAAATCCCCCCAACTTTTTTGCTGACTATTTTCCCTCCTATTTTATAGTGAAAATTCAAAAATTTCCAGGCAGCTTTAGAGCAGCTTTTCTATACCTAAAAATGCCTAGATCTTAAAGTCTAACATTTGGGCCCTTCCAGGGCGGGACAAGTGCTGGGTTACACTGGAAAGCTGGAATTCTACCCTACAAATCTTGCCTTCCAATGGTGTAACTCTCCAGCTTCTAACCCTTCAGGGCTGCAAGAGTGGAACAGCTGTTTGAAGCTGCTCAGAGATCTGGAATATCCTGGGGAGATGGATTAGTGCAGGTGACATGGTCAAAGGTTCACAATAAAATCATTAATTATGCAGCCTTGTAATTTACCATATGGGAAACACATCCATATGTATATATATGGTGGGGTACAAATCAAGAGTAAAGAGTGTTTAACGATATAAAGGAAGGTAAAATAGTCATATGGATATGTAAGTGAGACAAAATCTTAGCCTTATCAATGGTTCACAGTCAAGCGGGAAGGGCATATTGAGTGAGGTCCTGCAGGAATCTGTTCTGGGTCCAGCTTTATTCAGTATCTTCATAAATGGTTTGGATAATGGCATAGTGAGTATACCTATAATGTTTGCAGATGATACCAAGCTGGGAGGAGTTACAAGCACTTTGGAGGACAGGATTAGAATTCAAAATGATCTTGACAATCTGGAGAAATGGTCTGAAATAAATAGGATGAAATTCAATAGGGACAAATGCAATGTACTATGCTTTGGAAGGAATAATCAATTGCACAAATACAAAATGGAAATTAATGCCTAGGAAGTAGTACTGTGGAAAAGGATCTGGGGGTTTTAGTGGATCACAAACTAAATATGAGTCAACAATGTAACAGTATGGCAAAAAAAGCGAACATCATTCTGGGATTTATTAGCAGGAGTGTTGTAAGCAAGACACAAAAAGTAATTCTTCCACTCTACTCAGCACTGATAAGGCCTCAACTGGATTATTGTGGCCAGTTCTGGGAACCACACTTTGGGAAAGATGTGGACAAATTGGAGAAAGTCCAGAAGAGAGCAACAAAAACGATGAAAGGTCTAGAAAACATGACCTACCAGGAAAGATTGAAAAAACTGGCATTGTTTAGTCTGGAGAAGAGGGGACATGATGACAGTCTTCAAGTATGTAAAAGATTGTTATAAAGAGGAGGAGGAGGATAAATTCTTGGTTTTATCCATTGAGGACAAGACAATAAATTATGGGCTTAAATAGCAGCAAGGGAGGTTTAGGTTGGACATTAGGAAATACTTCCTAACTGTCAGGGTAGTTAAGCATTGGAACAAATTACCTAGGAAGGTTGTGGAATCTCTGTCAGGGATGGCCTACATAATACTAAGTCCTGCATCAGTGCAGTAGACTGGACTAGATGGCCTATCAAGATCCCATCCAATCCTACATTTCTATGATTCTAAGTACCTACGTGGGGAGAAGATTTCTGATAGTAAACAGCTCTTTAACCTGCCAGAAAAAAGACAAATGGCTTCTATTGAAGTTTGACAAATTCAAACTAGAAATAAGGTGTAATTTTTTTCAAGAGAGAAAATAATTAACCACTGGAACAATTTATCTAAGGATGTGACAGATTTCCCATAACTTGAAATCAATATGGGGATGTTTTCTACAAGATATACACTAGCTCAAACAGAAGTTATGGCCTTGATGCAGGAATCACTAAATTCTGTTGCCTGTGTTATACAGGAGATCAGAGAAGATAATCATAATGGTCCCTACCAGCATTAAAAACCTGATATGATGATGGAAAGGGAGGGTGAGTTCCTAATGTGATTCCACTGAGTTCGATGGGAGTATAAGCATAAGTCAGCATGGAATTTTGTCCTTGTATGCATGTGTTTGTTTGAATGTGTCTATCTAGACCAGGGGTTCTCAGTCTTTTTCTTTCTGAGCCCCCTGCCCCCAACATTTATAAAGACTCCACGGCCCACCTATGCCACAACAACTTTTTTCTGCATATAAAAGCAGAAGTAGCAAGCAAGGCTATTGCCCAGGGCCCCAAACCACAGGGGGCCCCACAAATCTAAGTTGCTCAGGCTTTGACTTCACCCCCAGGTGGCAGGGTTCAGGGCCCTGGGCTTCAGCTCCGCATAGCAGGGCTTTGGCTTTCTGCCCTGGGCCCCAGCGAGTCTAACACTGGTCCTGCTTGGGGGACCCCCTGAAATCTGTTTGTGGCTCCCCAGGGGGCTCCAGACCCCTGGTTGAGAACCACTGATCTAGACTATATATAAATATATACTGTACACAGATAAAAGCCAGAATGTTGATAGGTACGTGTGTGTGTAGATACAGATTATGTGTAATGTAGTGAGAATGATTACTCAGTCAAACAGATTTCTATATCAAATGCAGTTGTCTTTACTGCAAAAGGGAGAACAGATGGTAGAGAAGCACCCCAGACAAGCTGCTGCTTTAGACTCTGGCCTTCCACAAACAAGTTGCAAATACTTCTGATCCATGGTCCAGTGATTAGAGAAACCAAATTCAAAGGATAAAGTTGAGAGGGGTATGATAGAATGCATAAAACCCCAACAGATTAAGTTTCACAGTAGACTATCAAAGGAATATTGAAATATAGGAATATCAAATACCAATACTTTATTTTTTATGTTTTGCATTTACTGAATCAGTTTCAACTATATGAAGTCCTCTGTCCTTAAGCCCTCCAATATAAATTTTATTGGGTTTAAAGAAAACAGATTGGGAATCTGGGGCAGAACTATATTTTTTCTCCAGTATAGATTTTACGGTTTTGCTGAAGGAAGCTTCAAAAACGTTTGAAGTGCTGCTTGTTTAAAGCTACTTACATTTTTAGTAGGGGGAAAAGCAAGAGAAGGCATTGAGAGCTAGTTCATGACCGCATAAATGACAAGGCACGCTTTCTGTAAGTATTAAAAAGATTAGATGCTTCAAGGAGGGGGTGGCATTTTGCTGGCTGCTAACAAGACAGAATGATGCTTTGATCCATTTGCTTCTTTTGGAGTCAAATCTTGTTAATCTCATTATCAGCTAATTATCTGAGATGTTAAAGGTCATTAATATCCTGCTGCTGAATGTCTACCACCAGATAACCAGCAATAATCGCCTTTGCTCTAGCTATGTTACACAGGAAATTCTTCATAATCCACCCTCATTAGGAGGTGCATTACAAAGCAGGCTTCTAAAGCAAGGCTCGGTGTGGT
Source organism: Natator depressus (assembly GCF_965152275.1). Classification (NCBI taxonomy): domain Eukaryota; kingdom Metazoa; phylum Chordata; order Testudines; family Cheloniidae; genus Natator; species Natator depressus. The sequence goes on along the minus strand of NC_134239.1, from coordinate 103,900,193 downwards.
AGAGAAACCACCAAGTATAACTGGTATCAGCTAGTATTTCACTGCAGGTTCTGGATTCTATCTATCCAGATTCTTCGTTGTTTCACTGTTGTTCATCATTAGCCTCCATTCTGTGACTGTCTGGTAGGTAGTTGGCACTACACCTTCCTTGACCTCTTGGGGCTTCTCTAGCCAAATGGTCGTTTTAAGTCAGGTTAGCTAACACACTGGGAAAGGGCAAAGATAATGTTTATATACACAACTTGCATGAAATCCTATTTAAAACCATGCCTTTAAAAACATGTTAACTCACAGGTTTTACACACAACCATTTTTTCCTAGTGTAGGGAAACACATCACTTTTGATAACACATCCCAGTACTTGGATGAGGACATGACAATAACCGAATCATGTTTTTCATTTCTGTAGCATTCTTCCAGCCTGAAGCACTCTGCAAATTATGTGCACACAGCTGAATGGTGCACAGCAAAACAGTGGGGGAGGAAAGGGAATGTTTAAGGAAGCAAAGAAGCTAGAAGTGGAAATCATCATCCAATCAATTTCCCTGCCATGTGAGATTGTTTCCTACAATGCATTTTTATAGAAGTGTCCAGTCTAGATTTAAGTAGCCCAAGTGATGGGGCTTCCCCTATCTCCTGTGGGAAACTGTTCCACTGGCAGATAGACCTCACTATCCGTAAGATTTGCCTACCGCTCAACCTAAATTTTCCCTATTTTAATTTCTCCCCACTCAGTATCTTTGAATCAATGCAATTTTGGCCATCATTGTTCCAGCTTGTACAAAGCCATCCCAAGTATTGACATTCCAGCCAGTTAGGTATGTCTGTATGAACTCCTAGTATGTAAGATTCATATTTTAAGTGACCACCAGAATGCATATGCAAATCTCCTGCTGCTGGGGACTGCTCGGCCCCCTGGCTCAGTTGGAACTTGTTCCTTGAAAATGTTTGCAAATGTCTGTTGCTTATACCACCACTAGCTCTAGTTATTCTGTTTTGAACCACTCTACATAATTCCTTTCCAGCTTTGATGTTTACAGTCTCCTGATGTTATCCTGTCACCACTTCATTGTCACTGGCCAAAATTTCTGTATTTACCTCCTTTAATAAGAGATGGACAAAGCCAAACATTTCCTGTAAATATTCTGTTAAATCAAATAGTGCATTCACTTTGGCAGCTTGCTTTCTACATATATTCTAGAGAAAAAGTTTGCTGACAGTGATTGTCTGTAGCACAAGTGAATTTTAAACAAGTATTAGATAATATTCATAGAAAGCAAACTTTAAACACTTAAGCATAGGTACTAATGCTGGAAGTTTGATTGTAAAATTTGTGCTTATCCAAACAGAAACAGTAACATGTGATCAACGTGTCCAATCAAAACTATTTACACCGCTCAAATTTTGAATGTTGAATATTTGCAGTGAACTGCTTATTAGAGATGGCTGACATTTTTTCATTGAAAATATTTTTCAACAGAAAATGGCATTTAAATAAAAAAGAAAATTCTCCCCTTTCTCCTTTTTTTACCCCTGGAAAAGCTAATAGAAAAAGGGAGATAAAGGGAGAAGGATGGAAACTAAAACAAAAATAATAATGGTTTTTAAAAAAACCTGATATGTTTCTATTTTCAAAACCTCAAAACTGCAGTTTTAATTTTCATCAAAAAATGGGAAAAAATTGAAGGGTGTACTTGAAGGGTGTAAAAATTGAAGGGTGTAAAATATTATCGTAGAACCAAATAATATTTGCCTTCCAGCTCTTCTAGTCTGGAACAATCTATTGATCGAGAATTAGTTACAAAAATTGTTCAATGAAAATTTAAAGAAATATTTAGATCTATCAGATATCTAATTTGAGAAAATGAGAAGCTGCTTGCAGAATGTTCCACAGCAGAAAGAGTGATGAACTTCCACCAAATAAATTGCTCACTAATTATGGCCAGATGCTCAAAGGTATTTAGATGCCTTCAAATCAATGGCAGTTAGGTCCAGATCTTCAAAGCTATTTAGGCACCTATCTCTTTAGCTGTACTTTTAGGGTGTGATTTTGAAAAACACTCAGCACTGGCCTAACATTTGACTTTGATAGGAGCCAAGTTAGGCCAACATGGATCACATTTGAGGCTCTCACCCTTTAAATTTCCTCAGAAATCAATCCCCTTAAGTCTCTGAAATCAACCCCTCTTGTTCCTACAAATGTTCACTGTCTGTCTGGTAATGCGGTGCCTGCAACTGAATATGACATTTCAGAAATGATGATGCTTCTGTTTGGGTAACACAAAAATTGCATCTGCCTCTTGTGCCACCAAATTTTCTTGCAGACCCATATTTAATATGATGTCAGGAGGTCTGGATGGAGGAATCCTGCAGTTTCCAGAGGAGAACCAAAGATCCTTCTGTGCCCTCCTTCCCTCCCTCCTACTGTTGTCTTTGTGGGGAAGAGCAGGCTGCTACAGATTTCTTCCATTAACTTCCTCCAATCTACCTGAGATCCACAGAAGGAAGGGACCTGAAAATTACTAGCCTTGAAAACACCCGCTGCAGTGAAGCCTGGCCGGGTATGTCACTCCATGTGTATATCTTGGTTTCGTATTTTGATCAGTTGGTCCTGCTTTGAGCAGGGGGTTGGGCTAGATGACCTCCTGAGGTCTCTTCCAACCCTGATATTCTATGATTCTATGATCAGTTCTCATGGATGGAGACTTTATTTCACTGCATGAAACTATTAGACTAGAGCAAACTGCTCTGTCACAACAACTGCTTCCCTGGAAACCCATCCTGTGCTGTAGCTTTACAACTTACTTCAACACCTGCCTGAGCAGGGATATAAACTCTAGTCTTTGATTGTCTTGACCGCAGCTGTGTTAAGTTGCACTGCTACAGCTTTTTAACGTTTTATAGTTAGGGTGACCATATTTCCCAAAAGGGAAACAGGACACAGCGCAGGGTTGGCCTGAGCTGCCCAGGGCCAGAGCTAACAGCCTGAGCCTGGCTGCTCAGGGTTGGGGCTCACAGCCCAAGACCTGGTGCCTGGCATCGCTGCTCACCCCCCTGAACATTCCTCTGTGTCCCCCCCCCAAGGCGGAGTGTCCCATTTTTTTGGGAAAACTGAGGATTTGTCCCATTTTCTCTTGCCACCCAATGAGCAAATGGGACAAATGCCTAGGTTTGCCAAAAGAGTCAGGACGTTCGGGACAGGGCTTAAAAAGAGGACAGTCCTGACCAAAACGGGATGTATGGTCACCCTATTTATAGTGTTCATTATAAATCACATCTTCACCAAGCTAATTGTTTCTGAATTCCAGGCAGTTCTTTGCGAATGATGCACTTCCAAGAAATACACTGAGCCATGGCTCGGGACCATCCTCCCAGCAAGACAGTTAGGGATAGTGGTTGGTAGATGAATAAGCCACTCTGGTGACATTGTCTTCTGACCACCAGGGAACTTTCTAGTGGCCACAGTTCCTTAGAACCCTGCAGATCCCATTGAACGGTGGTTGTAATTCACGTCATGTGGTAGGAGACCTGGGCCCTATGGACTCAGGACACCTGACTCCCCATTGAAATCAATGGGAGTTAGGTGCCTAAATATGGCCTCAGTGCTTCACTCAGTCAGCTCTGTGGTACCCCAAGCATCCTGGGCTATGTTATCATAAAATAGCATTTTCTCTTTAACAAAACATGAAATCTTAAAGTTGGGACATATGTCCATGAATCTTCTTGAAGGGTGGTTTGCATCTGCACTGTCATTTGCCCATGCAGCTGTGGGTAACTGCATGCATGGAGCTCCTCTGCACGTATAAAAGTAGAACGTGTGGGCAAAAAAGCAGATGCTTGCACAAAAGAGGATTTATCGCATGTGAACACGGACCTCAACATTTTTTTAAGTGACATAAATATGAGCTTTAAAATAGTCCCAGTCTGTTCAGTAGGAGCTCGCGCTCTCATTTTAAAAATGGCTGTTGCTTTTTTTCATTGTTTCATGAAAATAGGAAGCTTAATGTTCCTCCACTGGGAGGCTAAATGCTGCCTTCCTTACTCAGGCAAAACTCCCATTAAGCATGTTGGACCGTAGGATTTGGCTGCGGCAATTAGGCTATTTCTGCCCAATGTGGAAATGTCATGCTGTGGGGTGGGAGAAGAAACCATTATGCCAGTAATGCTGGACATAAACACATACATGTGGCTGCTGTAGAATAGGCAACTGTGACATTAAAAATGATCTTTACTATTAAATTACAGTGTGAACTAAAAACTGATATGCTGTAAAACTGATCTTTTAAAAAAACATAATCCTGGTTAATAAAATGAGTTAGAGGTTTTGAATATTTTTTAGCGGATGGCCATACAAATTCTGACAAGTTAAGGCTAAATATACATTTCTGCGGCCACCGTCATCTATATGTTGTGTGCAAATGGAGAAAATCACATGTTGGCTGTAATTTCATAAGACCAGCGGGATCAGTCTTAAATTCACATGTTAAGATAAAATGGTGCAATTACCATTGCAGTCCATCTTTCTGGAATCCCTTCAGTCAAAGAACAGTCAACCATAATTGCGGATCTTGATGGAATATAGATGTAACAAAAATGTTTAAGACCACTGTGATTACATCATCTGCCTCTTGAAGATCCCACACTGTTCACTCCCAAGCCCAGAAAAACCACAGCTTTCTCTGTACGTTGTAAAGATCAGTGATATTGTACAGATGAACAGAGAACAAACAAAACACAAGTAGGGCTTATAAGGATTAGTATGCATATATACATACATTCACTCCCCATGCCCGTAGAGTGAGGGGAAAGGCTTAGTGGTCTAAGCTTCAGTTTAGACTCCCTGGAACCACCAATTCAAATCCCGGCAGGGTTGACTCAACCCTTCATTCTTCTGAGGTGGATAAATTGAGACCCAAACAATTTACCACATGTGAGTCTTTCTGATGAGACTTTGAAAACAGAGGAGCTGTCTGTTTCTGTGGACACTGAGGCCCACATCTTCAAAAGTGGCCAGTGGTTTTGGATTACCTCAGTTTGGGACACCACAGAAGGATGGTGAAGGGGAGAGGGGCAGTGTGCTGATACAAAATGACCCATTTGCACCCTCCTCTTTTCCAGAAGGCTTTCTTTTTCCACGCCACAAGGAATTGTGTATAAAGTGTATATCCTGTTTCCTAGTCATAATAGAACAAGGAGAGGTACCACATATGGTGCCATGTAACTAGTGTGTTTAATTCACTCTGGAGAGAATGTGTTGCCACAGCCATCCCGCAGCCTTATGAAAGTTATAATAATCACCATTTTAATTTTTCCCCACAACTTTGAGGCTTAATAGCTTTAAAATCTTACAAGTTGTAAAAACAATTAAAGCAATAATTTTAAAAATAAGCAGAATGGGGCCTTCAAAAGAATGTGAACCTTTAACACTTCACGGTTAAATAAGGGCCTTGTAATAGTCACTTGAAGGCCAACCCTGAGAAAATGCAGAAGCATCCTGTGAATTTGTTGATGCCAGTTCAGACAGGCTGTTTATTTTCATGATTTCATGGAAGAATTTTAATTTAATGAGTGTTTTATACACTAATGTAAAGCATAGTTTCAGCCCTATAATTATTGTGTCAAAATATTTCTGCTTAAACAGCAGCAGCTGACTACAGAAATGTGATTTACATCTGAATTGTATCAGGGGGACACTGTTAAAAGTAATCAGTGTGTGCTTCTTAACTGAATAAAAAATTAACAAAGAATAGCAATGCCTCTCACAGCCTAACCTCTTGTGCCTTCATTTAAACACCATGCCTATTTGGTTACGGGGCTTTTTAGGGCTAGAGTTTCAAAACAAATATAGTGCACATTGTAGTGCAATGTGCCAATTTGCACACTCGTTTACTGTGATTGCACACACAGCTATGGGAATTGTCTGAGCAAATTTCCAATCCTGATCATTGTGAGCACAAACTATTTCCAAATCTGGCCCTTAAACTTTCTGTTTGGCTTTAACAGATTTTAAGTAACTGATACAGGATTTTTATTCTGTGAAAAACTGTCAGTAGCTTTGGACATTCCAGGCCACACTGTGCTCATGGGAAGGAGCTGGGAATGCTCTGCATTAGGGACTCCATTTTAAAGGGGATTTCAGGGTCAGCTGCTTATATAAGGATACTTATGGCACAGTTCCAATGGAGCTACACTGCCAGAGAGCTGGAGAGGGGAGATGGGACCCTAGAAGCACTGGTCTCCATCTAAGCCCCAGAGATCCACAAGGTATTATTATTATTTATTTGCGTTATAGTAGCAAGTAGAGGCCCCATTATGCTCTGCAGTGTATGTGCCCAAAATAAGAGAGACCCCACCCCAAACAGCTTACAGTCTAAACAGACAAGACAGAGAAAGGGAGTATTATTATCCTCATTTGAAAATGGGGAACTGAGACACAGAGAGATTAATTGACTTGTCCAAGGTCACACAGGAAGCCTGTGGCAGAGTAGGGAATCTAGTGACAAGACGTTTCCTCTTTCTTTCATGGTGGGGCAAATTCCACCCTCCTGACAGAAGAATTTGGAGGAAGAGAAGCTCATGGTATTTCTGTACACATAGAGGCCTCTTCTGCAGGTTTTTTCATGGGATGGGATAATTCCCCCTAATTTTCTATGCTCTGTGGTGGGGGGGTTGGTGGCATTGGGTTCAAGGAAGCTATCTTGACTCCCTGAGAAATGAGTTTAGGATATTAGAGACACAAGGTGGGTGAGGTAATATCTTTTGTTGAATATTAGAGGTAATATCTTATTAAAAAGACATACTTTCAAGCTCTCTCACCAACACAAGTTGGTCCAATAAAACAGGGGTTCTGAACCTTTTTCTTTCTGAGCGCCTCCCCTCCCCCCCACGCCCGGCCCCAACATGCTGTAAAAGCTCCACAGCCCACTTGTGCCACAATAACTGGTTTTCTGCATATAAAAGCCAGGGCTGGCATTAGGGGGTAGCAAGCAGGGCAGTTGCCTGGGGCCCCATGCCACAGGGGCTCCTACAAAGCTACATGGCTCAGGCTTCAGCTTCAGCCCTGGGTGGTGAGGCTCAGGGCCCTGGGCTTCAGCCCCATGTGGTGGGGCTTCAGCTTTCTGCCCTGGACCCTAGCGAGTCTAACGCTGGTCCTGCTTGGCAGATCCCCTGAAACCTGCTCACGGACCCCTAGGGGGCTCCAGGCCCCTAGTTGAGAACCACTGCAATAAAATATGTTACCTCACTCACCTTATCTCGCTAATATTCTGAGACCAACACAACTACAACTACACTTCAGGATATTAGGTCAGTTTGAGGGGGGATCCTTGAGATTACTCAGCTCTAGGCCAGGCCATTTGCTCTAACTCCTTATAATGACGCTTGCGTGCCGCATACACCATTTCAGCTACTAGAGTGTTTCAAGACCTTCCTGGTCATGAGTTTTCATCAGCATAAAGCCCAAGAATCAGCAGTCCACCTGTGATCAAGGGTCTTCTGAGCGATTATAATAATACTAATCATTAATAATATATATCTCTTATACAGTACTTTTCATCAGTATAATGGGAGGGATTGTACACAAAAAGTGCTATTTTCTTAAGGTCGTTACACCCAAAGAATATAGTGTTGCACTCTCATACTGCTAGCCCACTATTGTAAATAAAGTTACTGATGGTAAGCTGTTTTGGTGATTTTAGATTAATTTATTTAGATATGGCTGAATTGGGTATATGTTATATCAACCTTTTTGTTTATCTCATATGAGAGTTGCAAAGCACAAAATGCAAACAGGGTTGCAAAAATTCTGGCTCCTCTAAAATTTAAGGGCCTGATCCTGCCACTCTTACTCATGCTGAGTAGTAGGCCCACTGATTTCAGTGGGACTACTTGCAGAGTAAGATACTCCTCAATGTGAGTAAAGGCAGCAGAATCTGGCATTAAATATTTCAGAGGGCCCAATCCTTAAGTTTTATCATTGGCTTTGGTGGGCACAGGATCAGCTTGTATAGATGAATCTGGTATTTGTATAGGATTCAGAGTCTCTGTGGAAACTGCATATGCTCTTCTTACTTTGTACTAAAATTCCACTAAATTGTCCTTTGGATTTATTTCAAAGGGGGGGGGGAAGCAACAAAGATTGCTCTCCTTATGCTTTAGTTGCTTTTTTAACTCAATTATATTTTGACAATTCTGCATGAAACTTTTGGAGTATGTCTTTGTTTAAGCTGTATACCTTCCATAGGAACAGTCAGTTAAATATATATGGCTAGTGTCAGGCATAACAAGCTTTGACAAGGGCATTTAGCGGTTGTAATTCAAATCTAATTCAGAACATCTTAGCGCTGGACCTGTCAAGCCCTTGAAATGCACTATAGCTGCAAAACGGAGGGATATGGTCCCAATCTTGCTCTGTGTGGCATCAAGCTGATGTGTCAACAAGAGCAGTTACAATTACAGGTTCTTTCAAGCATACTAAACTAATTTACAGTACTCTGAAAATGTGGGGAAAGGACTCGCTTGCATGAAGGTACAGGACTTCTACACTATACAGGCAGGGCAAGTGACATAGCTATTTTATTAAGGAGTTGAATATTGCCCACTTTTGGTGCCACCTTGGAGGGAGTGGGTGTTTAGGTTTGTAAACAGGTATTTTAAGATAATAACTGATTTGCTTTACAATAATTAAATATTCCTGTCAAATTCAGTTAGAATCACATTGTGTGTTTGTTTAAACCTCAATCTAAAATGCACCTATTTGTTAAGTACGGATGATGTCCTTAATTGTATCTACCGTGATTGGTTAATTTTTTTTGTTTTGTTTACTTGAAAAACACCGTTCAGATTGGCTTAGGCTTGTGTTGTTTACATGTATTCAAAAACGTATTGCAATGGGAGAAGTCTCTCCAGAAGCAAGTCTGTTCCAAGGATGTCCCACAAAAAAGAAGACAGGATTACAGTAACCAACATGTAATTTTAACATCAAGATATAAAAAGACTTCATTTTAAAATGCACCAGTGATTTAAAGCAGCTGCACACATTTAGTGAGCACTACTTTAATGTATACAAAAAGGCTAATGGAAGCTTTTACAAAAGGGAAAAAAATCAAGTTTTATGATTTATCTACATTTTATACACAACAATATAGACCCTCCACCCCCGGGACTCATAAATGTGATTTTTTACTTCCCAAATTACAAAGGTAGTCAATTATTTGGGAATGAGTCATTCATTCAAAAGCGTCTTTAACATGATGTGTTAACCATCAGGAAATTTTACACCAATTGGAATTATAAACACCAGAGTTTTAAAAAAAAGTTGGCCAACCAGTTAAATCTATTTGTTAAACTTCTTGTCCGCAGCACGATACGTTTTGTGGAGGAGAAGTCTAGGGAAGTTCATTTCAGGGGTTGCTTTTGATCTCATGAAATGTGTGTGTTTTCATTTTGCATAACATAATTTGGAGCTCTGCAGCACCTTTCAGACAAGGATCTTAAAGCCCCTTATAAACCTTAATTAATTAAGCCTCACAGCCACTCAGAGTGATAGGTACTACTTGTCCTATTTTACAGAAGGAGAAACTGAGGGCCAGAGGGCGCTAATCTTGGGGCCCGTCTGTAGCAGGAAATTTACATTTTCAACGTTTGCATGGGTGTAATGACACAGAAATACCTATGGCCTCTGCAAAACCCCTACTACAGATGTGCTGCACCAATATAAAGTGAGGCTTGCATTGCATGGACTTCATCTGATAAGTTACCACAGTAAACCAGACTGGTGTAAACCCTACTTTCCATAGGCACATTGTGGAGTTTGAACCAGTGTCACTACATGGATGTGGCTACATCAGTGCACATTTCTCTAATGTCACCAGCGCTTGCGCCTATTGCATAATACCTGATTTGACTACTCACCGTGAATGAGGGTGGCAAAACCCTGAGATCCTGACTTCCACTCCTAATCACTAAGCCTTATTGCCTCCCCTGCTGGCTGTCAGATCAAGCTGTGGTAACAAACCAGACCTTTGCAGCAGCAGCAGTAACTACAATGAGAGGGCTAGACAGAGCTGTTAGACTCAATCTGAGCATTGGGTGGTACATAACTGTGCCACCGCTGTGTAATCCCTGCCTGCTTGAATGGCACTCTGTCCCCCTCTAGTGGTGGTTAGGCCAGCTAGTGATTGTTGAGCCTGCTGCAGCCTTGGCTAAGAAAGAGGTATCTTTTAGCTCAGGTAGTAGAGGCTTATGCATTAAGCTCAAGAGGTTCCAGGTTTGATCCCGGCTGCCACTGAGTGGGGTCTATTAGCATTACACGTGCGGGAGTGACTCAGAGGGTAGGTCTCCACTTATAGCGGCATGTAGAGCACATACACTGCACACACCCCCTCACAGAGATATAAGTAGCATTGTTAGAGAGTGAGGCAAGACGTAGGTGAGTAGAGTAGATTGCCCTGCATGCCAGATTCCAGGATATATACCCAACATAGCCCTCTATGTACCCAAGCAGTGCCGTCCATGTCTATGCTGTAGTGTAGTGTCCCATTGACTCCCTGCTGTTGGAGCCTTTCACAGCAGCGTATAGCTACACACCACAGTGTGTGTGGATGCAGCCTGCCTTTCATTGCAGCATGCCTTTCATTGCAGCGTGTCGCTACATTAGTGTGATCAGATAGCAAGTATGGAAAATTGGGACTTTTTTTCAGGGGGGAGAGGGGAGGATATAGTTGCATATATAAGACAAAGCCCCTAATATCGAGACGTCTGGTCACCTTAAGCTACATGTACCCTACACGCTGTCGCAAGTGAGACAAGGTCAGAGAATCACCATTTCTCCCGTGCTCCCATTTTGCTCTAAGGTGGGTGGGAGATTAAATTATATCATCTCTTTTTGGGATGGAACTTGTTTGCTTTCTTGAGCTTTAGTTCCACCCTTTCCCTATCCACTCGCTTGTGTAGGAGATTGCTGGGATCTCAATCCAGCCACTCATTCCAAAACTCAGTGTGAGCAGCCCTACCAGGGTTACACAGGAGGGTAGCATCCCTGGGCAGCTGCCTTTAGGACTAGTCATGAATCCAGAATGAGCTCGACACATTGGAGAATTGGTCTGAAATAAACAAGATTAAATTCAATATAGACAAGTGCAAAGTACTACACTTAGGGAGGGAAAAAATCCAATGCATAAATACAAACTGGGGAATAACTGGCTTGGTGATAATACTGCTTAAACTGATCTGGGGACTGTCGTGGATCACAAATTGAATATGAGCCAACACTGTGATGCAGTTGCACGCACACACACACACACACACACACACAAAAGGCTAATCTCATTCTGGGGTGTATTAACAGGAGTGTCGTACATATGAGATACAAGATAATTGTCCCACTTTACTTGACATTGGTGAGGCCTCAGTGGAATACTGTGACCAATTCTGGGCACAACACATCAGCAAATATGTGGACAACTTGGAGAGAATCCAGAGGAGAGCAACATAAATGATCAAGCATGACCTATGAGGAAAGATTAAAAAACCTGGGCATGTTTAGTGTTAAGAAAAGAAGACTGAGGGGGGACTTGATCACAGTCTTCAAATATGTTAAGAGCTGTTATAAAGAGGATGGGGATCAATTGTTCTCCATGTCCACTGAGGGTAGAACAAGAAGTAATGGGCTTAATCTGCAGCAAGGGAGATTTTAGGTTAGGTATTAAGGAAAATTTTCTAACGATAAGGGTAGTGAAGTGCTGAAATGGGCTTCCACAGGAGGTTGTGGTGTTCACATCATTGGCAGTATTTAAGAACAGGTTGGTCAAACACCTGACATGGTGATCTAGATTTACTTGGACCTGCCTCAGCACAGGGGACTAAACAAAATGATTTTTTGAGGTTCCTTTCAACCCTACAGCTACGTTTCTATGATTCTGTGATATAGCCCAAAATTAAAAAAGCTTTAGGGTCCTTCAGTGGAAACTGCACTCATACAACTGATGGGGTATTTGGTCTGATGGATTGTATGCCCCTCCCACCCCCCACCACCATGGTCTGCGTGTTGAGGAATTGTCAGAATTCTTAGAGGTGGGAATTGTGCCAACGGATCTAATTCAGCGCCCATTCAAGAAAATGGCAAAATCCTACTGACTTGACTGGAAGCAGGTAAAGGCCAGTACAATGGGCACACTTAAAAAATCCATTCCAATATCAGAGGTATTAGAGATCCCAATAGTTTTCCTTGTACTTGAATGGAATTGGTACTATCTCTGAAACTAGAACAAACTTTTTAAAGGTGTCCACTGTACATCCACATGTTCACAGCCTGGTGTCCTCATAGCTCTTGGCTGGAATGAGAGATACAGAAATTTAGGAAACAATTTGAAATAAAAGAATTAAAGTACAGGTCTTCTCTAAAAAAAAAAAAAAAAAACGGTGCAAAAATGGTACCATCTTACTCAGCAGGTATGTTCCCTAGTCATATATTCATCATTTTATTCACATATTATAGATTATAAGGTCCTGACCTCCTGTATACCGCAGGCCAAAGGACTTCCCTGAATTAATTCCTGTTTGAACTAGTGTAGTGGGTTTCAAACTGTGGTATGTGCACCCATAGGGGTACACAAGCTCTTGTCATGGGGTATACGAGAAAAATCCTGTAATGGCGTACAACACATTTTATTTAGTAAGACTTGGCAATCTAATCATAGCTATATTATGACTCTATCTCAGAGGCGGGAACCCGGTAGACTACATTATTTGGCAAGGAATATACAGCCTACAAAGTTTGAAAACCACTGAACTAAAGCATATCTTTTACTATTGCTAGCCTTGCAGCCTTATGGCATCACTGAGATACGATTAACATGGAACCTCAAAATGCCATTATTAAAAAAGTCAGCCTTTTGGAATTCAGACAACAGTCCTGAGTGTGCATGTCTCCGACAATAAGGATGGTCATGTACCTGGATGATCAGCTGGTGAGATGGTAGAATCATAGAAATTAGGGATGGAAAAGATCTATCGTGGTAGGTTGTCTTGTCTACTCCCCTGCTTTTGGACATTTGTTCCTTACTGTACGTTTTAGTGTTTAGTCCTGTCCTGTTTTAAATGACTCAAATGACTAGGCTTTCAGCATTCCCTTAGAGAGACCACTCCACTGTCTAGCAGACTGTCTAATCACTCAGAAGCATTTTTCCTGCTACACAATCTGTATTTTCCTTTGCTCAATTTTTGATGTGTCTTTTAACCACATTGTTGTTGTTCGTTCTTTTTCCTTTTATTTTCTGTGCTGCAGAGCATTTCTCTCAAAAATGAAGAAAAAAAAAAGTATGTCTGAATGTCTAGAGGTGTGTGCTGACAGTTCCTTGAGTCCCTGCATGGCGATGGAATAATATATTATAGTCCTTATCAGCTGACATGGCCCCAATTCCCCAATGCAGTGGCTAATGCTCACAGTTGTCTACTAAGCCATTATGTAAACTAGTGGAATTGTTCTGACAAGAGACTCAAAACGCTTAGATCACCTTTAATACGAATCATTTTCTCTCTTTGAAAGGACACTCTCAAGGCAAATTTTTGTCATTTTTAAAATAATTTCTTTTTTTATATAATATCCCCTTGAAAGCTTGAAATTGAACTTTATTTCACTGCTGAATGCCTTTTCTTTCCCAGTCCTGTGACCACTAGTTTGTTATCATAGGGTTGCTCATAAAATGCTGAGCTGGAGATATGGATTTCTTTTTTGAGAGAGACCATTTTTCTTTTTTTTTAAGTGCATACTTGCTCCTAGATGCATGAAAAATGAAGGGTGGGCAAATATGGGGTATGTCAAAGTTCCTTCAAATGAAAATATATAACAGGAATCATTCAACGAAAATGTGTGTTTATAACTGAGCTTTTATTTTTTAACAGTGCTGTAATCATTTTTTCTTTAATTTTTTTTTTAAATATTTGTAAAATCTATCTGGTTTTTTTAGGCACTCAGGTGTTGTTAATCACACAGGTGATGGGAAATGTTTACTCTGACAGTGTCTCTTAAAACCATCAAAAGTCTCAGTTTTGCCCTCTGATAGACATGTATAATAATCTCTGAAATAAGAGTTTCTAGAGTGTATTTTAGGGAAGAGGTGGACCCTAAATACCAAATCCTGTCCCCATATCCTTATGTGCCCAGGGTTCTGGGATGGAAAACTCAACTCATTGCTTCCATAGGAAGAAGAGTCAGGTTCCAAGGTGAGGAACAGGGTTAGAGCCACCAGGAGGCTGGTGGGAGGTGAGGAGAGACAGAGAGCCACCACACAACAGGGTCGGGATGGTAAGGAGAGGGCTGTACGGTTTAAAACAGAGGTGGGCAAACTACAGCCCGCGGGCCACATCTGGCCCGCGGGACTGTCGTGCCTGGCTCCTGAGCTCCCAGCCAGGGAGGCTAGCTCCCGGCCCCTGCCCCGCTGTCCCCCCTTCCCTGCAGCCACGCCACCACATGGGCAGCGCGACTTGTGCCCACTCACCTCCTGGGCTTTCCAATAAGCCTCCTGCCGCTCTGAGCAGCATGCTAAGCGGGGGGTGGGGAGGGAGAGGGGCAGGAAGTCCTGGGGGGAAGTCAGGGGACAGGGCGCAGTTGGATGGGGTGGAGGTTTGGCGGGGGCGTTCAGGAGACAGCTGGCGGGGGGGGAGTTGGATAGGGGGTGGGTTCCCAGGGAGTCAGGGGGTCCCAGGAGTGGGGGGACAGGGAGCAGGGGGGGTTGGATAGGGGGTGGGGTCCTGGGGGGGAAGTTAGGGATGGGGGTCCTGGGAGGGGGTGGTCAGGGGACAAGGAGCAGGGGGGGTTGGATGGGTCAGGGATTCTGAGGGGGGCAGTCAGGGGGCAGGAAGTGGGAGGGGGCAGATAGGGGGCGGGGGCCAGACTGTTTGGGGAGGCACAGCCTTCCCTACCTGGCCCTCCATACTGTTTCGCAACCCCGATGTGGCCCTCGGGCCAAAAAGTTTGCCCACCCCTGGTTTAAAAGGTACTGAGGGGAGATGGTGAAAAGACGGGTAATTCAGAGTTGAATAGTGGGGCCGCAGCTTGAAATTGTGTTTGGGGGCCCAGCTGAATATTGTGAAGGCCCTGAGCACAGGGGAAACTCCCACAGCTTTGTAATACTGGGAGAGGCAGACCACAGAGAGGCCTTACAAGGAGCTGGTCAGAGTCCCCAAGGGTGGGGCACAGCAGCTGCTACTTACTGCAGCTCATGAGTTGGAGTAGTGGCTGTGTTGGTGCTTCATGCCCCAGAAAAAGGGCAGATTCCACCATTTCAGCTCCTGCAAAGATCCCCTGTGCAAGGCACATTTCCTGGGCCTTTGTGCAGTGGGGCCCTGGGTCCTGTCTTTAGAGAGGTCTATGGGTCTGATTCTCCATTCTGTTGTTCCAGTTTTATGTTGTAGGTCCGCCAGTACAAAGCTGAAGTGACAGAATGGGGAATCAGGGTCTTCACGTAAAGAGGTTTGTCTTTGCACCTGCAGTATTAAGGACAGGGTTTCAAATACTGCAGACACAGCATTGTCATTTTTAGTGGTGCCTAGAAATGTGCCCAAACCAAAGAAAATCTGCATCCTGATCATGATTTTTCAGCATGAGCCCATCAAAACGACTGCAGGGACTCTCCATGCAGTGTTGTTGTAGCCGCGTTGGTCCCAGGGTATTGGAGAGACAAGGTGGGTGAGGTCATATCTATTATTGGACCAACTACTGTTGGTGAGAGAGACAAGCTTTCGAGCTTACCCAGAGCTCTTCTGCAGGGACTCTGATTATTTTTGGATAGTACTAAAGCCAATATATGCTTACAAGCAATGGGCTCAATTCTACAGCCCTTATCAGAGTTGTGTAGCTACTCAAGTAAGGCCCTGATCCTGCAAACACTTAAGCACCTGCTTAACTTTAAGGCACTGAAGGCTTTCTCCCAGGCCCTGGTCTTGACACCCTGAGTAGGCAGCCTCCAATGAAAGCCAGGCAACTGGGAGCCATCTGATATGAGAGGTGTCTGTTGGTGGAATCCCTCCTGAAGCAGGTAAGAGAGCTGCAGGAGGAGGTGGCTCTTCTGTGTAGCGTCCAGGCACGTGGGGACTTCCTCAACAGGAGGTACATGGAAACCTGTGGGATGGAGGATGACCATGGGAGGAAGGAGAACTGGCTGCTCTCCGAGGAGGACAGTGGCTGCTGGCCACCCTGGGCAGTAGGCAGTGCTCCACCCTCTCACAGATTCCCTTTCCATCAATGTGAAGAATTGTTATGCTGTACTGGGAACAGGAGGTGAGGAGCAGAACCCAATGACTGAGGTGGAGGAGTCACCTGCTCCCAAAGTTGGGAGGTTTAGTGCCACCCCGCCCAAGAGCTGTAGGGTGCTGGTGGTCAGGGACTCTCATCTGCCGACCTGACATGATGTCCCAGGAAGCATGCTGCCTGCCTGGAGCCCGTGTCTGAGACATTACGGAAAGGTTGCTGAGGCTCATCCATCTCTGACCAACACCCCATGCTGCTCATCTTTGTGGTTCCTAATGATACTCTTAGGTATCACCCTGAGCAGGTCAGCAGTCATTAGAGGGCTCTGGGAATGAGACTGAAGGAGTCAGGGTGCAGGTGGTGTTCTTGCCCATTCTCCCGGTTGAGGGAAGGGCCCAGGCAGGCTCACATGCATCTGGAGATGAATGCATGGCTGTGCAGGTGGTGTTGAGGGGTGGGCTTCAGCTGCCCAGATCATGGGATGCTGCTCCAGGAAGAAGGTCTGCTGGGAAGAGCATCTTCGTACACTGACTCTCCAACCCAGTGAAGAGGGCTTAAACTAGGTTCAAAGGAGGCAGGTGACAAAAGCCCACAGGTAAGCATAAAAAAAAGAGACCTTCACAGCAGCCCAGATGTTGAAGGGGACATGGAAAATTAGAAAAGGGTTATAGGAGCAACAAGAGGTAAATCAGTGGGGAGTCTGCTGAGCATTTTAGATGTCTACACACAAATGCAGGAGTTTGGGGCAAAACGGGAAGAACTGGAAGTATTAGTACATAAGCTAAATCGTGATTATTAGCATTACAGAGACTTGGTGGGATAAATCTCATGACTGGAATACTGGTATAGAGGGAGACAGCTTGTTCAGGAAGCACAGGCAGGATAAAAAGGGATAAGGTGTTGCATTATACATCAGGAATATATATACTTGTTCTGAAGTCCAGAAGGAGATGAGAGGCAGATCAGTTGAAAGTTTCTGGTAAAGACAAAAGGGGTAAAAAATAAGGGTGATGTCATGATAGGGGCCTACTGTAGAGTGCCAAATCAGGAAGAGGAAATGGATGAGGCATTTTTAGAATAACATAAATATCCAAAACACAAGACCTGGTAGTAATTGGGGACTTTAACTACCCAGGTATCTACTGGAAAAGTAATACAGCAGAACACAAAGCTTCCAATAAATTCTTGGAATTTATTAGGGGACAACATTTGTTTCAGAATATGGAGGAAGTAACCAGAGGGACAGCCATTTTAGATTTAGATCAACAGGGAGAAATAGATAGTGCATCTGAAGATGGGAGGCAATTGGGGTGAAAGTGATCATGAAGTAATAGATTTCATGATTCTAAGGGAAGGAAGGAATGAGGGCAGCAGAATAAGACAATGGGACTTCACAAAAGCTGACATAAACTATCTCAGAACTGGTAGGGAAGGTCCCATGGGAAGAAAAAACTAAGGGAAAAAGGACTTCAGGAGAGATGGCGGTTTCTCAAGGAGACAATATTAAAGGCACAACTGCAATCTATCCTGATTCAAAGGAAAGATAGGAAAAATAGTAAGATGCCAGTGTGACTCCATCAGGAGTTCTTTAATGGCCTGCAAATAAAAAAGGAATCCTACAGAATGTGGAAACAGACAAATTGCTAAGGATGCATACAAACGAATAGCACAAGGATGTAGGAACAAAATCAGAAAGACTGAGGCTCAAAATGAGTTGCACTTAGCAAGGGACATAAAAGGCCATAAGAAAAAGGTTCTTTAAATACATTAGGAGCAAAAGAAAGAGGAAGGAAAGTGTAGATCTTCTACTTAGCAGGGAAGGAGAGCTAATAACTGATTACATCAAGAAGGCTGAGATGTTTAATGCCAATTTAGCTTCAGTCTTCACTAAAAATATTAGTGACCAGATACTCAACACAATTACTAGTAACAACAAGGGGGAAGGAACTCAAGCCAAAATAGGGAAAGAACAAGTTAAAGAATATTTAGATAAGTTAGATGTATTCAAGCTGTCAGGGCCTGATGAAATTCATCCTAGGATACTTAAAGAACTAGCTGAAGCAATTTCGGAACCGTTAGCTATTAGCTTCCAGAACTCATGGAGGAGAGTTGAGGTCCCAGAGGACTGGAGAAGGGCAAACATAGAACCTATTTAAAAAAAAAAAAAGTGAAACAAAGAGGACCTAGGGAATTATAGCCCAGCCAGCCTAACTTCGATGCCTGGAAAAATACTAAAAGAAAAGGAGTACTTGTGACACCTTAGAGACTAACCAATTTATTTGAGCATAAGCTTTCGTGAGCTACAGCTCACTTCATCGGATGCATCCGATGAAGTGAGCTGGAGCTCACGAAAGCTTATGCTCAAATAAATTGGTTAGTCTCTAAGGTGCCACAAGTACTCCTTTTCTTTTTGCAAATACAGACTAACACGGCTGTTACTCTGAAACCTGGAAAGAGACTGGAACAAATCAATAAACCATCAGTTTGTAAACACCTGGAGGATAATAGGGACATAGGGAATACCCGGGATAGATTTGTCAAGAACAAAGCAACCTAATTTCCTTCTTTGACAAGTTTACTGGCCTAATGGCTGTGGGGAAGGATCTGTGGGTTATAGTGGATCGCAAATTGAATATGATCTAACAACGTGATGCAATGATGAAAAAGGTGAATATTCACCATCTATTAACAAGAGTGTTGTATGTAAGCTGTGGGAGGTAATTCTCCCACTCTTTTCGGCACTGATAAGGTATTGTAATGTGGCCAGTTCTGGGTGCCACACTTTAGGAAAGATGCGGACAAATTGGAGGGAATCCAAAGGAAAGCAACAAAAATGATCAAACCTGACCTACGACCAAAGGTTTAAAAAACTGGGCATGTTAAGTCTTGAAAAAAGAATACTGAGGGGGAACCTAATAACCGTTTTCAAATACGTTTAGAGTTGTTATAAAGAGAGCGGTGATCAATTGTTCTCCATGTTCACTGAAGGTAGGGCAAGAAGTAAAGGGCTTAATCTGCAGGAAGGGAGATTTAGGTCAGATAGTAGGAAAAACTTTCTAACTCTAAGGGTAGTTAAACTCTGTAATAGGCTTCCAGGGGAGGTTGTAAAATTCCCATCACTGGAGGTTTTTCAGAATAGGTTGGATAAGCACCTGTCAAGGATGGTTTAGGTTTACCTGGGCCTGCCTCAGCACAGGGGGCTGAACTTGATGACCTCTTGAAGTCCCTTCCAATCCTAAATTTTAATGATTCTATGTGGACAGCCTTAATGACTTCAATAGAACTACTCACTGTGTGCATAATTAAGTATGTGTGTAAGCATTTGCAGAATTGGGGCCTAAATCATAGTCAAACTGCTTAAAGCTTACAAATCAGGCCCTATGGAATTTTAGAATGCATGATGAAAGATTCAGTTTTTCAAATTAGTTTTATTGAACTTTCTGAGTTCCAAACAAATCAAAAAAGAAAAGCATTATGAAAACTTTGGTGTAAAATAGTTTGGATTTTTTTTTATTTTTTTTTTTAAGTATTAGTTAATGTGGCAGGGACTTACTTCTGCACCAAGCCAAAAGTTTTGTTACTAAATTTTTAAATATTTCCCAACATACATTTTTGTCCAGAGAAATTTGAAAAATGCTGTGTAGATGGGAGTCAAGTATTATTTACAGTGCAAATCAAGAACCCCTTTTCTCACCAAACACACATGCCAGGAATCTGACATAGGATTTGAACCGCAACATTTGAAAATTAAGGCAAGTAAAGGCTATTCTCTTTGTCATCACACTTCCACTTATAGTGATAGTTATTAAGCAGACCCAATCAAAACAAAAGGGATACTGTTTCTCTTATGAGTAATGCACTAACCTAGCAAAAGAAAAAAGTTCACGTAGAAGGTATGAGTTCAGACAGCATAAGATTTATTACAATAGCTACAGAAATTATTCCTCCTTAACAGCACTTAAATTGTCTAATTATTCACAGCTGTTTTCAATTTGTTTTGGGTTCTTAATTAGGGGGTAAAGTCCTCTGCTGAAGTACTGAACTAACTTTGCAATAAGCTAAGAATTACTTCATGCTAAACCACCCCAATCCTGGGGCTGATTAGTGGACTCCACTGCAAGATAATTTGTTATTCATGCTTATCCATCTGCCTCCCACCGGGCTGAGATAAAGGTTCCGAAAGACACCATTTCCTTCTTGTTTGTATAATTATTTTGACCCATCAAGACAATCAGGTGCTAGCTGAAAAAAAAGGGAGATAATGTTTGCTGTCCTTTCAGAGGAATAATGTAAGGTAAACAGATAAATTTGGGACCCAGCACCTGATAATCTTAATTAATCTCTGGATCTGGAGTTAGGGGATCCTTGTTAGGCATAACAGCAGGAGGCTGTGTGCCTGAGGATTTCTTTGTAAAGCCAATAGACATGCAAGTGCAAGTGACTCATGAGAGGTTTAGACTTCCAGAAAAGGAATCTTTCTTGAAAGATCTTGCATATGGTCCCAGTCACTGCTGACATCTGATGGGGAAGAGGAGGTTAGTATTGACAAAGATTCACCAGTTCTTTTCAACTAATTCATCACGTATCTTGGGCTGAAAAAGCAGAGGATTGTGTTGTATTTGGGAATCCTCAAACCCAAATTATTCTTCTCATTCTACCTCAAACTCATCCTTTACATTTTTTTCTCTGATATTACGCATCCATTTGTATGATACTTTAAGGGTCAGACTTTCCAACGGTGAGAAACCCTAGGGCCAGATTGAAAAACTGTACATGCAATTTGAGTTTGTAGCTTATTTGCATATGCAATTACCAGGATTGCATGTACAGGCTTGGATTTGCACTTACATAAGGCTAATTGGATGCTGAATTGATCATTCGCACATGCAAATGTAGTAGAAGTAACTGAGGGACTAATCCAACCCCAGCTGAAGCTCCATAGATTTAAAGGGGTTTTGATCCAGCTCTGGTATTTGATCTACAGCTGTTTACAGAGCTTGTCCATTTAAAAATATGGTCCTTAATAAATATGGGCATTCATTTTAAATCAGTAGAACACTGCTTATAAAGGGAATTATAAGAATGGATTGGTCAACTGGCTTGAGATGTGCTTGTGCTTCCTACGGATTCTTCTATAGAAATAACCTTTGTGCAGGGTTTTTTTTTTTTTTTTTTTTTTTACTGGCCTATAAAATTTAATAAAGAATTATATCCTTGCTGTTGAATTTTTTGTAATGGTTCAAATAACCTGTAGAAAAGACAGAGCTGTGTGTTTAATGCATTTTCCCAGTGTGTCTCAATTATAGAAACATCTGTGCTAAGTGAATTTGAAACCCGTCTGATCCCTTGTGCAAATTCCCAATATTCAAAAGCCCTCACATTTGCTTATTTCTCACCTTTGGCCTAATGGTTCCACACTGGGTTACAGGACTGCATAGCTGTGACATATATCCTGTGTCACATATCAAGCAAAGGAGTGTTTTTCAATATTATAACCTAAAAGCCCTTTAGAGGGTAGGTATTCAAACAACTTGCCCAACCCAGCACTGATTAATTTCCTGGAGGATATTGGCAGCATCTGTTGTCTTTGACTGATGAAGAACATCAGTGTTTGTACCAATGCCTAGTGCATATATCACACTCTTTATTCCAAGGCTCTTAAAACCCTTTGCAAGCTAGGTGAGCATCATCAATCTCTTTTACAGATGGGGAAACAGAGATGGAGAGAGGCTGTGATTTGATCATGGCCCTACAAATTATCTGTGGCAGAGATGGGAAGAGACTCCCAGGTCTCCTGAGTTTGTTGTGTAGCCTGTTCCATGGACCATGCACCATCGTTTATAGGTAGACATGGTCTTAGTTGATGTTGTGTAACTTTCCATAGCAATACATAAGGAAAGTATAGGTTGTTCAGGTTTGATGTCACTTAAGAGTCCAGATTTCAAAGCCATAAGTGTTTGTTACGTGTAAGAAGTATAAGACTTTTACAGACGTCTGCTTCAGCTAGCCATAAGTGGCCCTTGCTGTGCTCATTTAGACAGTGATTTCTGGCATCAATAAGAGCAGCACTAGCTAGAATACTCCAGGATCATGCCAACCAAAGCTTGGCACCACTGGTAATTTTGGTTGCTGAAGAAGAAAGCCATGTTTAATAGAGAAGTGGAGTTTCTATTTTTCATCCTGACAAAGGGACCGATTCTCTGCTGCCCTGCACCTTGTTGTAGTGATTTACACTAGCGCAGAATCAGTGTAAATTGCTACTATTCTGGTTTGGAAATACTTTATGTCCATGTTGCGCAGGTGTAAATGAATGCATAAGCCACAGGGCAACAGAAAAACATGACTGTAGATGGTGCAGCTGCTAGAGTGTGAATTGTATTGATTGGGATAAGTTGCAGGTTCAGTTTTACAGGGTGGGTGATGATAGCTTTGGAATACTAGCACAGTGCTCTGTCCAGTGAGATGGAGTTTTACACTGGCCTGTCTGTGCTTTTCAATCACCTGAAGCTTTGAGTGGAACATGTCCTCATTTTTCCACTCTGTAGCTATTCCTTGCTAGTTTGTGATTATGTGATTATGTTGCCTTTCTATTTAGTTATCTGTGTTACTATAGCAGCTAAACCAAGACCAGGACTAGGCAATGTACATACATATGATAAGAGACACGCCCGGTCCTGAACAATTTACAATCTAAATAGACAAGACCGATGAAGGATGAAAGAGAAGAAGTATAATTATCTCCCTTTTACCAATGGAGAATTGAGATACAGATATATTAAGCTACTAGTCCAAAGTCCCACAGGAAGTCTGTGGCAGATTTGGGAATTGAACCTAGACTCCCAATCTAATATCTTAACCACAAGGCAATCTTTCCTTGGAGGTAGTTTTTGTAACAATGACTTTCAAAGATTCTCATCTAGGCCACGCATGGTTTGTGTGCCCCCAACAGAGGGGGACAAATCCCTCTTGCAGCTGCACACATTGGAGATGCTGCACAAGCATAATTCAAACCCATCCTGAGCGCCAGTGCTTACTAAAGTCACTTGAAAGCCATTGGATCAATCCCAAAGTAAGGCAGTTGCAAAAATTTAGGCCGTACTGTGAGCACCATTGTTTTCTGGCATCTGCTCAAATTTAGCAGCAAGAGTATTTTGATAGAAGTAAGGGGCACTGACAACTTTGAGATGGCTGACATCATAGCACTGAGTTGGTTTAGTCCAGTTTAGGGTGCTTATGATAGCAGCTTGAAACATATCCAGTAAATTCAAACCATTCTGGAGAGACTTCAGAAAAATTTAGACCAATATAATTTTATGATCGTATGAATCATCCCAGTATTTTGCTAAGTCTAACTTAGTGAACCTCTACAATGTAAACTATGACACCAATAGGAAAGAAATGCCTATAAAAAAATAATAGCTGGTGATTCAGAATCAAATACTCGTAATATTTCTCCCCTAATAAAGATCAAGATAACTCATATGAAAGCAAAGTCAAAATTATATATATAGAGAGAAACATGAAGCTTTAAGATCTAGGATTTAAAAAATATATAAAATATACAAAATTGCATTCAGTTCTGGGCCCCACATTACCAGAAAAATCGAAAAAAAAGTGGAGGGATGTCAAAGAAAATAAATGAACATGACCAGGGAGCTGGGGAATTGAATTAGGAGGAAGGATTAAAACACTGAAGAACTGAGATGGCTAAGAAACAATGGTCAAAATTTCACAACCAGAATGCCCAAAGTTAGGCTCCTAAATCCATGTTGAGACCTCGAACAAGAGGTAGCCTGCTTTACAGAGGTACTGAGGAGCCCTGAAGTCAAATATTCATATTATAGTAGTGATTAGAGAGCTCAGTTGAGGTTAGGGCACCATTGTGCTAGGAGCTGTACATAGACACCAAGAGAAAGTATTGGCCTGAAGAATTTACAGCCTAAATAGGCAAGACAGAAAAAGGGTAGGAGGAAAGGAGTATTATTTTACAGGTGGTTAATTGAGAGACAGAGAGGTGAAGTGACTTGTCAAAGGTCACACAGGTAATCTGTGGAAGGGCCAGGAATCCTGCCTCAACCACAAGAAAATCCTGTCCCTTGTAATGTGGTACGACTAGAAACAATGGCATGACATTTACAAAAGGAAAATGTAGGCTTAATGTCAAGAAACGCTTCCTGCCAACGAGCTTGGGATAGTTGAAATTTTTCAAATGTTGAAATTTTAAAAACTTGAAGTGTTTTCTAAAAAAAATTCATTCAGAAAATTTCCCACTTCCCAACACACCTTAATAAAAAAAAAGAAAAGAAAAAAAAAAGTTGTGGAGTACTAGCCCCAGAGAAGTGGTCGCCATCACTTGACATGTTTAAAACCAGATGGGGCAAAATGCAAGAAAAGGTAGGGTAGGGCACAGCCCTGTTTATTATGTGATTACTTTTTTATTATTTTACTATTATTAATTTGTTACCTTGGTAGAGATGGACTGGTTGATTTAATGAGTCTTTTCCATCTCAAACAAGTACCACCTCGTTCAAGGAGTTCTGATAGTTTTCAGCACAAACATTTAAAACTCAGATCCTAGAATTTATTGCTTACTGCCCTCTTACCTCTAGAATGCGCTAAACTCAACTAAGAGAGACCTCCTTTTGCTGTTTGTCTCCGCTCTTTTTGTAGGAAGAGATTACGGTCAAAAGGAATGAACATCTTCCTCTTCATTAAATATAAAGATGCCGATTAACTCATCTGTGCTGCAAATATGGTAATACATTATCACCCTTTAATACAGGGGTTCCCAAACTGTGGGCTGCGGCACAGTCCCGGGTAGTCCACCATGGGTGGAGTTGGAGGAGGACATGGGGGGGGGGGCATTTCCTCCCCAAACTGTATATGTTGGTGGAATGGTGGCCAGTGATGGCCCCTGCCCAGGGCCGGAGGAGCCTAGCACCTCCGGAGGGCAGCAGAGGGCAAAATGGAGCCACTGGCTGAAGGGCAAGGAGAAAGGGCTGGCCTTGAAAGGCGGTGGCTTCCCGTGTGGCCGGAGGAGGTTGGAGGGTTTGTGGCTATTCCAACTCTGAGCCGCTGCGATCTGTGGCTGTTGAGCCCCCTAGAATATCGGCCACACTGCCCCCCCACCCTGGGACTGGGGATTGGTGGTGGGTGATCGGGATCGTCAAGGTAACAGCTAGGCCCGGCCCAAGCCTCTGCCTCTGCCTGGCACTGGTGGCCCCTGCACCCTTCCCTCGTTCCCAGACGGGGTGCCTGTGAGGCATGCCAGGGTGCTGGGTGGGTGACTGGGGCAGGCTGCCAGGTGACCAGCTCAGGGCACTCAGTGGGCTGCTGAAATGGAGGGTGTTGGCAGGGACTGGCTGTGGCACGTGCCTACCCCCTTCCTCCTCTTGCTGACCCTGGTTCCTGCTGAGGTGAGGGGCCGCGCATGCCCTGTGGGACCTCTCTCCCTAGCAGATACATGTTAATAGTGGGCTACAGTGCCTATTGCAGCTGCAAAGGTGGGCCTCAGAGCCCAAAGTTTGGAAACACCTGCTTTAATACAAACGTTCCCGCAATAAAACTGCACCCTTTGATTTCACCAATGGCAAAATGGCGGCTATGTCTGTAACAATATTCAGGTCCACAAGTACTCCTTTTCTTCTTGTAACAATATTGTCACTCAGCTGCAGAATCATATTCACTAAGAGGCTTAGGGGTCAAAGATCACCACTATCTCAGGTGTGAGAAGCCCCTTTTTGTGGCTGCAGCTACATTACAGGTAACTCTATGTTAAGATTGCATGCATCTGAGAGTACACACACACACCCCTTCTGTGCAGACAAGTATACACATTATGGGCTAGATTCTGATATCCATTAACTTCAGTGGGACTCATGAAAATGCTTAAGAGCTTTGCTGAACAGGGAGGGAGTTAAGCACATGCTTAAATGAGTTTGCTGAATTGGAACCCCAATTACTTCCATTTCCACCATATTTGGAGCTTCCTTTTCTTATTAAAATATATGTGTGTGTCTCATTTAAAACCATTTCCTTTTTTCCTTTTTGCAAAGTGAAAAACCAGGACTGTGATTTTTGTAAAGGTGAAAGAACTAATACATCTGCTGCAACAACTTCTTGTTGGAGACCTTGAATCCTAATTAAGGAGCAGAAGAAAAGCTGACCTTTGAAAGCAGTAATGTTTAAATATTGCATATATCTGAGTATTTGGAGAGCTGCTATTGCTTTTTGCTTGGAGATGTAAACAAAAGATAAAACTCTATTAGTGTAAGTGAAACATGCTGCAAGCGAAGAAGGAAGCAATGAATCGGGTTATTTGATTTCTTTAAAAAGAACACGAAAGGATGTATTCCTATTCCGTTGGCTTCTTTCAAAGAGACGCTTGGATTGTAAATATATCTCTGGTATGCTATTTAATGAAAAAGCAAGATTAAAATGGGGAGACTATAACAATAACGGAAAAACAGAAATTCATGAGCCACGTTCTGTAGCATATTTGCCTCCTTTGGGAGAGGAAAAATAAGGAAGAATGGATTGTTAATGACTAAAAGTAGAATATTTGATGGAATTACCAGGCAGCATAAATATGGCCTAATGGGCTGATTCTGCAACACTTCCTGTGAGGTGCTGAGCACCCCTCAACTCTGAGAAAAGTCAGAAGGGGCCTAGATGAGACCCAATGTTATGTAGAAAACCTGCAGTGAAGTCACCCAGACCCTGTCACCCCTGGTAGATGCTGGTGTTGGTTGAAGTATAGATACACTTGGCAGAATTCAATTAATATATATAATCTTGGCAGATAACATCAATGTTTATTTTAACCTTTTTCCCCCACTTTTTTCCAATTTTCTATCAATTTAAATATTCACAGTAGCAGGAAACGGGGGGAGAGGGGTTTCCAGCAATAACTATTTAATGACAGTCAGTGTTGAGATTCAAAAAGTAAAAATATTGTAACAGTTAAAGCACAAATTGTCAATATCACACGTCAAAATATACAATGTAAATCTCCTTAAATCAAACACTAATAAGTATTTTTCTTACTTTGCCTGTCTGTACATTTCTATTATTATTAATGGAAATATTTCCTTCATCGGTTTGTGTGTGTTTGGTGGAATCTTCGTTCACTGACACTTACCAATAAAAATCTAATTCTTCCAGGCCTAAATACAGGGAAGTCTTGTAGAACGGCCTGAAGAGGAAGAAATCTAGGCCATATATGGCGTAGGGAGTTGTCATGACCCTTGCTGTATAGACCTGTAGTTGGCATGTCAAAGGGTTTATAGGACATACCAGTTCCTACTTACAAAAGGTCATCCTCACATTTACTTAGCTTGGATAGGAATATCTGGAGGGAGGGTGGTTATGTTGTGTGTTGTTGTTCTACTTGCTTTCCTACAAAATATTTCCAGTGAATTTGAAAAGTACCAGACTGAATTTCCTGGAGACTGAAATCCTCCATGTAGCAGAACTGTGCTGATTTGGTAGCATGTTACACCCACTTACACAGGACATTGTGAGGCAGTGAAGAATCAGATACCCACAGATGCTACTGTTTTACAAATAGTGATAAAACCAAAGTGCTAATATGCATAACAAAAAAACCTAGTAGTTCTGGAACTGATACAACTATTATTTTCAATGGATGCATATCCATTTAGTATGTGGGTTTGTGCACATGTGAATGAGAGAAGAATGTGGCCTATATTTTTTCACTGTCTTGGTAGCAGATCTTTTGTGGGCCTGCAGGCTTCTTGTGTTACTGCTACATAAAATGCCTTTAGACTAGCTCTGTGGACGACAAATGGATGATCTTGTCCATCTCCAGGTTCTATTATAAGCACTGTGAAGTGGGGCTAGGAGGGTTAGAGCGACAAAGAGTGGATGGTCCTGCCAACGATCCTTGAATACTTGGGAAGTTCACGAGAAACAAATTAACTATGTCACTTGGGGCAGAACAAAAGGAGAAGAGATGAGAAGGGCAGTGCAGCAGTTCCCAGCAGAGGAGAAACATCATGTCCAGCAGCACTGCTTATGCAGATAGGCCTGACTCTCCAGTGCCTTGCACCTCATGTGGTCCTAGACCCTTGTGCAGAGTGGATGCAAAGTGCCCTTCCATCTGTGTTCACGTTCTGCACTCACTCTGCACCAGAGGTGAAAGTGGGCTGGTACGGCATACCGGTAAGAAGTGGCCGCCAGTACGGGCCCATACGCAGCCGACGTTAAAGTGCTGCTGCGGCAGTGCTTTAACATCACTGCCCCTTTTGCGTCCTGTATTGGCGGCCCTGCTGGTAGGGACCCTACCAGAAGGGCCACAAGAAAAGGGACAGCTGCCCCATGGCCTGGCAATTTAAAAGGGCCCAGGGCTCTGGGCCACCACTGTTGCTACTGTGGCAGCGGCCCTTTAAATCGCTGCTGGAGCCCTAGGAGGCGCAGGCCGGGCAGTGCGGATGGGCGGGCTGGGGGACGCTGACCCCCAGCCCTGCCCCTTCTGCCCAAGGCCCCACCCCTTCTGGGGGCCTGGACCTGGGCCCCCATACCAGTAAGTCTTTTATGTTGTTTTCACCCCTGCTCTGCACAAATGGAAACGGATACACAAGGAATGAGGTGGTGGAGAATTGGGCCTGCTGTGCCCAATCCAGCTCCCTCTGAAGTCATTGGGAATCTTTCTGGTGACTTTAACGGGAGATACATTGGGCCACTAACCCAGAATGATCTGTCTAGCTATAGGCCCTGTAACAATTTTTTTAAAAAATATTGCAGATTTTAGTCTAGTTGGAAAAACAAGTTTTTCCAGTATTCTGAGTAACTGCAAATATAAATCCTACTTTTTAAAAGATTCTTTAAGGTTTCATAAAATATCTGAAACCCTTTGCAGAAGTTCTAAGATAACACAGAACTCCAAACTTCTAAAGGTTCTGTTATTCCATATATTAGATCAAAACAAACTCCTTCTACTGCTGTAAATCACAGGAGATATTCAGTTAATGGGGGTTTTCATTTGAGAAAGCCCATGCATCCCAGTCTCCAGTCTAATTTTTGTTATGAAAGCATTTTTTTTCCTGTTTTTTTTTCTTTTCAGTAAGTTCTGGAATAGACACCACATAACTGGAACTGCTGCTCTGCAGTGAGCAATGATTTTGGCCAAAACCTTTTATTAGATGAAAACCAAAATGGGAAATAAAAATAAACACCCATTAGAGCTTCCCATTCTTTTGCACTTTGTTGCCTTTTGTATGCATTTTGAAAACAAAAACTTGTCACCCAGTTGCGCTAGCAAAGCCTGTAGCTTGTCATCAGCACCATTTTCAAGACACCTTTGAACATTTAGTGCAGAGGAGTAGCGTCTTTCTCTCATACTTCTCAGTTACTTATTTAAAAATCATCACCTGATGGCAAATCTCTGCTTGACATGTTACTCTTTAGAATACTTCACAGTTAGCTCCACATTATCTGTTCATCACCTAGTCTGCCACTTTTCTTTAATTTCAGCTCTAAAAGGGAAAAGATAGAATGGAGTTCTGGAAAAAGAAAAGGAGTGCCATAATTGTTGAGTGATGTGTGCAAGTGAATGGCAGGCATTTCTGTCTCCAGAATGAAAAATCTTGAGATACATAGTAATCAACATCCACGAATATCAACTCAGAGAGGATTCTTGGTGAACAGAGGGGTCTAAAAGGAGGTCGAAAGGTCTGGTTGTGAAGAGAGGGAGATTTGGTAGCAGAAATGAAGACAAGGAATAAACAGAACATAAGTATTGCAGCAAAGTAGGACCAGCTGAAATTTTCCGTCAGGATTTTTTTCATGTGAAATTGGGTTTTCAGCAAAGCAAAATTTTCCTCAAGAAGTGCCAGCTTTCTGTGGAAAATTTCCTCTTTATTGAAGAAGTGAATACACCAAAACAAAAACATTTCAGTCAAACACTGAACATTTTCCATTTGGAAATGCTACCAGGGTGTCTTGTGGGAATTGTAGTCTGGGTGCTTCATACTCCCATTTTCCTGGGCTGAGTTCCTCAGCTGGACTATGTCTCCCAAAATGCCTAGTGGCCATGTGACTGCCATAGTGCATGGTGGTGGTTCAGCAAATGGGGATGCCATAGTGCATCATGGGAGATGTAGTCTGACTAGTGATTTGTCCTATAGAGGAGAAATGGGGGATGAGGTGCATAAACTACAATTCCCATGAGGCACAATGATGGCATTTCTGAATTGACATTTTTGTTTTTCAGCTGAAAATTTTTAACTTTCAGTTTTTCACTGAAAAGTTGAAATTTTCCACTGGGAAATATTTTCCACTGGGAAAAATACCTATATTCCAACCAGCTCAAGATGTAGAGAAATGAGGGGAAAGGTTTGGTACTGGAAGAAGACAGGCAAAGATTAATAGAGGAGGGTGTATTAGGGAATGTGGAACTGAGAACAGAAGAAAACTCGTAACAAACCAAGGAAGACAGTAGCTGGTAGCAGAGAAAAAGAGGAATAAACATCAAGAGAAATGGGGTTTTAGACAGAGGTATAGGGAGAAAAAAGAAATCCGGCCAAGGCATTTCCAAGGCATTTGATCCTTAGAGACTGAATTTTAGCTTAATTTATGTCCGAAAAAACTAATAGCTAACCGCCAAAATATAATTTCAGAAAAGAGGGCCAATCCTGAAATTATTCTATGATGTCTCAAGAACACTTTTAATTTTAATTGTGAAGGCTGTGAATGGGTAGTTGAGGCTGGCATTATTGGCAGACCAGAGTGTACGCGATAATAGCATGGGGCTGACACTTGCTCTCACTTGTGTAGATCAGGAGTAACTCCACCGAAGTCAATGAAGCTACCCATGTGTCAAATGGTGTAACTGAAGAGAGAATCTGGCCCTATGTGTTTTAAACTCTCTGAAAATCTATAGCAGTACCATTGTCATAGAACCTATAGAAACCCTCAGCAAAATGTTCTCCCTTCTCAAGCAGCAGAAGAAAAAAGGATAAATACTGTACCAATGCAGCTGCGCTGCTGTAAGATCTCTCGTGTAGCCGCTCTATGCTGTTGATGTAATTAAACCACCCCAATGAGTGGTGGTAACTATGTCGGCAGGAGAGCTTCTCCTGCCGACATTGTGCTTTGCACACTGCCACTTCTGCTGGTGAAACTTATGTCGCTTGGTGTATGTTTTTTCCCCGCATCCCTGACCAGCAAAAGTTTTGCTGACAAAAGTGCTAGTGTAGACAAAGCCTTAGTCTTTTTACAAAATCTGATGAATAAGCCACATGAGACTTTCTTGCAAAGGTATTGAGATTTCCCCCTCAGTATTGCAATAAAGGGCAAGTCAGGAATTGAGCCACAGATCCTCCCAACAAACTTCTATAAGGGCAGAAGCCAACAAAGCTGCCAGATTCATGAGGTAATGTTCGGAATGAGATAACTGCATCCAAATCTCATTCAGAATATGAGCTTTCCTTCTGGTATGCGTGTGAAGCCTTTTAATTTCTCCACTGACTTTAATTTAAGATTGGGCTACATTTGCTAGTTTCGCAAGTTTGACAAGGTTTTAAAAAAAGTTTGTTTGCCAAGGAGATTCTTTTTAAACTCTCTCAACTTCAAAAAAAATAAAAATAAAAAATCCAATATTTATAGATGCAGCCAAACTAATACCCCAAACCTGAACACACCAAGTTTGGGAAAGTTCAAACCCAGATCTGAACTTTCTGACTACCTTCTCAATATCTCTACAGGCTCGAACTAATCCCCCAGATCTGAATACTCAGCAATTTTGGGAAGTTTTGGATCTGAACTCACTGCATCCATATTTAATTTTATATATCCGGCCTATATACTAACACTAAGCCACTGAATGATGCAAGAGGAGTGTGAATTCAAGCGAATGAATTCTGTGAATTTCCCAATTGTGTCACTCTAACAGAAAGACCTGCCTTTACAGTTAATGATAAGGTCTGAATGAACCACTATAATATCTAGCCTTTTTTTATCATCTCCAGATCTCAGTGCTCTGCAAAGTCCTAATTTCCCCATTTTGCAGACAAGTCACCCAGCAGGTCAGTGGCAGTGGGCTGAGAATTGGACTGTGGGCTGAGAATAAAGCCCATTTCTCCTGAGTGCCTTATCCACTGGACCATACTGCCTCATAATCTAGATTAAGGACACCTAGTCTGCTCTCTTATGTAAAACCTGCAATAGAACTTCACCCAACAATTTCTACATCAGGACAATTAACTTTCAGTTGAACTAGAGCACATCTTTTAGAAAGATCTTGATTTAAAGACTGGAAGTGATGGAGAATCTGCTTCATCCCCTGGTAACTGCAGGTAGTTGCCTCTTGTGAAAAGTCATGCAGCCAGATCTTTATCTGTTTCTTAAAAAGGCAAAGCTCTCATTGGCTTTAATGGGAGGCTTGTCTGGGTAAGTAAAACAGCTAAGAACGGAATTAGTCCATCTATTGTTTCAATAACACCCTCAATTTCTTACCCTGTAGGGTCTGTCTAATGGTGTCACGTTAGGATGCAGACGAGAAAAAGTTTCACCCTCATTTCCAAGATCTTGCACGATCCTCTTTTTTAATGCAGCCATAAGGCATAGTTGTATTTTACCCGTTAGCAGTGTACAGATCTTGTTTTCTGAACATATGTTTCTTATATTTCAAATACAGAATTTTCCCATAAGGCAGTTTTCTATTTGTGGTCTTTGACCCAGCTACCAGCTAGACCACCTCTCCCTCAGTGTGCCACGGAGACCATGCTGTGTGTTTGAGGAAGTCTTTCACACAGCAACAGGCAAGAGAGAAGTATGTTTAAAAAATAGGAAAATGTGATTGTAGAACCAAAGAAACTGATAGGGAGATTTGGGAAAATTTTTTTTAATTGACTAGATTTCAAGTTAACCTGCTCTTAGTAAATGGCTGTAAGAACTTGTTTCCTCTGATATCTGCCACAGCCTAAGTTTGGCAGCCTTCAACCAAGCATTCAATTGACTGTTGCTGAGGCAATGTGTGTGTTGGAGGGGAGGGGTCTATTTTGGTAGATTAAGGCATGATGGTCTGCATATTATTACTAGTGAGTTGAGGAGATCCTGATCTGAGGGACTTACAACCTAAAGATTCACTGAGTTACCCATGAGAACAGCTTTTGTACTTAAATGCTTAGTTTATTTAATAATGTAAAGTACAGCAATGCCATAACACACTGAAGCAATTTTTAAATTAATAGTGCCCAAGGCCCAGGTCCATTGAAATCAATGGAATCAGGAGCCTAAATATCTGTGTACATCTGGG
This sequence comes from Natator depressus, assembly GCF_965152275.1. Classification (NCBI taxonomy): domain Eukaryota; kingdom Metazoa; phylum Chordata; order Testudines; family Cheloniidae; genus Natator; species Natator depressus. Next base: position 103,866,666 of record NC_134239.1, on the reverse strand, counting down.
CCCAAGCCCTGAAGTGCTTACTTAGTCAGAAGACTCCCACTGGCTGCAACGGGAATTTTGCCAGAGTAGGGGATTCAAGGTTCAACTCTAAATAACTGGGCAAGTGGTTTTAAAATCACATCGGCAACCGGTGCGATAGCTCATGTGACAGAGGTCCAGAACAGCTTTTGGGTAGTGATATCAGATACACAGGTGGTGTTGTTTTTTTCCATTAATACCAATGGCAACAATATAGAAATTAACAGACATCATTTGATCTGTGCGACCGTGTGTGTTTGTGCACACTCTACATATCAACATAAGATTGCCTTTGTATATAGACATTATTAGATACAAACTACTTGAAAGTGGCTACTCAGTTTACAAGTAATTACTTTCCAATGAGTGCCTGCACCCCTTCACTCTTCTTAAGTTTGAAGTTTGCTGAGCTTCAGGCAAAAACCTTAATGTTACTGTTCCTTAGATAAGATGAGATCTGTTTTGTTTTTTTTTTACATAATATTTACTGTATATTGGGCATTGCTAAAGGGAATCTTATTTTAACCAAAGCCAGATTTTTGGTACTTAACAGAGTTAGGAATGATGTATCATTTTCCAACTTGGACTCGTTATTAATACTTATAAGTTGCGAACATGGAAAGAATTCCCATAAATCTATATGCAATCTTGCAGTGTACAGCAGAAAAGATAAAGATGTAGAAAAAGTTGCCGAGAGCCTGAAAGTAACATTCAGTCCTCGGTGTAAGGTTCCTGCTCTCACGTCTGCACTGTGGCTCTCTAAAGTTTGGAAGAAATGATGCTTCTGAAGGGATGACAGCAGCCAAGCCAGTTCACCACTCAATCAGCTGCAATTCAGCTACCCTCCCAAAAGTGCAGCTCCCCAGCTCTGCATGTTTTCCACATTTGTAATGGGAATGGCAAATCTCCCACACACACCCCTTCCCCCAAAAGGGTGTGGTTCAGCGAAAGTGGGAGGATTTAGCAGAACAACAAAGTTCTTAGAGGGTTTTTTTTATCTGAAACAGGGAGTAAATTTCTTGTGTAACTCTTAATGGAATAAGTAGTGCTTTCAAGCCGAGTCTTTACCTAACCTTTACCCATCTTTAAGCTAAACTGGAGAGTTAGCTGGACACTATATAGGTTTGCAACATTCCTGTAGGTTTTTGGATTTAAAAAACAGTCAACAGTTACCAAAGCAAATGCCTCCATATCTGCAGTTCTTCCTTTCTGTGGCATATAAGTATGGATATCCTTTACTATGGCTCCGATTTTCAGTAGTGCACATGTCTAACTTGCATACTCAAGGGGGTTGGCATGCAGGCAAAAACCAGGTGCACGTAGAAGAAAATTTCTCTCTGAAAAAGTATTTGGACAAGAGTCACTAAGCTCCCCAGACTCCTGTCCCACCATGCACTGGGCTTTGTTTAAGACACAAGATAGCTTCTCCAGGGTCAGTCTTTTCTTGGATCCTGATTAGGAATCCAGAGGAGATATTCCCAAAATATAATGCTCTGCTATTGACTTGCTACATGGCTTTGGTTGAATCAGTCAGGATTCAATCCTGCAAGGTGCTTAGCACTCTGGCTCTGATCTGGCAAAGCACTTGAGCATGTGCTTGATCAAAAGGGACTACTCGTGTACTTAAAGTTAAGTGTATGCTTAACTGCTATGGTGGATGGGGCCTCAAAGCTCAGCTCCTTGCAGGATCCAGCCTTTGATCTCTCTGCTGTAGTCCTCCCTCTATAAAACAAAGATAATAATACCTTGCAAAGATGTGTGAGGATAAATGAGTTCTTTTGTACCACACTTTCAAGCAGAAAAGTGCTATATAAATGGTAATGGGAAATTGCTAATGGGAAAAATTATTTTGTCTGTCTAAGATCCTAATATGACCCCAGTTGCCAGAATATCTGAACACCTCACAATCTTTAATGTATTTATCCTCACAGCACCTCTGAGATGTAGGGTGCTGCTGCCATCCCCATTTTTACAGATGGAGAACTGAGGGGCTGCGGGAGGTGAAGTGACTTACTCAAGGTCACACAGGAAGTCTATGGCAATCAGGGACTTCACCCCACATCTCCCGACTCCTAGGCTAGTGCTCTAATCATTGGACAACCCTTCCTCTGTAATAGTAAACTATACTGCTAGAGTATACAGCCTGAGTCTGATTCTGCTGTAATGCACTGTGACCTTAAAAACATGCAATTTACCTCAGGGCTTGTCTATACAGTGGGGTAATGCGCTCTGCAGAGGTGTGATTTCTAAAGCGCACTGACATTGCACATTCATTGGTCCATGTAGATCCTACTGGTGCACACAAAAGGTTCCCAACTGCATTTAAGATAGTACTGTTTCAAACAACACTGCATTAAAGCACACTATGGAACCTTTAGTGTGCACCACCAAAGGTCTACATGGGACAAGTAGCATGCCATATATTAGAGTGCTATAGAAATCACGCCCCTCGAGATTGCATTACCCCACCACATAGATAAGCCCTTAGATAACTTTTCTGCAATATTCAGGGTATTCAGTTTATTTCCTACAGTAAATACATGTGAAATCGGGTAATTCTGAACATGCAGCGGTATCTGTATCTATTTATCTAGGCAAAACTGGCAACTTATTAATAAAGCTATGATTTAGTCATGGGTATTTATGGTATAAGTCATGGACAATAAACAAATGTGACCTGTGACCTGTCCATGACTTTTAGTATAAATAGCCCTGACTAAATCGGGAGCTTCAAACAGGAGAAAAACGATAACCCATTGGCATAAAGAAGAACATTGAGTCCAGGATTAATCCATGACCACTGGAGGTGAAAATTCTTAGCTAAAGAAGGGACTGTAGACAGCGGCCATCGCTGCTTGGAGGGGGGGGCAGCGGCACCAGCTGCTGGGGGCCGCCAGCAGGGGCTGCTCCGGCCGTCCCCGGGACCTCTGGTGCGGGACCTCTGGTCCCGGTGCAGCTGGCTGTGGGGCTGCCCAAGCAGCTGGCTGCAGAGTCGTTCCAGCAGTGGCCGGTCTGGCTGTCCCCGCGGCCAGGTGGGCCTGGGGTGAGCCGCACTGGCTGCTGAAGAAGTCACAGAGGTCGTGAAAGGTCACAGAATCCGTGATTTGTGAGACCTCCGTGATGGACACAGAGCCCGACTTATTAAGGATGGCCACTGTGTACAGTCCTTTCTTTAGCGAAGAATTTTCACCTCAAATGGTCATGGATTAATCTTGGACTCAATGTTCTTCTTTATGCCAAATGGGTTATAGCTTTTCTACTGGGCGGGTTTGCTGGTAGTTTAAATATTAGCAAACCTTTCCTGTTTGAAGCTCAGTAAATATGTAAACATTAGTATTTTTTCTTTTGTGCCTTGTCGATAGATCCACTTTATTCTAGCTCAGCAAATGGCAAATTTAAGTGTGTATTTACAGTAAAAGAGGAGGATCCATACATGTCTATCTCTTTACATTTTGGGTGAAGTCCCTGGGCTTTTTGTTGAGATGTGCTGTGTTGCAGCCTCTCTTTGACGGAAGATTTACTGGTTTCTCCTCCCACTTACATAGTTTTACCCTGTTGTAAGTGCAGTGGCTTCAGTGGAGTTACTCCTGATCTACATGGGTGTAAGTGAAAGGAAAATAAAACCTAGAATGTCCAGAGTAGGTGAAAGGTGGCAAGGAGGTCTTGTAGCCGATAAACATGTAATGTAAAATTGTGTTTGAAAGAAAGCACGGAATGGAATCAAAGCAATGTTGGGAACTGTGTTCTTTGGACTAAAGGAACTGCTGATTAGGGGTTTTGAAAGCCTCTGGTAAGATTCTGTAGTCTTTATAGTGGCGGACCACAGTCCTCTAAATATGAGAGGAAACGTGCAATCATGGGACATCAGAAACTTGTTTCCATTGGGTAATTTTGATCTCCATCTCCTCTGGACATTTCTTTCCTGGAGAACTCATGGCATCTCCCTCCTGGTGGGTAGAAAACCTGTCAGAATGCACTCTAAAATATGGGCAACAGACTGAGCTTCAGTGGTGTGGTTGTGACCTTTGTGTGTTGCAATGGCATGTAGTGAACTAGCAGGGGTAGAGTTAGGCATGCCAAGAAACGGTACCATCTTTATGATACTAACAAGTCTTGTGTAAAGTTAAGAGTATTTTTGAATGCATAAGTCTTTCATTGCATGCACTAAGAACACGGAATAAAATTTTCAAAAGCGCCTAAGTGCTTATGTAACCCATGTGCCTAATAGGGAGATATCTCTTTGAGACCCGGGGGGTAAGAGTGAGTTGGGTCTGGGTCATTTTTGCTGGGCAGATTTAGCCCTCCACATCCAGAAGCTTCCTGATTTTGGGTGTGGTAGTTTTGGGTGTGCTCCACTAGGTTCCCTGTTGCTGGGGTCAGACAAGCAGTCAGGGCAGCTGCCTTACAAAAAGGTATTCCTGAGGACATTCTGCACCAAAAGTTAAGAATTCGGCACACAATATTTTAAAATTCTGCAAATTTTATTTGTCATATAAATGTGGAGGCTCCAGAATGGCATTGGGGATCATAGGCCACTGGCTGCACAGAGGTGGGAGATCACTGTGCAGCTTCCCCACACCCGTCACACAGACTCAGCAATGAGGCTGCACCCAACCCTGACACAGTGCAAGGACTGGGCCTGCCCCAGAAACCCCAGGGCCCTGCCCCTCCGTGCCAGGTGCACCAGGTGTGGGCAGGCAGGCTCAGCAAGGCAGGATCCAAATGTGGAGAGACTTAGTGTGGTGGAACCCAGGTGTGGGTTGAGAGGGTTCTGTGTGGGGGCAATCTGGGTGCAGGCAGCTTAGTGGGGGATCTGGGGGGGGACCTGGATGCACAGGGGCTTGTTGGGTGGTTCTGGTTGCAATGGTAATGGGACTCTGCAGGGGAAGTCCAGGTAAAGGTGGTTGGGGCTTGGGGGGGGGGGGGTTCCTGGGTGTGTGTGGGGGATAGAGCTTGGCAGGGGGTCTTGGTGTGGGAGGATCAGCGGGGGAGGGGGGGGGATCCAGATGCTGGGGGAGTGGGGCTCAGTGGGGTGGGGATCCAGGTGCAGCTGGTTGGGGCTCGATAGGGTGGGGAATGCGGGTGTCTCACTGGGGTGTTCCAGGGGGAGTGGGGCTTGTCGGGAGTGTTATAGGTGCAAGGGGGTGAGGCTTGGTGGGAAGGTCTGGGTATGAGGGGGTCTGGATGCACGAGGGTTGGGCAGATGGGGGAGCAGCTCCCCATACAGTGATCCCTCCCCTCGCAGCTGAGGTGCGATGAGTGCAGAAAGCATGGGCTGGGGGGAAGTTTGCTGAGCTTCCTACAGCCAGGGGAGAAATCTGGAGGTGTATCTGACATGGCTCTGGATGTCGTGCAGGGGAAGAGGAAGTCCCATCCTCCCCAGCCCAGCCGGGAATAGCAGCTGAGCCCGGCGCAGGGTAGGAGCCACCAACCAGGTCTTCCCCAGCCCTGTCCCCTGCCTCACAGTGATTTACCTCTATGCCAGCTGCCCTGGGCACCCAAAACATATTTCTGGGGAGGGTCGCATGACTACTCTTGTGGCTTCCCTTTGCTTCCCTGTCAGAAATTCATTTTTCTGTGGGGATACAAAGAAATCTGCAGGGAACATAAATTCTGTGCATGTGCAGTGGTGCAGAATTCCCCCAGAAGTAAAAAAGCCAGGTGCCCTGGTGAGTTGGTAGAAGCTGAGCCCAAGAGCAGAAAGCAGGCTGTTTTCCCTAACTGTGAAGTATTTTGCAGCAGGTTAGTGATATTAACAGGGAAGCATGGGCACTGTTAATTATAGAAAGGGGAAATTGAGAGGGGAAAATAATTTCTTCTATTTTAATTGTACACTTTGACTGTTTGAGTTTAGCCAAACTGTTTTAGTTAAATTGTCTCAGCTAGTATGATTCACCAACTTTTCTTTAAATGTAGCAATGGGGAAAGAATCTTTGATATTTTGCTATTCTCAGTTCTTGTATTTTCTTGTAACAGGGTTGTGTGTTTTTTTTAATCTATATACTTAACTGAGTAGTTTGTTAATCAGCTAGCTGGCTGGCTAACAGTGATTTCAACAGAGGAAGAGTCTGCATGAATTCCAGCTGAAGATTCCTACAAGCAAGTTGAGGGAAGATGTTGCTTTTGACTCAGCAGACTGTATAGATTTACAAAAAGAAAAGGAGTACTTGTGGCACCTTAGAGACTAACCAATTTATTTGAGCATAAGCTTTCGTGAGCTACAGCTCACTTCATCGGATGCATTCAGTGGAAAATACAGTGAGGAGATTTATATACACACAGAACATGAACAAATGGGTGTTATCATACACATTGTAAGGAGAGTGATCACTTAAGATGAACTATTATCAGCAGGAGAGCCAGTGGGCCATTTCCAGAGGCCCACCTTGATTATCACTACAAAAGGTTTTCTTCCCCCCACCCATTTTTTCATGTTGGGGGGTGTGTGTGTGTGTGTGTGTGTATATAATATAAATCTCCTCACTGTATTTTCCACTGAATGCATCCGATGAAGTGAGCTGTAGCTCATGAAAGCTTATGCTCAAATAAATTGGTTAGTCTCTAAGGTGCCACAAGTACTCCTTTTCTTTTTGCGAATACAGACTAACACGGCTGCTACTCTGAAACCTGTATAGATTTGGTGATCAAAGTCTCTGAGACTCGGGTGACCTCAACCTAATCTTTTGGGAACTCTGGAGTTTCTTCTCACTGTGTTTCAGTGGGGACTGACCTGTTTAGATTTAATTTGTTTATTTATGTATAATTGTGAAGATAGTGTTTGAATTATAAAATAGCCATGTTATGTTGTAAAAATTAAAATTTATTATGTTTCTTTATCCTAAGATTTTATAAAGTTGTTACTTACTTACATCCATTCCTTTGGGACTTGAATGTGGGGAGGTTGACCCTGTGCAATCCTTGCTGAAAATCCATAGAGACTGAATTCTGGGTCTCCAGTTGCTTTTCTGTGGGAGTTGGTTTTTTGGAAGGCCATTGGAGAAGAACAATTTAGTGAACTCTAGCTCACCCAAAGGTTACACTTAGGCTCCTAAATCCTATTTTTAAAAGCTCTGGGCACCTGTAGCTGCTGTTGACTTCAGCTGGAGTTGTGGGTGCTCAGTACTTCTAAAATTCAGGCCCTAAATATTACAGCCACCAATGGAGTTAATGGCTTTCTCCAGTATACCTGCCCCTTAAGTCACAGGGTGAAATGTTGACATACTAACTTAGCAATGCTAACATTCTTGGCAAAATGTACAGAACTAGCCCCCCATATTCAGCTGGGCAACATCACAGAAAATTCAATGTACTGGAAAATCAAATGCAAAGTGAAAATGAAAATTGGTGTTACATTGATTTCTTCTAAGTGTTAATGAAGGGGACCAATAATACAAGATCAGACAGTCATTACTTTCAATAAATATGTACAAACTCACATGTATTCAGAGACAGGCATACATACATCAGCATACAAGGTCTGTTCATTCAGACATTTAGGGCTTGATCTTGCTTCCCTGAAAGTCAGCTGCAGTTTTTGCCACTGACCTCATTGGGCATAGAGTCAGGCCCATGTAAATGTAATGACCTCTCACAATCATTTTTTTCTGATTAGTTAATGCTGGGTTTATTTAATTTAATTCTTGCCCATAAGAAACCCAGGACAGATCCACAAAGAGATTTACAGCACTCCCCATTGTCACGTCTAACTTTTAGACACACTGAAATCCTACGAATCCACAAAGTCTGGCTTAGGTGCTTACTCTCTCTATAAAGAGAATGGAGCGAGAGATGTGTCTCAGAATGAGATCCATAAAAGCCAGCATGTTAGGCAGGGAGTCACCTAAGTTAGCATATGGGAGATGCTGTTAAGAAAGGTGTATCCTAAGACCTGCCCCTCTTGGGGATTTAGGCACTTAAATCTGGGCTGGAGGGAGGTGCTTAGCTCTGTTTATGATCCACAGCTGGGAACCCCTTGTTTTGATGAGATTACAAGTTTGGTTGATAAAGATAATAGTGTTGATTTAATATACTTAGATTCTTATAAGGCCTTTGACTTGGTATCATCTCACATTTTGATTAAAAAAATAGAATATAAAATTAACATGGCAGACATTAAATGGATTAAAAGGTAGCTAACTGATGTGTCTCAAAATAGAAGTATAAAGGGGGAATTTTCATAGAGCAGATGTTTCCAGTGGGTTCCTAAAAGGATTGGTTCTTGGCCCTATGCTATTTAGCATTTTAATCAAAGACCTAGAAAAAAAAACATAAAAATGTTCACTGCTCAAATTTGCAGATTACACAAAAATTGGGGGAGTGCTAAATAACGAAGAGGACCGGTCGCTGATACAGAGTAATCTGGATCGCTTTGTAAACTGGGTGCAAACAATATGCGTTTTAGTATACCTAAATGTAAATGTATACATGTAGAAAAAAAGAATGTAGGCCATACTTAGCAGATGAAGGACTCTAGCATGGGAAGCAGTGATTCTGGAAAAGATTTGTGGGTGGTGGTGGATAATCATGAATCATGGATAATGACTCGTGAATAATGTACATGAGCTCCCAGTGTGATGCTGTGGCCAAAAGGCCTAATGTGATCCTGGGGTGCTGTCAAGGCTAATTCCCCACTCTGGCACTTCGAGTGCAAAAGGTGGGGTCCCCCAAGAACTCTAAAAATTAATACTTGCCACTCCAGGCTTGTATTCTTCCTAAAGTTACAACTTTCTCTGACCTTGGATTAGTAGATGCTGCCAGCACCCAAGTGCAGAACCCCTGTGAGAGCCCAGGAAGGCGCACTTGAGAATTCCTTCCTGTGGGGTACCCTCAAGCCTTTCACACACCCCTTCGGGGAAGAGCTGAGAGAGGGGGGGAAAATTTTTTTAAAAATCAGTTGTTGCCACCAGCTAATTAAACAACACGTGCACAAACCTCTTAAGACACACAAATCCAATTCTGTTCTTTAAAAAGGTAAAATTTATTATTAATAAAAAGAGAAAGAAAATACATCTGGGACTCAGGCTATTGCTAGATTTTAAAAGAGCAACTACAGGGATTAAGCACCAAGAATAGCTTTCTTGAGGTCCATCTTAAAGGTTACAAGCAAAACAAAAGCACCTGGGATTAGCACAGAGGAGTCCACAAGCCATAAAGCGATAAACCTAATCACATCTTCCTAGACGTTTTCTGATCTACTTGCGTATCTGGGGTTTCAAATGAGTAGTTTCTAGGTATGATACTGAGGATTTTTCATACCTGGCCCCAAGCTTCTTACAGCATAGCTGTTGCCCTGTCTGCCTCTCCCCAGGGAAAACAACAACAGACAGACAAAAGGAGAGTCTTTTCTCTATTTCAAAAAACTTCTAGCCTTCCCATTGGCTCTTTTGGCCAGGTGTCCACTCACTTCCTTTTACCTATGCATAGCAGTGAGACTTTTTAACCCTTTACAGGTAGAGCAATTAGAGAACAGCTACTAAGAGGGATTTTATAGCTAACTGGCTAGCTGGGTGTCCATAAAAGGGACCTACCCCCTCCCCCCTTCATTTATCACAGGTGCATAAACAGGGCAATCTCGAATAGAAGCAGAAAGGTTATTTTACCTCTGTATTTGGCACCAGTGCAGCTGCTGCTGGAATACTGTACCCAGTTCTGGTGTACACAATTTAAGAAGGATGCTGATAAACTGGAGAGGATTCAGAGAAAAGCTATGAGGCTGATTAAAGGCTTAGAAAACTTGCCTTATAGTGATCAGATAGATTGAGCTCCCTGAGTCTATTTAGCTTAACAAAGAGCAGGTTAAGGGATGATTTGATCACAATCTCTAAGTATCTACATGGGGAACACATATTTGATAATGAACTCTTCAATATACCAGAGAGAGAGAGATAACATCCCAATGCCTGGGAGTTGAAGCTAAACAAATTCAGACTGGAAATAAGGCGTAAATTTTTAATGGTCAGAGTAATTAACCATTGGAATAACTTACCAAGGGTCATGGTGGATTCTCCATTACTGGCACTTTTTAAATCAAGATTGGATGTATTTCTAAAAGATCTGCTCTAGGGGGGAAGTTCTGTGACCTGTGTTATACAGAAGGCTAGACTAGATGATCACGATGGTCCCTTCTGGCCTTGGAATCTGCAAATCCTGGAGTCAGGCTGTTTTAGTTGCATAAGGTGTTTCTTGCTGGGGGGCAAGAGGGAGGAGCAAGGGGGAGGAGCTGATCTGTGGGGCTGCCGGTGGGTGCTGAGCATCCACTATTTTTTTTTCCATGGGTGCTCCAGCCCCGGAACACCCAGGGAGTTAGCGCCTATGGGCTCATATAGAATTTTTACAGTGAAAATGTAGGTACTGTTTAGGTGTCTACAGGGTTAAGTAGCAGCAGGCGGAGGTTCTGTGGTTTGCAGGGGTGCCTAAATCCCTTTGTGGATCTGGGCCTCTGGTTTGGCTTTCTCCCATGGCCATGCTCACCCCCGCTTCTCTCGCCTTCTGCTGGCTTGCTGCTGCTTTCTGCTTCAATCTCCTAGTCCCTTCATTTGCAATCTAACACTGGGAAACCCCTCAACCCATGTGGATTAGCTTCTGAACACCTTGCTCTGCTGCCCAGTGCCTTGAGCTGTGATGGTTTCATTCCTGATGAGTGAAGCTGAATGCAAGTTAAGTTGAACAAGTGGAACTTTATTAAACATATCCCCTCCCCAGCCAGAGGTTGCCCCCCCAGCCAGAGGTTGCTAGCACATAGCTGAGCTGGAGTCTACTTTTAACCACAGACTCCGCTGGTCACATAATCTTTGAGATAGATTGATCTCTTCAACAAGCAACTGCACTGGGAGTGACCTATCTCTGTCACCTGTCTCCAAGTGTTGCAAACTGTCTCTCTCTGTGGAATCTCCTCCCTCCCTTTAGTGTTGGCCTCTGGATTGTTCTCCGTCTGAGATGATCTCTAGGCTTCCTCTGGCTATTGAGTCAACAGGCTTAGAAGTGTCTCATGCTCCTTCTAATCACTTGTCCCGTTTGCCTAGTCACCTCATGTGAGCTTGGTGTCGTGGCTCCTGCTCCCAAGTGTGGGATGCCAGCACAGCATTGTGCAGAAAGTGGGTGACAGGAAGCATCTGCAAATTGTGGCCAATTAGTGATGGGGGGGGAAGAGTTGCCCCCACCAGGAAGCACAGAGCAGAAGCCAGGGAAAATCCCACCTTCCTTGGCTGCTAGGCAAGACACTTCTCCGGACAATGACACTTTCTCCTTCCCATCAGGTGCCGACACTCCTCCACCCCAGGGACCAGGCACACTCATGGCTGACACATGGGATACAAGGCATCCTGTACTGATTTAGTATGGGCCAGGCAATTTTTCATTTAAATAAGGGACATCCCTTATAATATGGTACTGTTGGCGACCCTGCAATCCTCAGAGGACTGCCTGTCTTCAGGGCTGCTAGTTCTTGGCTGATCTGTTGTATTCTAGTGCCTGTTTTCTCTGATTGCTGGCCATCCCTTCTTGGCATTGTCCCCATCCTTCCAGCTGCAACAAGTCTCCCCTCATTGGTAGCAGGCTCCTTCACCCCATTAGTGCCTGTGCTGGACTGTTTTGGCACCTCTATGATGCGGTATTCCTGTGTGCCAAAAATGCTAACAAGGTGTCTAAACCCTTGTGTAACAGTCTCTTTGGACAGGTCTACGCTCAACAGTTAAGTTGACCCAGCTATGTCAGTCGGGGTGTGAAAAATCCACACCCCTGGGTGATGTGGTTAAGTTGGCCTAACTCCCAGGGTAGACAGAACTAGGTGTCCAGGTGAATTCTTCCGACAAACTATATACTGCCTCTTGGGGAAGGTGGATTACCTGTGGTGATGGGAGAACCCCTCCTGTCGCTGTAGCGAGTGGCTACACTGAAGTGCTACAGCACTGTTTCAAGTATAGACCAGACGTTAGTTGTTTTCACAGCTAACCATTACCACCTTACCATTATTCTGTGGCTATGCTATGGAGGAGGTGTGCTGATCAGACCCCCATTTGTGTGGAAATTTCTTGAATTCTTCCAAGGCAAATGGTGGGCCATTGTCAGTGAATACAGCGTTTGTAATCAGAATGCCGTAACTCCCAAAGAGGGCCTTCAGTTTGCCAGCTGCTGGCTTGCTTGCTTGTATCAAGCAAGGCATCAAGTTCCCAAAAATATGACCAGTAGTTCACTGTAATCGAGTACTGCTTTTCACTGAAGGTAAATCAGTCCACGCCCACCTTTTCCTATGGTCAGGTGGGCAGCTCCTGTGGTAAGTCTTATTCTGCTGGTGGTGATCACATGACCAGCAGGGATCACACCCGTCTATCAAAAAGTGAAGTTGTGTACTCATTCCCAGGCAGTGAACACACTCTTGAGTCTGTCTAAGACAGCTATCAATGCCCAGGTGTGAGGCACACATTTTTTGCATGACATTCTTATGTAATGAGGCAGGAACAACAGCTTGGCTTTTGTCTTCGGTCCACCCTGCTATTATTGCTTTTGGACTGCCTGTAGCTGGGTGTCCTTTCCATAGCCTCTTTGATTTCATTCAGCTTTGCTGATGAAACTAGGAGATTGAATCCATTAACATGCTGCATTATGTCCTGATTCTGGGTATACATGCCCCGCCCAGGGTGTCAGCTAACACCAGTAATCATCCTGATCTCTACCTGGTTGCTTTGGAAGCACATCACATGTGCTGCAATCTCTTTGGAGCACTAAGAAGGGGCTTTGCCTTGATTATTTCTAGGGGCATGTGGTCTGAGGGCACTAACACAGGGTGGCCATAGGTGTACAGATGGTATTACTCTACTCCAAATACCACAGCCAGAAGCTCTTTTTCTATGTGGGCGTACCCCTGTTCAGGGCTATACTGACATAAGTGATCAGCTGCTCCTGCAAAAGAGCTGCAGCCAATCCTTTCTCTGATGCATGACACTGGAGTGTCAGTAGCTCTTCTGGGTGGTACTTCAGGAAAGGGGAATCCATTATAATGTTTCAGTGTGACAAATGCTTGCTGTTGGGAACCTGCCCAGTCCCACTCAACATTTTTGCCTTGTGAGCTGACGTATGGGTTCTGCTACTGCAGCCAGGTGTGGACAGAACTTGGACAGAAAATGTATCATTCCTGTAACGTGCTGTACCTCTTTCATGTGCACTGGAGATGGTATGTCTCTGACTGCCTTGATCTTGTCAGGATCTGCTTTCAGACCCTCTGCTGTGAGCAGGTGTCTAAAGTATGTCACCTCACGCTGTTTGAGTTACATTTTTTCTGTATTGAGTTTTATGGGTTTTTTTCTGCATTGGTGTAGAAAAGCTTGTTGTTTTCTGTTATGGTCTTGTTCAGCTTCTGTATCATTGCTCCTTCACCTCACCTTCAATGAGGATATCATCTGCAACTATTTTCATCTGAGGCAGTCCTTCCAGCACTTGGGTGAGTCTTCTCTGGAACACATTTGGTGCTGGGCTTATTCCCATTGGCATGCACAGCCCTCTGTAGAGACCAAATAGTGTTGCAAACGTTGTCAGCATGCTAGACTCTTTATCCAGGCTTATGAGCCAAAAGCCATTCCTCATATCACCGATTGTAAAGATTCTGGCTTTGGAGAGTTCTGACAACCTCATCAATTTTGGGCAATGAATAGTGGTATTTTTCAATGCCTGGTTCAGTAGCTTTTGGGTCTATGCAGATGCATAATTTGCCTGATGGCTTCTTTACCACCACCTTGCTGTTTACACCGTCATCTACAGGTTCTATGATACTTCTGCTCTGCAGACTTTTGAGCTCTGGCAGTACTGGATTATGTAATGCCACTAGAATTTTCCTTTGTGGAAAGTACACAAGTTCCGCTGCAGTGTCTGCTTCCATCAGTTTTCCTTTGAGGCACCCATCACCCTTGAAAAATCCCATATGCTTTTAAAATAATCTCCATCATCCATGGGACTCCCCACTTTGCTTCTTGCACTGCAGCTATAGAATTCTGACTCTGCACCCTGGTCATATCCATGGCTTATGTGGCTGTATTCCACAAAAGGTGTCTCTGGTGCTTTCCATCCACCACTACCAACTTCATTTGGTACCATCTGTTGTTTTTCAGGTTAGTTACTATGAGGTCAGATTTTCCTACAGGCTGCACTATGCTCTTACTGTACATTATTAGATTGCACCTGCTCTTTGTAATGGGTGTGGTTTTGAGTCCAATTCACCCCAAGGAATCACATTGCAAGCGGTTCTGCTATCAAGCTGAAATTGCACTTGATGTTTCCCTATTGCCATTTTTGCATGTACCTAGGTTGGTATGGTCTTTTGTTGCTTTCCTATCCTGACAACCTGAACCTGATATGCTGTCAGACTCAAGGAGTCATGATGGCATCACCATTGTCTGATGTACCATCACCCTTCTTGTACATGTCTGACCGAATCTTTCTGGGACCTTCCTCTGCTCTTGCACACACTGCTAACATGGATCAACTTGCAACATTCTTTGTAGTGCTGTCCTAATGTGGGGCACTTCTCCTTTACCTGCTCATGCTGTCTCCCACAGTAAAAGCATCTCATTATGGTTATGGAACCTCAGCCACCTGCTCTCCTTTGCTGTTGTCTTACAGCATGTACTTTTGGAGGTGTTGTGCCTGCTAGGGCTTTCATCCTTTCTCTTGAGGCTTCTGCTGCACACCCTATGCCTAAGCATCTGTCTAATGTGAGATCGCCTCCCTGGAGCAGCCACTCCCGTAGGTGGTAATCCCAAGTGCCACAGGCTAACTTGTCTGAATCAGGGAGTCTGTCCAGTCCCCAAAATTGCACGTAGCAGCTAGTGTGGGTCTATCCCCTTCCCTTTGGATTGGATTGGATTGCGGTACAGATCTCTCTGCCTTGTTCCCCAATACAGTAAAATAATAGTTTTATTTTCCTGCTGCTGTCATCGTCCTTCTGAGTGGCCATGTCTGTATAAAGATGGAACTCCTTCATCCACTGGCGTCCATCACTGGACTAGGTTTGTGTCTGCAAAATCCCAGACTCTGAGGGGCTTCAGACTGAGTTTCATGGCTCACGCTGCCAGCTGCTGCACTGCAGAGAACTTACCACTCAGACACTGCTACCATATTTTATTCACAAAGAGTGAAGCTGAATGTAGATTAAGCTGAGCATTGTCGTGGAACTTTATTAAACCTGTGGACTGCTCCATCTATGAGGTTGAGTTGCTTACAGCCTAACTCACCTGGTGTCCCATGAATAACTATACCCCCAGGAAACATTGGCTTTCTGACTGTAGTTCCAGTGATCATGACACAACGGCTTTGTATTGTTTCTAGCTGTCACTACATAAAGGGGCATTTAATTGTTCTTTCTGTTTAGCCTGAAAGAAAGGTGCTTATCACATCCATTGGCTTTAACCAGGTCTGTGATCGTCTAAAGATCAAAGACCTGCTTGATAGCTGGCATTAACACTTTTTCAGTAAAACACTATAGTGGAAAATGTTAAGCAACCTTAACTCTAGGCATCTCTACTTCTCTGTTTTCTTACTTGTGAGGGATTCCACACAAAAATACAGGGGTTGCAGCAAACTATACTCTATTAAATCGTTGCTCACTTTATGAGGTCAATACACAGGTTTAACAGAGAGCAGAATTTGGCTCAGGATCTCTCTAGACGGGAGAGAGCAGCAAGTATGTGTATATATAATATTTCTAATCCTGGATATTCATTAATGGCTTGATTCTGCAGCCCTGATGCAGCAAAACTGAGTTCCGAGGGAGTTTTATCTGCAAATAGCCTACAAGGTCAAGCCTGCAAAGTTAGGTCCCTTTATACCACCCTTTCTGTTTTATTCATCCGCTTAGTGTTCATGAATGAGAGAAGGGGACCATAATACAGGATCACACAGTTGTTACTTTATAGTTATGCTACATGTTGTTAATAGCTGCCATTGAGCAGTCTTTGATCTATAGACAGTCACAAACATGGTTAAAGCCAATGGTTGTGCTATGCAGTCTTCTTTCGGGCTAAATGGTAGGAGCATTAAATGCCCCTTTATGTAGTGATAACTGTAACAGGAAGTTACCCCACAATACACTGGGCCATAGGGCAAGGACAGATCAGAAGCTTAGCTATGTGAGCTGAGGGGTTCATTGATTACAAATGTAGGGGCCTGTGGGTTGTTCTGGCAAGCCGTGAGTGTGTCTGAAAGGCAGAAAGAATTAATCCAGCTAACAGTGAGAAAAAGAGTTGTGAGCATGGCCCTGAGAGGGAGCAGAGAGACAGTTTTTTGGGGCACAGAACTGACTCAAGGGGCAGATTTGTGAGCAAGGAAACTGCCTGCTGTTGTTTGTTTCTACTGTGATCAAGGAAACAGGACTTTGTGTACTTTCTTTCTAAATAATCAGGACTCCACCAAAGAATATACCTGACTCGATCATCAGTTTCTTCTCCCAATGAAAACAATCCTGCAAGGCCTCAAATGTTGGCCTTGCTTCGGCCAAAGGGATAACAGTATCTATATGGGAGATTTCCAGGACTGCCCTCAGATAGAACATTCTTACTCAGTAACCCTTAAAGTGACTTAGGCTATGTCTATACTGGGCACCTTACAGTGGCACAGCTGTGCGGCTATCACCGCCCCATTGTAAGGTAAGCAGTGTAGACGCTCTTTGTTGGCAGGAGCGAGCTCGCCTACTGACAAAATAAAACCACCCCCAATGAGGGGTGGCAACTTTGTTGGCAAGAGAGTGTCTCCCACTGACAAAGAGCTTTCCACACCAGTGCTTTTTGTCAGTAAAACTTTTTTGTTGGTCGGGGTGCGGTTTTTTTTCACACCCCTGCCCGACAAAAGTTTTACCGATGAAAGTGCAGTGTAGACATAGTCTTAGTTGTAGGGAAATGCAATTCCATTGTGATTCAAACTGTGCTTAAATGTCTGTACTCTTGAGTTTAATTTGTGCAAACTTTAATACCTTAATGGTTTGTTGTATGGAGATATTTCTTGTTTTTAAAACAATTTACTAAACCATTCTGACTTCTCCAGGCAGGGATCAGTTTAAAGCTTTGATTACCTAAGCTTTAAATCCTTAATCTGTGTTTGTGAAAGGGTGGGGAAGTGGAGGGGGGAGGCGTGGAAGAGGGTTAGAGGAGAGAGGGCAGGTTTTGCTCTGTGTCCGGTCAAATATTTAATAACGAAAACAATAGATTTTCTGTGTCACAGATGCACACAAATTTGCCTGCAATAAAAACATATCCGTGTGTTCATGTGATTGGTATATGCGCGTGTGCGTATGCTCGAGTCTCTGTAAAACTCTGAACAAGTGCTCGTACTCCTTCGTCCTTGCCCCCTTTTACCCACTACAGCTATTTGCAAGTAAATCATGGCTGTCAGTATGGTAGCAGCTTGATTAAAGTTCAGGGGTTTAATAGATCATTTTAAAAACCCCAAATTACTCCCACTCCCTAGTCGATCCACCTGGACCCTTGCCCTAGGTGCATGGCAGTTTTCAACCAGCACTGGAGAAGCCAAGTCTGGGCCTGAGGTTCCTGCTTATTCCCTCAGGATCCCTTGCTGCAGACCTAGACCAACATTCTCAGCTGTATTTAATCTGCTCTGAGACAAGCTGGCTATGAGAAAATGCAAAGGAAAAGGCACATAAGCAAAGACATGGAAAAACTTGGACAGTTGGCCTGCTTTGTTCACTTGGTAAACTGGAGGCCGGCCAGCAACAGCGGCGCTCCCTTGGCAATACAAGTCTGTTCCAATTAATCGTGTTTAACCATTCTAATCACACTTTAGCACATTAATCCTATTTTCAATCCAAAACACATCTGAAAGAGCGGCATGTGGGCCTTTTTATAGCAACCGCAAATCAGATGTAACTGAGAGACATAGGGCCCTAGTTTACTCTGCACTTTCACTGAACTTAAACTTAATAAAATATGTGACTGAGTTGTGGTTGGATTTACTGCATGATGTTGTTGCTTCCACATATAAATAGATCCCTTAAGTAACTTAAAAACCTGTCAGAAAGAGCAGTGAAAATTTGATTATAAGGTAACCAGTGTGTGTGTTTTCTAACAATGACATTGTTCCTCTGGTCAGTGGCACTGAAAGATCTTTTAAAATTTAATCTGTTTATGGATATAAATGATGCTGCACTTGGAATTGCAAGGCTTCATTTTGCCTCTGAACCAATAAAGAATTTAATGGTTTGTTTTAACCTTAAAAACATGATATAATAGTCATCTTCAATCCCTAATGTGCTTTCTCCTGCCATTTAACATGATGGTTTTAACACAAGCTTTCAAGCCTATGTATTTACCATTTGCAAGTGATGATTTTTTTTGTCCAAATGATAAAACTTAATTGCTTTACTATACACATTGTTTCTATATTAATACCCATAAGTTTTCTCTTCAGTGGGAGATAACCTTACTAGCGTATGGCTCCATAATACAACGTTTTGTTCTGTTCTATGGTATTACTATAAAATGAAGAACAGCAATAACCAAAAAACTTCCTCAAGTTCGTTAGTGCCTGAAACTTAATATTTTTAATGCAAATTCAAAAGAGTTGCAATGAAATGTAAGTAATGTAGAGTGGTAAGCTAAGTGCACAAGTCTTTAATTTAGATTTGGAGTGGAAATGAAGTTATCAATTCATGCTAAATGAAATATGTAACAGTTCATACTATGGTAAGGAAATGTTAAAAAAAAAAAAAAAAAAAAAAAAAAAAAAAACCTTGGAGAGTTACCAGGATTACAGCTCTGTGTTTGGTTTTCTAAGTAAACACTTCTAGCTTTTTATGCTACAAATAACAATCTGGACAGATGCATTAGGGGAACCTAAATGCAAACTAGAAATGAGTTTATCCAGGTAAGTAAGGTTTTATTAAACAATTTAATTCATTCCAGTTCTTTTGGAAGAAATTTCAGGTTATGGTTAATGTAGTGTATCAGACAGAAATAGCATTCACAGAACCACCTGCATTTAATATACAACTGTCAGAAATTTCTACTCACTACCACTTACTCAGGAAGAAATATGCAACAATTTGATCAACCCACAACTTTTAAATATAAAATAAAAATCAATATTGAATACAATGCAAATTAAAAACTCAAAATGAGAAGGTGTTTGCTTTTCAATATAATGTGTGTATTTTTCTGAGTTTAGTGAATTAATTGTAGTTTTGGCCTCTTCTGGATTTGGTAGGCATTGGAAAATACTATCTATTGGTGTTGTAACCAGATAAAGAATTAAGGTACTACATTCGAGATAAGTCCTTGTAAATAAGCTTTTCAAACCCCATGAAATGGGCAATAAAATAAGACCATAATAATGAGGCCAAGCCCAAAAAGCTTGAACTAAACATATCGACTGATGCGTGAAATATTTCAAAATTTGACAGTCCTTTAATGAAAACAACTGATCTGGTGGGTATGTCTAATATCTTACAAAATCACTTTGCCAGTACAGCAAATTGTGAGAAGATAGAATAGCCATAAGAACTAGGACACAAGACTGTGGTTTGAGAGGTCTATGTTCTGCTCCCACCTCTGCGAGTGACTCATGGTATAACCTGGAAAAGTCTTAACCTTTCTGTGCCCAATTTTCCCTCCTGAAAAGTGGGAAAAATTCTTATTTTAGAGGTATATAGTAAGGATTAATTCATTTATCCATTTGCTTGAGATCACTGGTTGGCATATGCTTCAGGAATGCAAAGATACCATATTGTAGCCAGAAGTTTTGCCATTGATTTTGATGGGGTCAGGAATCACCTGTTGGTTCAAAACTTAATAAAGGCCCTGGTTCAGGAAAGTACTTTAACACATGCCTGTGTGCTCTGCTGAATCAGGGCCTATGTTAAAAATAAAGTGGCATCTGATGGGCCTATTTTCTAGTGAACATTTATCCATATTAGAGAGCCCAAGGATAATTTGGCATAATTCAGCATGATTATTCCTGCATCTGCTCGAGAGATGCTCAACAATGAATAGCAGATCTTGACCAAAGTTTACTGACAGGGTTCTGTTGCGGGGGAACTGCCACAGCTTCTCACCCCATGATGTCTGGATCTAGCTGTTAATTCCTCACCTTCACAGGTACAAAATTCATCCACAGTTGTCTGTAGAAAGGTTTCAGAGTAACAGCCGTGTTAGTCTGTATTTGCAAAAAGAAAAGGAGTACTTGTGGCACCTTAGAGACTCACCAATTTATTTGAGCATGAGCTTTCGTGAGCTACAGCTCACGAAAGCTCATGCTCAAATAAATTGGTGAGTCTCTAAGGTGCCACAAGTACTCCTTTTCTTTTTGTCTGTAGAAAGCAATTGAAACCATGCACAGATCAGTAGCTGGCACGTTCTCTCTGATCTGAAGTAGGATTTTTATTTTTCCTCATACTTTCTTCTCCCTTATTTTTCCCACCAATCATCAAACATAGGTTCTCCATCTCCTAGTCACTTGAAAGCAGAATCATCCCCACCAATCACCATTAACAGAACTTAAATCACACCAGCTGCAAAAACTTTCCAAAATAGTTTTTCCAAAGCTGTGAAAATACTTGCTTACTCTAGAGTAGATTTTGACACCCTCACTTATGCTAAGTAGCATCCTACTCCATAAGTAGTCCGATTGGCTTCAGTTACTATTCAGCGTGAAGTAAGGAACAATTCCAGGGTGTCAGAATCTGGCCCTATCTAAGTGTTCTGGTATTACAGCAAACCATTTTCCTGAGTAAAAGGTTAAGAAATTAGAATGCAGTCAGGCTTTCAAAGGGAAAATGTGGATCATTTTTGTAACTGCTATGAATATTATTTTATATTATATAAAAAATTATTATATTATATATTATAAAGAAAAATGCTGAGTAGAATCCGATTAATGAATATAATAATTCTGAAAAATGGAAATTATAAAGTAAGAAACAAATGTGTAGGTTCAAAGGCCAGATTCCTTATTTATTTATGCTGGTGTCAATCTGGAGTAATTCCAATGGGCCAAATTTGGATCTCAGTTACACTGGTATAAATCCTAGAGTAATTTAATTGATTTCAGTGTAGGCTGTGGAACTAATCCAGATTTACACCAGTGTAGCCAAGATCAGAGACTAGTCCAAAAGAAAAGGAGTACTAGTGGCACCTTAGAGACTAACCAATTTATTTGAGCATAAGCTTTCGTGAGCTACAGCTCACTTCATCGGCTGCATCCGGTTATTGGTTAGTCTCTAAGGTGCCACTAGTACTCCTTTTCTTTTTGCGAATACAGACTAACACGGCTGCTACTCTGAAACTAGTCCAAAAGAATCATTTAAGAAATCTCTTGTAATGCTAATTTTAATTCGTATTCAGTTGGTCTCTGACCTCATCCACTCCTTTCAAAATAGCAATAGATGAAGATGCATTTTATGGTGTAAAAGCTGATATGGAAGCTTCATAATTCCTTTTCAGGGAGGGTGTAATCCTTTTGTCCTAGATTCTTTAAGAAGGAATTATCTTTCAGAAAGAATCATTTTATCTTTGTCCTGGGATAAAACTACTGCATCCAAGCTCATTTCTTTTCTGCACTATATAAATACTTTTGAACATCTATAACCTCCTGGAATCGTTTGGAAACTCCCATTTACATACAATCAGATATTCCAGAGGTGAACAAAGGGAATACCATGCAATAATTCTTTTTAGTAGATGGGAAGTCCTCTTCTTCTTGTTGAATATACAATTCTGAACAATCTTGCCATTATATTAATAATAAAAATTTGTATTGCAGTAGCACCTAGAGGCCTTGATCAGGGATTGGAGCCACACTGTGTTAGGCACTGTAGACACGTGAGATGAAAAGATGGTCCCTGCTCCTGAAATTCTTACAACACTAACACTAACATATACTTGTCATTTATCATTATGCATCTGTATTAGAAATGGATCTTACTTATGATGAGAGTGGTTCTGGCTTTGAATGTGAATCCAAACGTCCTCAAAATGCTGATGGGCCAGAACATAGTTCCTGATGGGTTTTTCATCTAAGGTTCTGGCCCATTTCTTGTTTATACAGTACCATCAATACACATAATGACACTTAGAAGCAGATATAGGCCCCAGCTCTGACCTGTGTCTCAACTAAGTTCTGCTCCCAAGTGGCTGGGAGATGGAAAACTCACCTGGTAGACATGAGATTGCTCAACATCTTGTGCTTCAGAGCAAGGTATTCCAAAATGTGACTTCTAAAAGTTTTCTTCCTGGTCCTTTGATCTGACTATGCCACAACCCTCTATAAAGCCCTTCACTGTCTTCTCTTTATTAGAGCATCAAATTTAAACTTCTGAATAGCAATCTTTGCCTTGAAAGCCCTTCATAACTCTGTCCCTACCTATGCGGTAGACCTGATCTCCTGTCATGTTGCTGCATTAGCCATGCCAGTCCCCATTTGTTTCCTTCTCAAATCTGCATCTTCATATATTTTTTCCAAGCTACCCTCCTCAAACCAGCTTGATAAACTACAATCTCCTCCTCATCAGAGTTCCACCTAGCACCCCAATACCACTACTACTTCCATGATGCCAACAAGAAGTGAATTTTATAAAGCCACAGTTCCCTCTAGTTTTCCCAGAGCTCCCTGCCACCTTCTATTTAATAGGGTGGCTTTGGGCAGAGACAATATTTTTTGTTTACGGTTCAGCACCAAGAGCATTGTCAGTGTTGCTAAACAGTACATTACAGTAATAAAGATACAGGTGCATTATGGGAGGGTTTCACTAGCCAGTGGTGTAATGCTGCACAGAAAGCAGTAGGGAAGGGAAGAAATCCTAATGCTACTGGCAAAACTGTTTATGCCCAGAATCCTAAGATTTGATTACCTTTATTTTAGCCTGCATACAGACAAATGTTCATTTTTTGTAGCAGAGCTGGTTGGAAAACAACTCATTTCAAAAATTTTCATGAAGAATCTTATTTTCTGCAGGTTTCACAAAGGAAAGGGATATTTCTGTAACTTTTCCTGAAAATTTGTAGTGACATTTTTGATTTTTGAACATTTTTGTTTTTGCATTTTTAAAATGTTTTTCACCATTTCTTTCCCTCCCCTCCATCTTTTCTCTTTACTCCCTTTTTGCTATTTTGCCACTGGAGATTGGGAAGGGGAGGAGGAAAGGAAAAAAACAAAAACTCAACATAATTGTTTTCCTTTTGTTTAAAAAAAATATTTTTTTTAAACAAAATGAACATTTTGAAAAAAGACCATTTTTCAATTATAATGTTAGTTTGCAAAATTTCAACCAGTTCCAGTGGTTAGATATGTCCTTGCACAATACTGTTATCCAACCACTTTCCTTGTATGGACACATTGCAATGCCTTTTACCTTGACTAAGCAGGTCCAGGTGTACCTTAGGCTCTCCTTAGGGTAGGAAAAGTTCTTGGTTAGGTCAAGGACACTTAACACACCCTGACCTAATCTCAACTCGTGTGTTTGTGTATGGGTGCACACACGCACAAATAACCTTTAGAGTTTAATGAATTCTCTGGAGTGCATGCATATGGGATAAACTGAGGTCCATGTGAGCTGTGGGTTCTTATTGGCTAGAAGGACCTGGGAACAGTCTGAGATGGTACATTGTTGCCAGTAAATTCTAATACAGGGTGGAACCTTAGTCTAGACACAGAGCTAGGAAGAAGAGCAGTGTGAGGGTTGATTTGGGGAAGATGGGGCATTCTCTGGAACTTGGGTAAATTGCTCCTTACTCTGTGAGCTCTCAGTTATGTTCAGTGAAAGTGGAGCATTTTGTGTACATCATCTAAACATGTGCTTTGTAAGTGTTCAGTACACAACACTGGTCATAAAATTTTCTGGCCTGGGAATCCCCAGAAGAGGGGAATTGAGTGTGGAGCTGTGCTAAGAACAGAGCAGTAACCCCTTACCTGTGTATCACTGGGGGAACAGTTCTGTTTCATGGCAAGCTTTGAGAGTGTATATAAGCCTGCTGGGTGGAGCACTGGCCTAGAAGACCCAGGTTTTAGTGCTGGCTCTATCTGAGTCAGATCAGAGTTTTTCATCCCAGATCATTCTGAATCTACAAGAGCAGGGACTTAAACCAGAGTCTTCCAGACCAGCACCCTAACCACCAGTCTCTGGACTTTGAGAGTCAGTCTTGCTCCCTCCAAAAACATGTCAGTGAAGACTTTGTCAAAACTGAAACATCTTGGCTTCAACAAAACAACCTATTTTGATGAAATCTAATTCAGCTGAAAATATTCTGACCTGTTCTAGTGTGGATTTACTTCAAGACTCTACATACTGCGCTATCTTATTTTCTAAAGCTAGGGGATAAGCTTTGTAGGATCCAACTAAATGGCAGGCTTTGGTTCAGGCCCATCTTTAATTAAACTATACATTGTATTGCATCCAGCCATCTGTGCAACATAAGGGCCCATGGCAAGGCTATCTGTTTGGGACTGAGAGGGAGAAGATCCTATGCATTGCTACACCGGTATAAAAAAGAGTTTCTACTTCAGTTCTTGTTTTGTTCCTAACAGTTGTGAGCCCATGGGATGTAAGCAGCTGATTTAAAATGTTATTCACACTCCTTCCAACACTGCAGCACTCCCCCAAACACGTGTCTCTAGAGAGCTGTTAAGGGCAGCCACATGCCCTCTCCTAAACTGCTTCCAAACTACATTTTTAACAAAGTTGCAGCAAGCTTTTAACCCTGAATAAGCCTGGTAAACAAAGCTCGCACAAGTCTTGGATACCTCTCACTATTGACTCCTAGAGCAAGGTATTGGTAGTAACAAGCCAAGCCAAATGTGATGCCCACATGTGCGTCTTCCCTTCCCACCACTGTCCAATCTCCACACAAACATGCACTGGGATAAGGAGGCTCATCTAAGTGTTGTGAGTGGGGGAAGCTTAGAGAGCTAGGCTTTTAAAGAGTGTGAGAGGGAAGGCACAGAGCTTGCTCACCAGATAGCAGGTGCTGGAATAATTTGTATGGGGGGGGGGGGTGCTGAAAGCCATTAGACAAAACTGCAAACCCTGTAAATGATGGAAACCACTTCAAACCAGGGGGTGCTGCTGCACCCCCAGCACCCATAGTTCCAGCACATATGCCAGGTAGGTTTGTTTGGATTTGACAAATTCTGGTTGTCACCTGAAAACCAGAACCTCTCTTCTGAAACCCCTTTAATTCCAGGTCTGGGTAGGAAGCTTTCAGTTCAGGATTGTATCCAAAACTGAAATGCACCTTTTTTATTTAGTTCCATTTAAGAATAGGGCCAAAATCTTAAGGTTTTTGCCATCTTCAGTGAAACTCTCCTGAGAGCATCTCATAAGATTTCAGTGCTATTAAAAGCAACCCCTTGGCATTGCATCAGCCTGAAACCCCAATGACAAAACCTAATCAGGATCTGATTGGGGCCTCTTTCCCCCATCCTTTCACCGGGCTGGGTCAAAGACATCCCACTCCAAACCTTCACCTGAAAATGGCATTTTTCAAGGTTTGAAAACTTTTCTGCAATTCCTTCCACCTCACTTTTCATTCTTGTGCTGTTCTGCACCTCCAGGTTTTAGCTGGGACAGAGCACAGAAGTGCAGCTAGGGCAAGAGGAGGGGCCTGTTGTATTAATTTAGATGGCATAAATGGGCCCCAAAATCAAACGTGTTAACAAGACCCACTTACTGTTCAACATCAAACACTTTTAAACAAGATTCTGATGTTGATAATACAGAGACTGCTTAGTACCATGGCAAACACACCACTAAAAATCTTTTTTTACCTTTTATTAGAGATACAGACAAGGAGAAACAGTTGAAGCATCTGAAAGTATTAAATTTTCATTTTAACAACACCCCTTGTTCCCTTTAGCTGGACAGTCTTCAGAAGGGAAACCCCCTTGTTTGACAGTCTTTTAGATCAGGGGTTCTCAGGACAAATTTTTTGGTGGCCGCTCTCACACTTTTTCCTAAAATACTTAGTTAGCTTTAGGAAAAACAAATAAATATGCACATATACACATCCAAATCATTGTAATTTATTTAATGCTAGCTGGTAAGTCTGCTGTGAAAAGTGATACCTGTATGTTTGTTAATATCACTTTTCACAAACTTACTCTGCCCTGGCAAGCCTGGGGATACATTAAGCCCTGGATGGGGGGCCGGGGAGGCAGTGGGGAGCTAGAGCTTGAATCCTCACCACCAGAGCCTGGGGCCTGCTGCCGCACAGCTGGAGCCTGGGACTGGAGCCCAAAGGCCAGTGGTCAGAGCCTGCCACCCCGCCACCTCAGGGCTGAACCCAAAAGCCTGAGCCCCACCGCTCCCAGGAAGGTGGGGAACTCACTGGGTGCCTGCTCCTCCAGCATTGTGCCCCAGGTGTCTCCAGAGAGGGGCAGGGCCCAATCCCAGCTGGTGGCCCCAGCAACTAACACCAAGGTGGGGCATCCAGGAGCAACAGGGAGGGGGAAAGGGAGGGGTGCTATTTTGCACCCCCCACCCTCCTACCTCAAGCCCAGGAGGCTGTGGCTGCAAGAAAAGCCTCTGGTGGCCACATTTGAGAAACACTGTTTTAGACGGTATTAAAGACGGTAATAACTGTCCTCTTGAGGACAAGAGAAGTTAGTTAAGATGGGCTGGAGCTGTTGCCTTTGCTGCTGCTGTTAAATCTGATCACGTTTCGTTTAACACAAAACAAGACAAACTCATACAAAAGGGGAGAAAAAAAGAACCGCAAAGATAGAAAATGCTGCTTCTGTCTCTCACATAGACTCAATTGCAACCTCACTGCTGGAAAAACACAGGCACAGCATATGGTCTTAACAGCCACTTTGACACCTGGCAATCTTGTACCATCAATGGGCTGTTTAGGGCATTGTATTTAGCTGCCTCTTTCTGGTCGCAGGTTTACAGCAGTAATGCAAAATATAGAGTCTTGAATCTTGTCCGGTTAAGCCAGACTCTTCTTAAATAGAAGGAAAAAGCAGAGAGATATGAAAGAGAAGAAATAAAGGGGGGGAGCAGGGAGAGAGGGAATGACAAAGTCTCACATCCCAGATAGTATTCAGGATTTAGCCAGAACCTGCAGAGGTGATGATATCATCTGGCTACCTCTTTCTGGCCTGGTCTGGTCAGGACATCTTTCAGGCTTAGGATGAAGAAGGTCTGGAATCCTAGGAGATGATGGAGGTGGCAATCGTGATGGTGATGCTCACCCCAATAGCCAATTTTTCTCCCAAAGTCTGTTACTTTAAGGACCTCAAAAGGAGTGATGGGTAGGGTTGTCAGGTGTCTAGTTTTTGACTGGAATGCCTGGTTGAAAAAGGACCCTGGTGGCTCTGGTCAGCACCACTGACCAGGCTGGTAAAAGTCTGGTTGTCAGGGCTGGCAGGCTCCCTACCTGGATCTCTGCGGCTCCCCAGAATCAGCGACATGTCCTCGGCTCCTAGGCGGAGGTGCAGCCAGCGTGGCTCCACATGCTGCCCCCACCCAGAGCGGTGGCTCCACAGCTCCCATTGGCCAGGAACCATGGCCAATGGGAGCTGTGGGGTCGGTGCCTGTGGGCGGAGGCAGCACACAGAGCTGCCTAGCCACACCTCTGCCTAGGAGCTGAGGGACATGTGACCACTTCTCGGAAGCCCCCCGAGGTAAGTGCCACCCGGAGCCTGCACCCCTCACCCTTTCCCATAACCAAACTCCCTCCCAGAGCCTGCACCCTGCACCCTCTCCTGCATGCAAACTCCCTTCCAAAGCCCGCACCCCAACTCCCTGCCCAAGCCCAGAGGCCCCCCACCTTGAATCCTTATTTCTGGCCCCACCCCAGAGCCCGCATCCCCTCTCATACCCCAGCGCCCTTCCTCAGCCCAGAGCCACCTCCCACACTCTGAAACCCTTGGCTCCACCCCCTAGCCCAAAGCCCCCTCTTACACCCCAAACCTGTCATCCCTGGACCGCCCCAGAGCCTCCTCCTGAACCCCTCATTTATGGCCCCACCCCAAAGCCCACATCCCCAGTCAGAGCCCGAACCCCTGTCCCAGCCCAGTGAAAATGAGCGAATGAGTGAGGGTAGGGAAGAGTGAGTGACAGGGGGCAGGGTCTCAGAGAAGGGGTGGGGCAGGGCACAGGCGGGAATGAGGCAAGGGTGTTTGGTTTTGTGTGATTAGAAAGTTGGCAACCCCAGTGATGGGTGGAATACCCTGTCCTCTCATTATTTTTTCAAAATAATGCCACAAAATGAGCCTAATAGAGTTTACCTTCCTGTTGGTTTCACCACAGAAAAAGATAATAGACAACAGCAATGTGCAAGAACAGCCCTTTCTGTAGGCATATCCTCTTGTAGTACCCATTCCCTTTTCCTTAGGGAACTTTTTCCCAACATGCCCTTCTAGCCCTTTAAATTTAGCAGAGATAAGCAGCTGCAGGCCCAAGGTAGCCATTTTGAAGCTGGCTTATTACTATATCTTCCATAGCTGGTAAGTGCTGTTCATAACTCTTGCTATATTTTCCTTTGTTTTTCCTCCTCTCTTATTTCTAAGGAGATTTTACATGCCCACAGTTGTCTTCCCCCCTCTTTATGTTCCTAATTGCTTTGGTTTGTGCTCACAAATTCTGCTCTTCTCCCCACACGTGAATGAAACAGTTTAGTGGGTTGCTGCTTTTATCCATGAGCCACAGGTGGAAGATTGAGGGGAATTAATAAAGAAACCAGACAGCAGGTTTAGCAGGGTGACCTAGGCAGCCTACACTGACTTCTCAGATTCAGAATGCATACAGTGCTTTTGTAGGAAAATATATGTTGTGGTGTATCTAGGTCTGAAACTGAGATTTGTTTTCCTGTGCATTACAGCTTTCAGTATGTCTGTCTAAAGGGACAGAGGTCATTATGTTTTCATAGTGTGGTGCTGTCTGTTATTGAGGGGAGATGCTATGCTCTCACATAAACCATACTTTGGTTCTCATCTCCTTAATATAATATTTGTCATCTTAGACTGAAAGTTGCTCTTTGTGTTTGTAAAAAAATATAACCTTCATGCCCCTATATGTGAATTATTTTAAAAGATTTTTCTATTTTAGATTTTTTTTCCCTTTTATTCATTGGCATTTTTCTGCCTAATTCTTCATCCTTTTACATTCCTAAAGAAAAATCACCTCACCTCTTTGTTTCCTATGCTACCAGCTAGTTGCTTCTGAAATGGGAACACCAGCTAAGGTGACTGTTACTACTTTTCAGATTACATAAAGATACTCCTCCATCACAGCTGTTGGCCATGTGATCAGCCTTTGTTTGAGGAAGCCCTTTTTGGTTTCATTGTGTAAATCTGCACTCACCCAAAACCTGCCCTCATGCTGTTATGTGTTCATATAAAAATGATATTTTTGTTATGAATGAAGCATAGATGTTTTTAAAAAGGAGGACAGTGGCCAAAAATGTTTTCCTCTTTTTCTGGATTGTGCTGGTTCTAATACGAGTGGTTTACATCTTTCAACTCTTTAAATGATTGAACTAAACAGGAAAATATACATTGAGTTTTAAATGTTCATTAGGGGAAGAAAAGATGGTCTTGAGTTTAAAGAGTGCCATGGGTTCTGGTGCCGGTTACTAACCTCTTCATACCTCTGTTTGCCCATCTGTAAAAGGCCAATAGTAATTAATATCTGTCACACAGGCAGTATTGTGAGGCTTAGTCCTCTTTGTGTTTGTAAATTGCCTTCAGATCCTCAGAATGCCATCCTGGAAGTGCAAAGGGTGGTTGTTGTTAACTTTTCCTGGCTTTTGTAGCTCTTCTGAAGAGGTGGCTTTTGGCTGGACTGAAAATTCTATAACTCCATAAAGGTGGTGGTGGTGAGCCTGAAACGAGTGTGTTTTACCATTAAGAAGGCTGTCAAACTCTTTTTTTTTAAATTTTAAATGCTTCCATGTTCTCCTTGAAAGAACAATTTTAGGAGCTGTATTGGCAGTAATGGTGAAATAAAACATGTCATCACTTATTCAGGTTGGCATGGGTATGAGAATGCCTGCCCTTGGTATCCAGTGGCATCCATGTAGGCATTTAGTGCCTGTCACAGAAGCTCACATGCTGTTGACTAGGTCAGTGGGCACCATTTTGTGTGGCTGATAATGTAGCAGCCAGTAGTTAAGATGTCTGTGGATTGGTAGACAAATGACATAGTGAATATTACCATGGTTGTTCTCTTCTCTTTTGAGATAGGAAGGAATTACTTATATTACATCAGCATGGGGGCAATGAAAGCAATAAGTCAATTGATGAATGAAGGTCTCTGGGCTTGTAATAAAAGTGGCTGTGCTGCCATCCCCAAGCCCTTCTCACAGTCAATGCAGAGGGGAAATCCGTGTGAAGAATATATAAGGGAGAAATATGTCAGGGGTTAAGTCCTGAAGACTCTGTGTTTGCAGAACTCTTATTGACTTAAATCGGGGATTTGTGCATGGAAGGACTGAAGAATCAGGTCTGAGGATTGTGTGTATTAAGGGGAGAAAAAAAGAATTAATTTAAAAATAAAACTTACTGCAGGCTGATGAGATTCTATTACATCTGAGTTGATTTTCTCCTTAGTGATACAGAGTTGGCCTATTGGCTAAGTCCTGGTCATGGCTGACTTGGACAAACCTAAAACCTTTTGACAGGGTTTGAATCTCTCTTTCTCTAAAATCATGACAAAAGGAAAGTATTTATTACCAGGAAGGCTGCACCCTCAGGCTAGAACTAGTCATCTTTGATTTGACTTCTAACTGAAGTTGCTGAATTAAATGCAGTTTAGTTTTTATCTATTTGCATGGAAGGTTTCCAGATAAAACAACTGTTTTAGTGACCTTTGCACTTGTATCATGTTAATTAGGTTTGAAAACTCATATATTGTTTTCATAAGGTATTACATTTTCTGTAATTCAATTAAGCAAAAAATAAGGATGCACGGCAATAATATTTATTATTAATACCAGATTCGAAAGGCTTACAACATGTGAAATTGAAGGTTAGGGCCTTGAAGACAGCCTCAACTTCAAAACAATGTCAAATAGCCCAGGCTTTCAGCAAGTCGTTACTACAGACATTTAAAGAAAAGCTTTGATAGAGTGAAAAACAGTCCCACTGAGCAAGACGGGCTTCTGGTTCCATTTGAAACTGGGTAGTTTCTGAGGCTCTAACTGCTGTGTGTATTCAGACAATAAGAACAATAACTGCAGAAAATCTCTAGGGATCTAATACTGTCCTGTGTAGCACAGGTGTGCTTTGGTCAGGGAAAGGGAGGGCTATGAAAATGGCCCAGGGGAACATCTTTCTTTATCCACCAGCATACCAGCTGAGAAAATCGGTCAAGATTCCTGCCTAGCATACCAGAGACAATTATGTGGGGCACCAGTGAGGGTACCAAAGACCCCAAGATGTTGTGATCTGTCATCTGGGGACATGATTTGACCACCTCGCATGGCTGCTACAGCATGCATTATGGGGGAGACAAGCTTTTCCTTTTAAAGAAATCTCAACATGTGTCCTAATGTCCTTCGGTTATCCTGCTGGCAAAACAGCACTGGCAGCTTGCTAGTAGCTGGTGTCACTCCTTCATCCCTTGTAAGAACTGCACCAAGTGCAAGATTTTGCCTTAGGGCTGTATTTAAAATGTGCTTTGATTAAAATAGACTCTGTAGCTTTGTGTGGCTCTGAGAACACTAAGATCAGAGTTAGGATAGCTAATGCTGCATTTGAAAACCAATCATAGGCACTGCTCTTGGTTGTGCTTTACAACTTTTCAAACGTGGTTGAAGCTACCAAGACTACAGCATGGTTTCAGTATCCCATGTGGACAGGGCTGTGGTGTCTTAGATCTACAGGCAGTGTGGCCATCATGCTAACAGAAACTGCTATAGACTACCCATCTAGCTCCGTTTCAGAATGTGGTAGTAACATGGTCTGTAATTGTGTTGGCTAGGGAACAAAAAAAAATGTTAACCAGGCTTACCAGTTTGCCCATTGTTAAGGTAAAGAGTTAAAATAAATAAACCTTCCAAGAAAATAATTGCAACATAGTTATTCCAGTTTTTGACCGTGTAATAAACAATGATTCTGAGGCAGCAAGGGCAGCTAATTTTGTCTTGGGTATGCTACAGTAAAAGTGGATTCAGCGTGCTTTTCAAGCAGAACGTTCTGAAGTATGTCTAGTGCATGCACATCAATCAGCCAGAACTAATCTAATGGTAAACATATACTGTAAAATCAGAACCACCACTTGGATCCTCTTAACTTTAATTAAAACCCTACGAGAGATTTTTAAACATTGAATGAGATTAATTATCAAATGCACTTCATGTAACAACGTTGTTTGTAATCTTGAGCCATGCCCTTTAACACTGTGCATGAGTATCCATAACAGAACAGTTCTTCAGGCTTGTGCAATAGTCTCATGAAGTGTTGCTGATGATGTTATTTTGCAAAGAAAGGATATTATTTTTAACTGCTTGTTATAAATATGGTTTTACTACTCTTGAGTGCAGGTGGCTGGTCAAAATGTATTTTACAGAGTATACTTCTCTATGCATTTACCACTGGATTCTGATCACAGCCACCACACCTTCCCCACCGCCACCATGTGTGTAGGAGAAAAATTCTAAATAGCAGTTACATTTTAAGGCATAGCATCAGCCTCTAAGCACAATAATTGTCCCAGGATATTGCGGTTCTGAAAAAGGCATGTCTATGAGCCTGAGCTTGAAGATTCACATAAAGGAGCATGGTTTAATTCTGATTATTAACTACCCCAGTCTCTAAGGTTCACCTCAAAGTCACTTTCATGTCCCCCTCTCTGAGTTCCCCCAACCCTCCTTGCAAAATCTCTTCCCACATCCCCCTCCTTCACACTTTCTCTGCTCCCCCTCCAAGGTCCCCCGGTACACCAGTGGTAGTGGCCAGAGACATTCTGCCTGCAGATAAGGAGTACAGTAGGCAGAATGCCTTTGGGAGCCCTGTGGGAGGATGCACTGAGGAGCAGTGCTTTGACTTTCCATGTAAAGGTGCAGCTTGTTCTCTCCTCATCACCATGCAGTCCTGGCTTCACCAGGCACTGTACTGCTGCAGGTCTTGTGCACTCCACACCCTGTGCAGGTGCCTGCTCTAGCGAATGTGTTTTTCATGTCCTCTCCCTCACTGTCCTGTGCACAGGGGCAAGCCCTGCAATCTCCAGCACGTCCAAGGTCACCCATCACTAATTCTACCTAAGCAGCAAC
This sequence comes from Natator depressus, assembly GCF_965152275.1. Lineage (NCBI taxonomy): Eukaryota > Metazoa > Chordata > Testudines > Cheloniidae > Natator > Natator depressus. The sequence goes on along the minus strand of NC_134239.1, from coordinate 103,833,445 downwards.
AAATGGAGCAACCATGTTCTTTGTTTTCACGTCCTTAATAAAACTGAAAATATCTCAGTGAAGTTTTCTTTTCATTCAAAACTTCCCATTTGGCCACAGCGGATCTTTACAGGTTTCCTAATAAAAACATTCAATGACCTTGTTTCACTTGGGTTATCAAAAGGCTCTCTTTGCAGTTAATTTTTTGACAGGTGATGGCATTTTAGATCTCTTTTTGGTATGGGAATGGTGTATAAATAAGTAGGCTTTTGGGTGCATCCTAAGCATCAACTACTGGCAAAGGTCGACGAGCAATTTTTCACTCAATACAGCCCATTATATTTTCCATATGCTGGATTTTATGATTATAGGGGTTTTGATTTTGTGCTTGCATCTTGTATTTTACATAATAATTAGTTTGTGTCTGAAAACAGGATGATACATGAGAAGAATTAGCAGCAGCACCCCCCAGAAAGTAGGGCAGCAACAGCATGAGTTTGGGAGACCGTCTATGAGAGCGCTCTTTTATTTTCTTTCAGGGCAGCAACCTTGGGTTGCATTTGCTGCCTCACAGCTAGTACCAATGTACAGGATGTACAATGTAGCTATATCCTGGATTGCGTCCTCTTGCTTTTTGGAAGAAAGTATTTCCTAAAGTGATACCAAGTGAAGGATCTGGTTGAATTATTCATTGCAAATACATGATGTGATGAACGTCCTTTATGTCTTTTTGAAAATCATTTACAAAGAGATTCTGGCCCAGATCATGGGCTGTGCTGTACCAGCTTTGCACCTCGATGTCACCACAAAGTGGATTTCAAGCCAGCCATACAAGGATCATTCAAGTACAAGGGGATGCTTGGATAGCATAGAACCACCTTTGTGGCTTCTATGTCACAAACTTTTTCTGCAGCTGTTAGATGGGGTGTGGCATGGGAGTTCTTGCACCCTAAGGATCCCCAGCTCCATTAATGATCCCTTAGGGCTACTGGCATCGGCCATAATTTGAAATGACCCTAAGGTTCTGGCCGATTTAATTTTGAAAAGTTGTTCTCTATTCATAATTGTCTAGTGCATGCAAACTAATTTCAGCCTCCAGGCTGTTCACAAACTGCTCAGTTCTATGTGTTGTTCATGACCTGTAAATGGCTATCCTAGGTCACGTGATATTATTTCTCCCCAGTTGGGTGGCAAACAGGTTAAACAGGAGAATGCCAAATAACGAATACTTTTGTGCATAGTTACAAGTATTGACTGTGTGACTCTTTCCTCAGTGATGACAGATGAAGGGATTGTAAAATTGCACCAGAGCTGACACCCTCTCATCAGCCATTGTTCAGCAATACATTCTGGATGCTAGAGGGATAAAATATTCAGCAGACGAGAGAAATCCTTTTGTTACATGCCAAAGATAGGAGACCTGTTCCCTGTACATGTGGGTAAAAATCCAAAAGAACAAAAATTTGGTTCTTGAATTCCTTCTGGGCTCTCTCCACCCCCCTGCTCCCAGCATGTAGTTAAGAATTACTTTAATCAAATGCTTCTAAAAGGAAGTAGGCAGTCTAACTGTTTGCCTGAGGATCCATAAGGCATATGATAGTGACCGGTTAAAAAAAACGTATTTTCCACATGCCAGGACCAAGATTCAAAAATTCTGGAATCTTCCATGTGCTTTTTGAAAGGCCTGGTAAGGCATCAGAATTATATGCACTGTAAGCTCTTCAAAACCATGAAACCTTAGATAGATGCATTTATTGTACAGCATTTTGTTGTGTGTTTTGATTGCAAATGAGTATCTAGAGCAGTTTTCACTTTGGTGCATATCAAATTAGGTAACAAAATATAATCTACTGAAAATCACTTGGGGTCAAATTCTCTCCCCAGTTACATGCACACATCTCCCATTAACTGTAGTGTATCATCTGGCCCCCTGTCATCACTGTCCATTCTTAGCAACATGGCAAGTGTGTGTGTGTGTGTGTGTGTGTGCGCACTTAGAACAATGCTTCTTAAAATCATGCATAGGACATGGCAAGTATATTACTAGTCTTGGGTTTGCTTTCTTTTCTTTTGCTCTCACCTATGGCAGATCCTAAGCAACGGGACTTTGCAGTGGCTGGGGGCTGGTTTGCGGGTGAGTGAGAGGATGGAATACCCCCCCCCTCCAAAAAAAAAAAGCCTCCAAGTGGCTAGAGAACTATTTGCAGGCCATTACTACAGCCACAGCACTGTGGCCTCCTCAGCTTCTGTGTCTTTCCTGAACAAGTGGGAAGGGTTTGACTAGTGGGTCATCCACTGGCCATGGCCCTTTACCTCCTCCAATCCCTGGAGCTCTCTTTAGTGCCACACTGGGTGGAGATCTTGCAGAGTCCAGTCATGCACTGCATAGAGAGTTAGGACCCCAAGTATGGTGGACCCTCCGCATCCTACACCCACCTTTGTACAGCAGAATTGCAGTGGTTGAGGTGAATTCACAGCCTTCTATTGCCTTTACTTAGGCTGTGAATTCTTATGAAGACTTAACTCAGTGGGTAACCCATGAAAATTGGAAGCACCTCACAGACTGTTCATGCTAACCAGCACTAAATATTTGCACCCATTTCATGGTGCTAAATAACAAAAATGGAAGAGATCTGCATATAGACTGTTAGTGAGTAAAGAACTCCAAGCTCAGGTTTAAGTATTTGTGGACGGATATGCAATAAATTCATGATTATCTGAACTGCTTGGTCAATGCCAAATATGTTGAGATAATCAGTCCGTGGAACCCAGGATGTCAAAAAGGGAAGTTCACATAACTGGGTTTCTTCATTACTAGCTTAGCAAAGATTCATTGAACACCTACCACTGTATATCTTTGCAAGCTTATAAATAAGTTGTATTCCATCTGGCGATGATTCATGCACCCAAGTACCTGTAAATGACCCTGAATCTATCTCTATAATGAACTTCAAGTTCTGGGGGGGTTATTTTAGATCTGAAATCTGTGTCCAAATTTTCTGGCTTGAGCCCATCTGTAATTACAATGAGTTGGCAAAAACAGTGCTATCATATTAGTCTGTTTTCCTCCCCATATCCGTTTTTAGAAATAAACAACCACTATTTTGGAGTAAAACTACCTTTATGTTTCAGAGGAATATCAACTCTCCAGACATATGATAAACCATAGTGTTAGGAGGTGGAGAATATGAATACCACTCATCTATTATATGTAAAATCAGTTTGTGTCCAGCAGTTTTAAATGCACGTCATTCCTATTTAGTATCTTGATGGGATTTGCTAAATCCATCTGTTCTAAAGATGTATTGTGTTAAGCACAAAATAAAACACCAAAGCAAGCACCAGCTGCAGTTATTAATGAGCAGATAGGCTGCTGAAACCCACTTACTCTAGCTTACTAGATACTTTTTGATAAAGACTATTACAATATATTTAAGGAAGGAGAACAAGCCATTGTGTCTCCTGACATACTGCCAAGCAACCTTGATGATCACAGTTGGTGGTCTGGACTGTATTGGGGCAAAACTCCCTTTGACTCTAGTGGCAGCATGACCTGAGTAAATCAGGACCACAGAATCTGGCCCCATGCAGAGAATGGTAGTGTGTAAAACTAATTATCCACCTACTGAGGATTTCTTCATTCCTCCTCTAACTTGTAGAGAACATAAGTAATTGCTGCATTCCCAGTAACACCTAGATTGGGGCTTTGGGATTAGAATACATGCCTGAGAAGCTAATACTAAGAGTAAACATCTCTGGTGTTCCTGTTAAGCACATTCCTACCAATAAGTTAACTAATCACTCTACTAAAGTCTTACTAAAAGATTTAAATTCTTGTTTAGGGGAGTTCTAGTAGATTTCAATAGTTTCTGACTTGCTGTGACATGCTTCAGAATGTTCATTTATATACAGTTTGATTTCTTTTGAAGATTGTCCACTTCAGTTACTAAAAGAGGAGAGCATTTCATATGGGGGAAGGGGGAAGCAATATATTAGAAACATGAGTAGGTGCCCCAGCTTGTCCATCAGTCTTGGCATCATTTTATTTATACATTTTTCTAAAGGATTAAGAGTAATCAGTTCCAGAGGATGTGCTCGGGAGCATTGGCAGCGCATCTACTTTCTTGGCAATCATTCTGAATATTTTATACAGTTTCATATCATCTGGCATAGTACTGAGCACTGGCAAGTCTGACGTAAACAGTGTTAACATTTTAATTTCTACAGCAGCAATTGCTGCTTTATTGTGCTCTGAGCTACATGACCGGTTGGAGCAATTCAACTCAGAGGAAATGCTCACTGGAGAAAGGGGCTGCAGGATCAAGCCTCTTGGGGCCTGACCCAACAAGACGTCCAGCCCCTCATGTTGGTGCGGAAACACCCAGTCTCACTGCCTTCTTTGGGAACGGAGAGTACTCAGCTCCTCGCAAGATGAGACCTTGTATTGTCAGATATTAGACTGGGGTGGTCTCCCAGTGATATATATTCAGTGCACTCACATTCACTCCCTTGTGCTACTGAGCAGGTGAGTAGTAAACAGGAAAAACGTTATGATTAATGGCAAATAAAATGTTTCAAGCACAGATTCCCTCCTCCCACCTGCAGTAAAGATGGCTCAGACCTTCAGTCAGATTTGCACCCCACTGATTTCAGAGGGGCTATGTGTCACAGCAAGCATTTGGCTCCATGTGTGGAGGAACAAGCATCTGGCTTCATGTATCCAATGACTGGATCGGGGTCTTAGTTGACTGACTTGCCCTTTAAATCTCAACTAGAAAGGGGACTCCTCAGCTGGGAATAGTTGCCTGAACTGTAGTGCATATATAAATATATATAAACTGATATATTCTGAAAGCACACAAGGCCTGATTCTCTTCTCGCTTACTTTGGTTTTACACTGGTGTAAATCAACTGACTTCAGGGGAATTGCTCTTGATTTATACTGGGGTGAGGAAGAGGAATGAGTCAGGAGATTCATGTAGTAATAGAATACAAATAATAATTAAAAATCCATAGAGTAGGTGAAATAGGAGTATTACCTAGATGGCATTCCCTGGAAAGTATAAAATTAATAAAAGAGAAATCCATGTTCCTTTAGGACTGATCTAGTATTACTGACAAAAACAGCAAGTAAATGTTGGGATGTCACTAAATGGTTTTCAGAAATAATTAGCAAAGTGACATCATTTAATGAAGTCTAGGTAACATTTATGTTTCTTTTTACAGAAATAATTGTTTCTTAGTGGGGCATTTGCCTAAAGTCACTTTAACGTTGGTTGAAATAATGTAATTTTCATATCTAAAATGTTGTAGAAGGGAGTATGTCTATTTCATTTGTTTGTTGAAACTTAACCTACAGGAAAAAGATTTTATAACAGAATTGGAGGTTAAATTTCATTTGCTGATTTAATAAAAACTAACAGGATGGATTTGGGGATATTTCATTAATCTTTCTTTCCTTTCAGTGAAAAGGAAATGAAGTTCAATCTAGTTCAAACTGTGTTTCACTATTCTACAATAGACGGCCAATGTCCATTTTCTCTCTGGCAAGTTAAAACCTAATTAGTCACAGAAAATTCTTCCCTGATCCTGTCACTGCTAGGCAGGAAAAGACTGAGCTGCACACAAGAGATTCAGATGCACTAGATGCTTTGCTATGTCTCTCTGTTAATGTCTATGCTTTCCTACATCGCATGCAGTGACATAACTCAAAGCAATGTATTGGAATTTGCATACAGGGATGTCGCAGATGCCAGATCCATTTTAACATAATGCAAACTTCAAAACTAAGAGTGGTGCAAAGATAGACAATTATTGATCTTGTATCATTTCAACCGTCTTTAAAAAAACAAAACAAATAATTGGTTATCGCTTTTTATATACTGGGCCGGATTATCAGCTGGTTCCATTTGGGCTAGGGACTGGGGGCACAAAAGGCCATCCTGCAGCTGAGCATGCTCTGGCCATGCCCCCTCTCTGCTGTTGATATGCCCCGTATGTTCAGGGCTGCAGCGGGGGTGGTGTGGGAGCTGGCTAGCCAGCTCTACATCTGCTGGTGCAATCCACAACAGGGGAGATCCAGGTGCTTTCTGCTTCATTTGTGCCATGAGTTTGAGAATCTGGCCCTCTTTATGTATGCATGTTTAGTTCATGTTTTCAAACTTCTAAAACTTTTTTTAAAATAAGCTATTTATTGATCAAAATAACTTGTAAGAAATACCATATCTGGCACCCCCTTTTCTACAGCTTATGTAGCACAGGTTCTTTCAGCAGTTCTGATTATACCTAATAACAAATAATTAACTATAAAAATACAAAAAGAAAAGGAGTACTTGTGGCACCTTAGAGAAAGCTTATGCTCAAATAAATTTGTTAGTCTCTAAGGTGCCACAAGTACTCCTTTTCTTTTTGCGAATACAGACTAACACAGCTGCTACTCTGAAACCTATAAAAATACATGCTCAGTTTTAGTCCTGCCTTTATTCTAGTGATTTCACTAGAGTTACACCCTGGGTGAATTTGGCCCACCCTAGCCAAAGCTCACTCTGGATTTCCAGTTATAATACACTGTGCTGAATTTTGGTACTAGACTTGCTATGCATTTGGTACTAGACTATGCATTGCTCTCTACAGGTATGTCTACACTGAAAAAAAGTGTGTTCTTAACATAGGTTAGCTAATGTGGGTTAAAATAGTAGTGAAGAAACAGTAACTTGGCTTTGAACTCAGGTTAGGAGCTGGAGTCAGTCTATAGGGTAGTCTGGGGTTGAACTCAAGCTCCCAACCCAAGTTCAAAGCTGAGTAGCCATGTCTGAACTGCTATTTGAAGAGTTAGCTAACCAGAGTTAAGAACTCACCTTTTTCGCAGTGTAGACAGACCCTAAAAGTAAACTACATTTCCAGTATCTGATGAAATTTTCATGGCATAAGATGATCCATTAGCTGGGAGAGTGAAGTATTTTCCCTCTGCATACCGTATACCATATGGTGTACGGGCATAGTTGACTCACGTTTATTTTGTAGAAGAGGCCTTCATTCTACTCCGCCCTTTACATATCCAGTACAGGTCATAGGCAGAATCAAAGCATCAAATTAGCCAAAGTAGTCATGATCTATTCCAGTTTGTATTTTGTCTGGGATTTTCAAAGAAGCTTAAGGGAGACGGACACCTAATTCATGTAGGCCCCTTTTAACATCACAGACTTTACATTTAATAACTTCACAATGAGGGCTCCACTGTATTTAGGCATAAGTCCTTTGTCTGTGATGTGACCCAAAAGCAAAGAGTACACACAGTAATTATAGTCCTTTCTGGAGTTCAATCGCAAACTATAAACCTTGGGGGAACACTAGAATCCAAATCCATCTATGTTCTGAGGCCATATTTGTGGACACAGCTCTAGAGTTCCAAGAAGAGTTCTGAATCTCTGAACTTCTCGGAAGGAGAGGGCCTTAGAAATTCTACCAGTTAACATTCCCCATTGGTGCTGGATCCATATCTCCTTCCAAAGGCTCTCCTAACAGTGGTTGTCCAGAAGTGTCCACCTCCTAGTAATGGCAGATGACAATACAGATATCTTGCACAGCATTATTATTAGGGCTATGCAAATCCTGGAGGGTGAATTTTATGAAGACTTTTGAAATCTGAATCCCACAGTGTGATTTTTGTAGGGTTTGGAAGCTAACCAATCCTTTCAGTTTCCCTGGGAGGTTAGAGCTGGATGAACTTGAATCTCCAAAGGGACCCTTGAATGGACCCACTTTACATCTACAGCTTTTGCTTCTCTTGCTTCAGCGTGACTATGCCCCCATGCTGACTTCTCTTGAATGTCTTCTGGGGGGACTTGGAGCTGGTTTTGGGAGAGGAAATGGGTTGCAGAGGGATAAAGAGTGGTTAGCTCTGTGGTGCTCTCTTTGGAGAGAGAAATTCACTGGCTTCACAGATGTGATTTTTACAACCTCCGTCCATGTTCCCTGAACTCCCACAAGCATTGACTGAGTGAGGCATGGGTATCAAACCCCTACCTTAGAGACAAATAACTACTCAGATATCATCTACCCTCAGGCTGTGCTTTAAGGTGCAATGACTTAGCCAGCTCTGAAACAGCTTCTGCATTTTAATGCTTGCTTGTGGTGAGACACTACTAGGTAGAAGAACCAGCCATTGGTCTTGAGAAGAGAATTCAATCCATTTCTGGTTATGACTCATAAAGCTCTGAATGGCCTGAGACCCAGTCCCATAAGAAACACTCTCTCCTCATTCCAATGTGTCCCATCATGACAGTGAAGATAGGTTGGGGTACTTCAGCTGTCATTTCCTAGGAGAAAGCTCTGTAGGACCGGTGGCCTCAGAGTTACAAACAGTTCAGTATACTGAATTGGCTTATTTACAATGCTAACCTATTGAAATGGACAAATGACCCGCTGAAGTGGACAGATGAAAACAAAATAATCAATTGAACTTGAACTTGTATTAATCTGCTACTACAGAGGAGAATTTTAAATTGATATATCACGGCTCTGTTTATGACTGCTAAAGAACATACTACTGTGGAAGGTATTAGCATTCCAGCCTTTTCCTATATTTGATTATAACTGATAGCAATCAAAGCAATTTTACTGCCAATGATAATAATGCTAGAAGCCGCCTAATTTAATAGCATGTGTGTTAGATCTTGTTTATACCATTCCTCTATTGTTGATGACTTTAAATGTAGTTACAATACATCTTTGCAATGAAAACATAATTTAGATATCTGGTATTTTAATACAATGACTTCACTGCTAAGAAATGTTCAGGTTACACAAGCACATTCTTCTACAACTGGGTTTGAAAATAACTTTTCCATGGAGCACCATTTTCTTTGTTTTTCTTTTTTTTCCCCTGTCTTTCTTTCTTTCAACAGTTGTTTCAATATTCTGAGAAATGACGTTCTTAAAATGGATCACTTAATCTTCCCAATGCATGTGAAGAAAAAAAAACCATCAATAGTTTAAAAATAAATTGTATGCAAGTAAAATTGTAGCTGGCCAACAGTAATTAAATAGCCTCTGGAAAAATAAATCCAAATTATTTTGAATAATCCTCTCCAAATCCTGCGTGCCTTACTCATATGAGTTGTCTTATTGGGCCATATTATACTCTCAAAAAGAAAAGGAGTACTTGTGGCACCTTAGAGACTAACCAGTTTATTTGAGCATAAGCTTTCGTGAGCTACAGCTCACTTCATCGGATGCATACTCTCAATTATGCTAGTGTAAATCCAACCTAACACCACTGACTTTAACAGAGTTACTCCAGATTTACACCAATGTAAGAGCTGAATTCTATTACTATTATGGGCGTTTTGCCACTGACTTGAATTGAACTGGATTGGATCGTGGCAGGAGAGCAGAATTTGGCCCCCTGACTGCACAGTGAATAAGTTATGCTTTGCTTACAGTTATATCTGTCTGTCTTTTAGAATCTTTTGCGAGCCTATCAACATGGTAACAGTGCTGTCGCTTTCCTTGCAAATTCTAATCCTTCAAAAGATAATTTCCCCCAATTTTTATTCATAAACTATTAATTTTAAATGGATAACAAAGTAAAACAGTAAATCGTAGTCCTTTCTAATGGCAAAGTGTTTTGCCGTTGCTAATTAATCCTGGGATAGGTATGTGATAGTATAAACTTCTTACAGAACAGGAGACTGAGTCACAGAGAGGTTCTGTGACTATGAGTATGTCACTTAACAAGAAAATGTCAGAGCTAGGAGTAGAGTTGATTGCTCAAACTGTTAGAAGAGGCTGCCTCTCCTGGCAAGAAGAAAGTCTTCTTTGGATGCACTGGGCTTTAAAGTGATAGCTGTACCTTAAAAGGTTCAGAGAATCTGATCAGATAAGTATAAAAGTTTGGATGCAATTTCTCCGCAGTATGTAAATCCTCAGGTACGTTCTTGTTTAGCTCAAGTGTTAGGGAAGTGCTCTTGGAGCAAAAGGCATTGGGTTCTATTCCCAGAACTGCCATGAAGTTTTCCAGTGGATTACAGCAGCAGTATAATCATAACCGTGAAGTATTGGGCATAGATTGTTCACAAAGTTTATCTGGGTTGATTTGCCAATCTCTAGTCAAGACATGAACGTTAGATCTGTACTTTAAAAACATTCTTGACCTTATTAGTATCCCATAAATCTCTAAAAATTTGCAAGTGTGCAAGAAGTGGAATCAGAAAAATTATATATCTGTGATTAGGTGCCTAGAAATGCTAAGTGAGACTTGTGGGCCTCTTCAGCAGTGAAAACTCTTTTTTCTATTCTGAGTGAGAGAGAACCTAATTTTGCACACACACAAGCAGTTCTTACTCAGAAAACTATTCCTGTTGGGATGACTCATGTGAGTAGGGGTGACTCACGTGAGAAAATGTTGCAAACAGGTACCCCATCTGTGTTAGTCTTAGAATGCCCCATTAGACATTCCTGAGGTTTATATTCAAAGGCTACTGCCAAATTAAGTAAAAGAATCAGTCTTCTCACTCTAGAGTGAATTACCTCTCTCCTTTAATAGACTTTGGGCTAAAGACAAAAAGAATTGTGTATTTATTTCCAGGATTATTAAATTACATATATAATATACTTCCTGAGCATTACTAGAGTTTATAACTGAATTCATCCCTACCATGCTCTGGTTACGTCTAATGAGGATAATTATTACATGGCTTAACTATAATTCTGTATTGATTCTTTTGCGCATGAAAAGCTTTTGTTGGCAAGCATCAGTGGAATACCTCAACAAAAGGCATCTTTAACTTGTGTAAACATTGATAGTTCAGGGTCTCACCTTAACCTGCTTTCAGGCTAAGAACTTTCCCCTCAATCAAGTTAATATAGCAAAAATGATATAAGGATGGGATTAGATACTGGCTTACACCACAGGGAAAAAATGAAAGTTGGACAGGAAAAAATGCAGTTAATTCCATCCTGTCAGCAGTGGATATTAAAGATTATTAGCTGGCACACTCAATTATGTGTGAATCACAATAGTGGTACTGTTAAATTTTTATTTAATTTTACAGAGGCAGGTAAAACTCAGCACAGATTTGGTATCATCTGCTGTGATTGTTTGTTGCTTGCAGTGATTTGAGATTATAGCAAGTGACCAACAACTTCAGAGAAAACATCTCCACAGATTAAAAAGGCCCATTCTTTTAGAAACACATGGATATTTTTTAGTTTGTCAATATGTAGCAATAACTTGGCCACACCCACAGTTTGAGATTACATTTCTTCAAGAGGTAACCAATGGCCCTATTCAGTTATTATTTATTATTAGTGATGAACTGGCTAGTGTGTATTTGTAGCAATGCTCTCTCTGGGTTAGTGCCAGAACTGCTTAACACTGTGTGTCACAGACCCTATAATGCTAATAACTAGCAGAGATTCTCTTTTAGCTCAAGTGGTAGGAATTTGTGCTTTTGGAGTAAAGGAATCTGTGTTCTGTACTTGTTCTGTCCTTCTGGCCATGCAATTTGGAGTGTCACTGGTATGTAGATGGCTTTGGGTTTGTAACATTAATATTAATGACTTACAAAGCACCCACAGTGTGGTAGGCACTTGACAGGTACCTAGGATGTAAAAGCCATGCCTCAAAGAACTCCCAGTCTGTCCTGCAAACTGATCTGCATAGAGCCCCAGTGGCTCTGTGCAGGCATAAAGGTTCAGCCATGTGGATCAGTTTGCATTATCGGGGCCCACACTACGCTAATAGCAGCCAAAGAAGAAAGAGGTGGAATAGCCAAGAAATTGAATTGTTCGACCCATATCTGATTGGTTCTAAGGACTTTTTTAAAAAGAAATCTAACATTTTTAATAAAGTAACACTAGCCTTCAGCTTTGTAAGTAATTTTTGTTGTTGTTTTCATAGATTCCAAGGCCAGAGAGGCAGTGGTGTAGCTAGGAGTAGAAATGTGGGTGGGCCCCGACTTTCGGGTGGACGGGCAATGACAGACCGTGCTAGCTCAGCTTCTCCTCTGATGCCACGCCCTCTTCCTAGCCCTGGTCCGAAGGGACTCACAGCAATGTACAAACACCCTGTTTCATCAGGGCAGTGGTCAGAACTCCTGGTGCATGTGAGCAATGATAACCATCGTCCTCTCCTCCCCCTCACCCTTCTGCAAATAACTACAGCTGTGGGCTCTCTGCATGTGGCCCGTATGCAACCTCCTGCCTGGTGTGAGGAGCGAGGATGGTGCTCGTACCTTGGGGAACCTGTAGCATGCCTGCCCCTTGGGAGCCCATACCTACCTGCTCTGGGGAGCACTCCCTGCCCGCTGCCTTTCAGCGATCCTGACCCCTTCCCTCCTTGGGGTTCTCCCCTGCTTTACAGAGACCCCGGGGCCTGTAGGATCTGGAGACCCCCTACCCTGTGTCCAGGTACCTAGAGGACTCCAAAGCCTATCTCCTATTGGATACAGATCACCTCATGCCCATGCCCGCAGGCTCTGAGGAACCCTGGGCCCCCCCGGTAGTGGTGCTGCATCCCCTGACGCTTACCTACTTTGGGGAGCTGTACCTGCAGGGCTGCAGAGTGCTCAGAGGCCCAGCACAGGGTGGTGGTGGCCAGCTCGGCAGGGGATCTCTGTGGGGCACCGTCCCTGCTGGTGGCGGTGAGGGCCAGGGCAGGGCACGCAGAGAGTCCAGGAGGAAGCTGTCAGGTTCTCGTTGCCTTGCTGCTGACGCAGCGCCACCTGCGTGGCCATGACCCGCTGGCGCTCGATGATCGGGATGCACTTCTCTCAGTCCTTGAAGAAGCAGTAGTGCTTGTGGCCCTTCAGCCAGGAGAGTATGCCATGGTTGCGGCAGCAGAAGCACTTCGGGGTACGCTGCAAGAGGGCCTGGGGTGGCTGGGACACCGGGCCGCCCATGTACAGGTATGGGGAGCAGTAGCCATTCAGGCCCCATGCAGGAGCCCAGCCTGCTTGCGAGACACAGGGGAAGCAGAGTGCTGGGGAGGGACCATTGGCTCTTCCCTGGCTCAAGCCGGCAGGCGCTGAGCAGCTGCAGCTGGCTAAATCCCACTGGGCGCTACAGGCCAAGTGATGCTCTGGGCCACTGTGGCAGCACTACATCCCTGCTCAGATTTGGATGGGTCTGGATGCTAAGTGGGTGGGTCGCGGCCCACCCATTGTTACACTCCTGCAAAGAGGACTGTTGTGATAATCTAGTCTGACATTGTGCATAACACAGGCCATAGGACTTCCCCAAAATAATTCCTAGAGCACATATTTTCTAGGGAAGAGTGGATGTTTTTCTGTTCATTCCTGCTTCAAGTCCAATAGCTGTGGTTGAATTAGAGCATATCTTTGAGAAAAACATCCAACCTGGATTTTAAAATGTGCAGTGACGAAGAATCCACCATGACCCTTAGTAAATCATTCCAATGATTAATTACTCGCACATTATTTCCAGTCTGAATTTGTTTAGCTTTACTTCTAGCCATCGGATTTTATTAGTATTGTCTTGTAGATAGAAGATCCCTCTATTATCAAATATTTGTTCCCTGTGTGTAGATACTTTGTAGACTGTGATCAAGTCACCACTTAATCTTCTTTTTGTGAAGCTAAATAGATTGAGCTTCTTCAGTCTCTCACTATAAGGCATGTTTTCCAATCCTTCAGTCATACTCCTGGTTCTTCTCTGAACCCTCTCCAATTTATCAACATCTTAAGTGTGGACACCAGAACTGGAAACAGGATTCCAGTAGCAGTTGCACCAGTGCCAAATATATAGGTCATATAACCTCCCTACTCCTATGCAATATTCCCTTGTTTATACATCCAAGGAACACGTTAGTTCTGTTAGCTACAGCGTCACACTGGAGGGTCATATTCAGCTGATTATCCACCATGACCCCAAATGCTTTACAGAGTCATTGCTTCCCAGGATAGAGTCCCCCAACTTACATTTGGCTGTATTGAGACACAAATTATTTGCTTGCACCCATTTTACCAAATGATCCCAATTTCTCTATACTTCCTACAGAAAAAAATGTGTTAATTTGGAATCTGTCTTGAACTCTCAGTTCAATACACATCCAGCAAATGCTTTTATTCAGAGCACTAATTTAATTTAGGTTGACTCTTCTATGTAGCAGATACTTAAAGCTGTAAATAAAATTCCCCTTCTCCCCACAAACACCCACAAGAAGGTCAAAGGGAGGGTGATTAAGAGATATTTCGAAATGTTTGTATTGGTACTTAGGTCAAGCTGTCATCAGACTCCTCATCCTCAATGTTTGGTCCCTCCAATCCCAGACAGTCTGTCACTTTACATGTGTAACTTTCCAATGATTCTGCAAAAACAGGAAAATAAAAATATCCATAATCCCCGTCACTGTCCATAGACATGTGTTTGAGAGACTGAAGATCTGGAGGAAAAGATCCCTAACCTTATTTCATATCCCGAACTAAAGGAAACTATACTCCTAAAAATAAAACTTTCCTAAAGTAAAACAAATTTTCCACCATGGGAGCAGCTGACACAATAAAACCAGGCATTTATCCTCTCTTCTCGCACATCACTCCTTCCATGAACCCCCACACCTCCACTGGCAACCCAGCCATTATTGCATCCGATGAAGTGAGCTGTAGCTCACGAAAGCTTATGCTCAAATAAATTTGTTAGTCTCTAAGGTGCCTCAAGGACTCCTGTTCTTTTTGCAGATACAGACTAACATGGCTGCTATTCTGAAACCAGCCATTATTGTATTTTATATTCAAATGCTGCACTCTGGTTTATAACCACCTTATTGGGCTCTTTCAGGGCATTTTCTGTCTGATTTGTTGTGTTGTCTGTTTAAAATGTAAGCTTAGTTCCAAGTTCATTTTATTTTATATTTATGGACAGCATTGTCCTGCAATCAATTCACTAAGTTTATTGGGGATGCAGGCAACACCAGTGGCTGCTATGAGTTGTGGTTTCACGAAGCTCTAGCTCACCTGGGAGTCAAGATCCTAAAGGAGAAACAATTCAACTCTTAAACACACTAACCCAGTGTGGATCTTCATTGCTCCTCTAGTGGCTGAGCTACGTAAAGAGGTTTATGACTCTGCTATTGCCTCCAAATGACGTGATTCTTGAGCTCAAGCAGAAGAGGAATCATGGTTTACATCCAGAGGTCCCAGGTTCAATCTCTGCTGATGAGCTGACAAGGGGCTTTGATACAAGTGAGGATCCTCATGGTGATTTGAATTGTTATGGATCTCTGCCCAGGAAGAGGGTGAAACCCAAATTCACCTGATGTGAGCTTTGTCCCTCTCTAGTGGTTGGACCATGTAAGGTTTATGAGCATCACTGCCTACAAGCTAATATAAATACTGTTACATATGCTAAGTGAATAAATAAATATATAGAATGGAATTGATTGCAACATTTTTTGTAGGCCTACCCAGGACGTAGCATTAAACATACATAATTTTGAGATGCTGCTGTCACTGGCCCAGTGCTGCTTATGATTCTCTGTTTCAGAATGACTCTATACTTTGCTGATCAGGCTAAATAACTGAGGACTTCTAAATCCAAACTAGGGCTTTCACAAAAGTCAGTCACTGAGAAGAGAGATTTTCTCAGCAGGTCTTGGTTTCTCTTGGCATGGCAATTTTTGGCCTGGCTTGGATGGGTATTTATTTTATGTTACTCTGAGTGTAATAAGAATGCTAGTAAAAACCACTTGGAAAAGGAAAAAAAGAAAAAGGAAATGTCAAACCTTAATTCCACATTCTCAATTAAATGCTTAACCCTTCAGAGTGAAATTGTTCCTGATTCTTATTGTAAATCTTTCATTTTCCTACATAAGTAGCATGATTATATTCACACAGACAATTACACCTTGGTGTACAACACTCCTATTGTATGTAAAAAAACAATTTTTTTTAATTCCCTGAGGGAAGAACTTTACTAGTTTGGATCAGTGCACTCTGTTTTATTCTAAAACCAGATCTTCCTACATTTTTCCTTTTTCAGTGACAAACCCTGCCCGCATATGCACACATCCAAGGGCAGAATTTAGTCCTTAGAATTCATCCCTGGCTCCAATATGGCAAATCACATTCACAATTATAGAGATGATATTCCAAACCAAGGTGTATATATGGGTATCTGACACATCTTTGGAAGAAATCACTGCTAGGAGCAGGAGTAGAAGTAGCATCAAAGTCCCTAGGGGACTAATATGGCTCCCTTTGACATCAATGGGAGTCCTGCCTTCGAACTCTGGTATTTCTAAGGCACATATAAACATTGTATTTAAACAGAAAAAGGGTGTTGGGTCTTAGTTCACAGGAGTAACTGAAACACTGTGTAATTGCTCTTGTGCAGAGGGCCAACACAAAGGGTGAAGGTTTAATTAGGTTGTAAGCAAGCCAGAGGCCACTGTGCTGTTTCTAAGTATTTAGGTGAATTTCATCCATCTTGAGTAGGGAGTACTCAGCAATCTGACCCCACTGATTTAACACTGATTGCCAAGCACAACAGTACTGTAGCAATCTTGAACAGATTAATAACCTTGGATTAGCAAGGATTTTGTTTCAAGTCCTGTGATCAGTGTATCGAGAGAGTATCCACTCTGTGGAATAAAAGTATTGATAGGATTGTGCCGAGAAGGTTGCTGTTGATTTGGCTATGCCTTCATTTAATGCACGTTTTAACTGTGCATACAACATGCACGCACACTTGCTCTGTAGCAGGTAACTCTCCTAAAATCTTACTATGTTAAACAAAAGAGCAGTGACATGTCTAGTCAGATGTAATAGTTTTAGGAGTCATTCTGTGAAAGCAAACGCATATGCGGAATGCTTTTTCTATACATCTTGGTTCTTACCCTGGGGGGCTGCAAACAGGTGTTAAGGGGTGACTACCACCCTACCATTCTCATGTAGCTATACAGAAATGGGGATTCTGGGTAAATCCTGGCAAGGTGGGAAAGGGTGCTCGGGGAGGAGGGTGGGGGGAAGGTCCGGGTCAGGGAAAGAACGGTGCAATGTTTCAAGAAACCCAAGTGAAATTATGGATAGGAACGGATGTAAGAGAAACAAAGTTTGTCATGCAAATTTTCAGCGTGGCACATGTTATGCTCACAGCATACATGCAGAGAAGTTAGATTAAAAACATAAAATACTCTCGCTAGAAAATTGCAACGTAACGCTACTTTATTTCTTAGAATTCAGACCCCTCATACAAGAACCTCAAATCAGAGACAGTCAAAGCTGCCTTTTTCTTAAAACAGCGAGGTACAACTCACCCCACTTTGCTGCAGGCTGGCTTTCTGCAGACTGATTGCATGCTTCCCTACAGAGCCCCTTAGACTGCAAGCAAGACTAGGAAACCCTTACATTTAAATTGGTAGCTTGTCATTTTAGCACAGTTTACAATACAATGCAGTATATTGGGATAAAATGCACAGCAGTGATTAGTAATGGCAGATACCTCACATTGGATGCTTTTTCCATCTTGTTTGTTAGGAGTTGACAGACCTTTGGTTTTGCAAGTGATAGCAAGTGACAATAGAGTTTGTATTTTCTGACACAGCATGAATCTAAGAACGTTTCCTATTTCAATAAGGACAAATGCGAAGTACGCCATTTAGGAAGGAACAATCAGTTACACACATACAAAATGGGAAATGACTGCCTAGGAAGGAGTACTGCAGAAAGGGATCTGGGGGTCATAGTGGACCATGAGTCAACAGTGTAACACTGTTGCAAAAAAAGCAAACCTCATTCTGGGATGTATTAGCAGGAGTGTTGTAAGCAAGACATGAGAAGTAATTCTTCTGCTCTACGCCACACTAATTAGGCCTCAGCTGGTGTATTGTGTTCAGTTCTGGGCACCACATTTCAGGAAGGATGTGGACAAATTGGAGAGAGTCCAGAGAAGAGCAACAAAAATGATTAAAGGTCTAGAAACCATGATGTATGAGGGAAGACTGAAAAAATTGGGTTTGTTTAGTCTGGAAAAGAGAAGACTGAGAGGGGACACTATAACAGTTTTCAAGTATCTAAAAGGCTGCTACAAGGAGGAGGAAGAAAAAATATTGTCCTTAACCTCTGAGGATAGGACAAGAAGCAGTGTGCTTAAATTGCAGCAAGGGAGTTTAGGTTGGACATTTGGAAAAACTTCCTAACTGTCAGGGTAGTTAAGCACTGGAATAAATTGCCTAGGGAGGTTGTGGAATCTCCATCATTGGAGATTTTTAAGAGCAGGTTAGACAAACACCTGTCAGGAATGGTCTAGATAATTAGTCCTGCCACATGTGCAGAGGATTGGATTAGATGACCTCTTGAGGTCCCTTCCAGTCCTATGATTCATATGACAGTGAGTTCAGGGTACTAGTGACATAATGTCAGAGAATGAACGGTCTAAAGTTTCTATAAACACTAGAATCAAAGCATCTATGAGTTTTAGGAGAAATTTGTATTGAAATCTGGACATGTTGACATACTGTGCGTTTTAAATATCAGTTGGATTGCTGCTAGTTGATTCAAACTTAGTGGTAAAAATGTAAAGAAAGAGTTGGGCTCTAGATGAAACAATAATGTAACTGTTCTTTAGTTGAGGCAAATAGTGTAATCAAGAAAATAAATGTGTTTGGGGCATATTTATGATGGAGGAAATATGCTGTAAATGATTTTGTTTGCCAGTTCTATGCAGTACCGTAGGTTTGTTTTAGCTTTGAAGAGAAGTTTCTCATAGTGAACATATGACATTAGGGTGAATGGATGGCTCTGATGGTTGGCGATGAGAGAGAGAGAGCTTTTTGTCTTCAGAACACTCATTAAAATGCAGCCCAGATTGTGAGTGACCAAAAGTCGTTGCCATCTAATGCGTGTATGACTTGTTTGAAACGAGTCTGGTGGCTCTCAGTCCAGTTCCCAGTGGGCAGGTGCCCATGTCACAAAAAACACCCTCACAAATGACACTTCTGTGAGCAGTCTCAGCAGAGAAACCAAATGTTGTTTGGGCCTGGTGGCTAAACTGCTCCCTTTGCCTGCTGTGGTCCCCGTAGCTCAGGGCAGAGGCAGCTGTGGGAAGCTCGCGCCATCACTGCCTGGGCTGAACTAGTTCTGTGACTCTATCAGTAACCTTGAAAACAAATGTCAGGGAAGCAAATCACATTTACATCACTGATTCAACAATATTAAAGTCTGATAGTTTCATGTGTACTAATGGATCCTGAGCAATTACTGTAGCTTGCAAATGGAGGGACTGATGTGGATGAGTGAAAGTTATAATATAGTGATTAAATTAAGCCATCCATTCCTAGTATAAGTCCATTAAAAATAATGGCATTCGTTACACCACTGAAGAATGTCCCTTTGCTTTCAGTGTTAGTGAATAATGAAATGAGGGGGACAGAGGAGAGAATGCAATATGTGAGGAATCAACCCACAAAACCGAATAATTAGGACTCTCTTGGATTAAAATAATATATGCTCGAGGAAGGGTGATCTTGTAGTTAAAGCGCTGAACTGAGACTCAAGAGATCTGAGTTCAATTCATGTCTCTGTCCCTGACTTATGTCACTTTGGTTAAGTCACTCTCTGTTCCTCAATTTCCTGTCTGTAGAATAACTATTAAAATACATCCTTTCTCCAGCCGTTTGTCTGGTATTAGTTTGTAAGCCCTTTAGGACAGGGACTGTCTCTTACTATATGTATGTATAACACAAAGCACAGTCTCAGTTGAGGTGTCTATGTAACGGCATGGGGGAGCAGTGGTAGAGTTCTCATGCAAGTACGTGCCTGTCTGTCTGTCAGAGAGAGAGAGAGATCACAGGTTCAAAATCCTGTGCAGTATCTCACAGACTGCCACTGGCAATATTAAATTTGATTTGCTTGAGCTTCTAGCTGCTCCTTTCAGCCTGACCCTAGCCCTCAAAAACGAATTTGAAGCCCAGCTGCAGCAGTGCTGTGCTTTGCAGTGTTCCTCACATAAAACGTTTGGGCAAAATCCTGTCCCCATCTAAGTCCATTGGAGTTTTGCCACTGACTTCAGTGGGGCCAGGATTTTACCCTTCACTTCTGTCACAAGAAGTGGATGCATATGTGCTCTATATCCCAGAAGGGCATTTTTAGAAGAGGGGAGAGGGGTATAGTATAGCTACTGATGTGTCCCTAGAATACTGGGCATTCCAGTACTTCTGGGAATGGTGTGGGCCTGCCCCCACCACCGTGACCCTGCCCCCACTGCAGGTCATGCCACATGGAGGGTGCAACTTTGAAGAGAACTCACCCCCACCAGTGTGACCTCATATGCACAGTGCATGTGAGGTCATGCTTGCAGGGGTGGAGCAGCACAATCTTCAAAACAGTGTC
Source organism: Natator depressus (assembly GCF_965152275.1). Lineage (NCBI taxonomy): Eukaryota > Metazoa > Chordata > Testudines > Cheloniidae > Natator > Natator depressus. The sequence continues at coordinate 103,813,118 of NC_134239.1, read as the reverse complement.
CTCCATGGGTGATACAGGACAAAACCACATCTGGCTTTGTCTCAGTACCAGACAGGGGAGAACCATAGAAAACAGGGCTGTCTGGCTTAAAACTGGATAAATGGCCTCTATAGAGTGGTAATGTGGCAGGAGGTTATATGATGCACGCTGATTGGGGAAGGAGAGTCTCAGAGCAGGGCCGGTTTCCACTTTAAGGCTTTCTTTTAAAGGTTTCTCTTGCCATGGATGGCTGAGTGCTTTGAAGTCCTGTTTTCCATTAACAATGGGCCAAATTCCTCCCGTTGTTGAAAATTTTCCAGCAAAACTGATTTTAATGGAATATGAGTTTTGACCACAATGAAAAGTTTCATGAAAAATTATCATTTTGGGCAAAAAAGTTATTTTTTTTTTTATTAAAACAAATTCCAACAAAAAATCCCCATCTGCTCCCTCGCCCATCCCCAAAATAAATAAAAATTCTAGTGGAGAAACAAGCTACTACTTCCCACATTTTTCCTTTTTAATCCTTTTTCCTCATAGGGGGAAAAAAGTGAGTTGATTTTTCCTATTGAAATTAAACAAAAAAAATTTGAAAAATTGTGAATTTTTTTCCCATCAAAACATTGCATGGAAATTTCAAATAAAATGAATTTTGTTTTGAAAAATATTTGATTAACTCTATTTACTGTTAACTCCTTTAAAGTCAGTGGCTTTTTACAAAGAATGAATTTTTCGCTATCTATTACAGAATTTGGATCTTCAGCTTTCATTAAAGAGAGTTTGAAATCACTTAAAATGCTTGTTGATTATTGTTCTAGAATATATTTAGTGGTTAGAATTTGGTTATGAAAAATGAATATTTTGTGGACATTGCAATTCTGTGATTCTGTGACAATGAATGGTCTACGCTACATGTCATGTGAACAATCCAGCATTTGTCTTGGGTCAAATGATGACCCAGGAAATCTTTCCCAAAACATAATCTTTTGGTTTGTATCCTTTCCTTCCTTTCTGTAGCCTTTGGCTTGTGCCGGTTTGCCTTCCATTGGCTACAGGCTTGAAACAAGATGCAGTGCTGCTACTGCTGCTGGAAGCTGTTACTGATCGGGTCTGGTCAAGTAGAATAGTTGTTGCTTGGGGATCTGAAGTTCCTTGGTTTCAAGGCCATAGTTGTATAGTTCAGGAGGGCATGGGGGACATTGCCCCATAAGTGCAAGCCTTGGGCAGGTGTGGAATTTGCCCCGTCATGCGTAACCCCATTGGACGGACTGGAGCTGCCCCTCCCCCCAAAATAGAAGTCAAACTATGCTTATGTTCAAGACTCAAGGCTGGACAGAAGCCTCATTGTCAATATGGTCCATCTTCCATTAGCAATTCTTAAGTTCTCCCAGCAGAAACACGTTTCTGTAGGTACCATTATTTATTGTAGATCGGTTATATTGTGGTGGAGGCCCAAGCACCCTCTTCCCTCTGCCCCTTTTTACCCCCGCCTCTGTCCTTCTTAATGATCAACATTACTCTCATGATTTGCCATTATATATACACCACTATTGCTTTGGTGAGGGGGCTCTTACATCTCAGCCCTAACAGAACAGAATGTAAAATTGCCAGCAGCTCCCCATGTGTCAATTTCCTTCACCATAGAGCTTCCTGCCAGGTTTAGACCTGGCTCTTAACCTCCATGCCCCCAGCTCTTGCAGAAGAACCACGTCGGGATACGGAAGTGGGTCAGGCCTGCAGTGCTCCAGCTATCCCCAACTGGTGGTGCCAAGACAGAGCTGGGCGAAAAATCGGGTATAACAAGCCCTCTACCTTTGCTGTACTGCGTGGAAACTTGCCAGAACAAAGAATCTGTCCCATTGACTATATCTGATTACTTTTAGTTGACAGTGCAGCAATGACTACAGAATGGGACAAATTATCAGTGCAGTACAGAAGATTTAAAGTTGCAGTTGCCTTGTATTTTGGGCTATCTTCATTCTCCCCCATTCTTTGTTAATATTCCCACAAGACGGTCAATGTAAGGGTTAAAGTGAGATCCAGGAATGAATGCGTGTGTGGCGTGACTGTTCTCTGCTGGTTCTTTCTTTTCCCCTATTGGAGCAGTCATGCTCTCAAACCTAGAGAATGCATCAGGCAAAGGAGAAAGGAAAGCTGTAAAACAGGGAGAATAACCTTTCTGCCCACCCCTAGTGGAAACTTGGTTAGCTACAGCATGGCAGCTGAAAGGCAGAACTGCTTAACCAAACCAAGTCTAGTTTATTATGTTCCTGTGTTTATTTTTCCTCTTCATTTATGACTTAGCATGTTGTTTTTGGTGTGGAAAAGGACTCTAAAGCTGTGGATATGTGTTGTAATTATTCAAGTTCCTCTGCACGGAGTCTGTTAAAAAGATTGATCTATTTTTACAAGGACACACAAAAATGCTCATTTTGATGGACCTCACTAACATTTATTGCAGCCCTGCCAATACTAAAATGGAAAGCTAACCTTGTAAATTTTATGGAAACTACATGCTGCAATTATTAGCCCAAGGACCTCCTGTCTCACAGAAATGAGTCAAATTTTGCTTTCCACGTGCACTGTAGTTTACACCTGAAAAAGATTAGTGGGGACCACCAGTAGCTTTGAAAACCTAATCTCTAGTATTTTGTTTCCAGTTTAACTCTGAAAGATACTCCAGGTGTTCTGATTAATTAGCTATAGTAAGTCACTGTTTCACTATTGTGTGTGTAACAGCTGTTTTCCTGTTGCAATTTTCTTCAGGAGTGTTTTAAATTAAAAGTTGGTTAATATACTTTTTACGAAAAGTTTGTGACTAAGGTTAGAATAAACAAAAACAACCTCTAACAAAACAATTGCTGATGGTAGGAGAAATATTCAGAATATTTATTTAAAATATTTGAAGTGAAATGCTTTACATAACAATAGAATTATTGGCTACTCTACCGGAGGATATCAGAGTGCATTACCGATATTCTAAATGGCCAACTTAAAAGCCATAATCAAATCCTGCAATCTTTACTGTGGTAAAATGTCCACGGATGTTGAGATCTGACCAGCCTTGAGACAGGTCAGTGTTGTTTTCCCCACTTCACAGAAGGGTAAAATGAGGCACAAGGATTAAGTGGCTTAAACCTAATGTCACACAGCAAAGCAATAGTAAAAAATGAGACTAGAGCCCCGATCTATGATACAGTCTGAACACTGCATAAAATATAAATAAATCTGGTTATTACATTGCTGTATACTTTCCTACAGAGTATGTGTGCTAAATCCTTGCTGATTACCTGCCCCTGTAAATGAGATGGTCTGTGGCAAAAGCCCTTTTAGTAACAACAGACAAAACATTGTTAAAGAAGAACACTTGCAATGAAATAGATTAAATCTGTTTTAGACCTATTACATATCAACTTTAGAATTATGGTTTAATTCTTAGCCCTTCACCCTGCTCAAGATAAAAGTGTTTGGGTCAGATATTTGGACTATGACTGTACTAGACAGCTCTCTAATGTAGCCTCTTTAAGCTGACAAGAGCGAGCTCTCCTGTCAGCTTAATTACTCCAGCCCCCATGAGTGGTGGTAACTATGTTGGCAGGAGAAGCAGTCCACACCGGTGCTTAAGTCGGCATAAGTTATGTCATTCAGGGGGGTGGCTAATGCACGATGTAACTTATGTCAACTTATGCTGTAGTGTAGCCATAGAACTCAAGTTCTGTTGGGCTGTATTTGACACAAGACTCCAAAGGAGAGGGGACAAAGGTGGCTATGAGCACCTAATCCTGAGGCTGGATAAGGTGTGATTTCAACCCCTTGGCACAAGTTAGTGCAGCTGCAGGACTGCATCTTAAGGGGCCCATTCAACATCTGAGGATTGCCAAAGTGCAATAGCACTCTGTCCTTGCCCATGTCCACTCCCTGACAAAAGGGAGCTTCCTACTTCCTGCACCAGGCAGAGATAGTGTAACCGACTCTGCGCTATCCCTACTCCATCCATGAATTCCCCTATGCCAAGAGAATCGTCATCTAGTTGGCTAAACAGCTATGTGTGACTGGCTTGCACCAGCATACTAACGACAGTATGGGACAGAACATGGCCCCCTCTAGGTTTTTACTATTATGGTCAAACATCCATGATTCAGAGCTTGGGTTCAGTTCAGATACATGCTTACCCAAACTGTCTGAATCCCAGGGTATGCAAAATAGGGCCTAAAATGCCACAAGAATACCCCTGGTGTGCTGGGGCATCTACTGTGCAGGGGGGTGCATTTCTGTTCGCAGGAATCCCATTTTTCTGTCCCCATCCCGTAGACCTGCACAAGTTTCGTTCTTTCATGACTGCAGGAGAAGGGCAGGATTTGCTCCAGTGTCACTAATTTGTGGAAATTCATTGCTACAGGTTGAGAAATATTTCCCAGTAAGAGTCCCAAAAATATTAGACACAAATAAAACTAAGTAGTATCTGATGTTACACTGGCTGGAATAAATAAAATAAAAAAAGGGTTATCAGTCGTCATGCTTCAAGGCATGAGATGATCAATAGCTATGGTCAGGAAGAAATTTCCCACTGGCACAGTAATAGGCCCTTACAGTAGGATTAGTATGATGCTATTACATCTTACTCTGCAACATCCAGCTTTGGCCACTCTGAGACAAGGTATCAGAATAAGTGGATCATTGTTATATCTTAGGGCATGTCTACACTTACCATAGATCGATGCTGCAGCGATCAATCTGCCAGGGGTCGATTTAGTGGGTCTACTGAAGACCTGATAAATCGACTGCAGATTGCTCTCCTGTCGACTCCAATACTCCACCGGAACAAGAAGCATAAGGTAAGTTGACGGAAGAGTTTCTCCCGTTGACCCAGCATGGTGTAGACACTGCAGTAAATCGACCTAAACTATGTTGACTCCAGCTACGTTATTCACGTAGCTGGAGTTGCATAACTTAGGTCGACTTAACCCGGTAATATAGACCTGCACTTAGTATGGCAATTCTTATGTTCCTGTTTTCATACGTAAGACTATGTCTACACTACTGCAGTAAGTCGACCTACACTATGCAATTGCAGCTATGTGAATAACGTAGCTGGACGTACCTTAGGTCAAGTTATCGCAGGGTCTACACCATAGGGGGTCAACAGGAGAAACTCTCCGGTCAACTTACCTTACTCTTCTTGTCGGGGATAGAGTACGGGTCGACTGGAAAGCAATCTGCTGTAGATTTGGCAGGTCTTCAGGGCTGGTGGATCAATCTCAGAGCGTTGATCCCGGCTGTAGTGTAGACCCGCCCTAAGAGTGGTTTCAGGGATTGTTAATATGGGAGAGGCAACTTGATGCTCTTGTTTTTTAACTCCATTTGAATCACAGCCAGAAAGACAGAGCTCAATGGGATTTATTTTAGCTAGCTGGGGAAATGGAGGAGAAGTTCCTCTGCGGAAAGGTAAGGTTAGATAGGTGGCACTGGAGAAATTGCCACTGAATTGCTGGAAAGAATTTCTCTTACCAAAGCCTCCTGGAATACTTAGTGTGTGTGTCAGGATTAGAAACTGACAGTAGTAATCCCTCTGCACTAGGAGGAGGAAGAATAACTCATCAAAGCAGTAGCCTGTACAGCATGCCTAGAAAATATATTTGCTAGAGTGCTCAGGTCTGAGAGACAAGAATGCTGGGATGGAAGACAAAAGCATTGTAGTTTCACAAGAGGATGTGGGCGTTCTGGTCTGACGTTCGCACTAAGTGAGATAATACTAAGGGGATCTTAAAAAGACATCTTTGTGGATTCTGGAAATATAAAGTAGGTAGGAGCTTCATTGTGATAATGCCTGGGAAGAGCTGGAATGATTCCCAGACTACTAAGAGAGACAGTGGATTTAAGGCAAAATGTCTAAATGACTTAAAATGAAGACAAGGATCTGAGTGAGCATTACGTGTTATTGTCACAAGCCATCTAAAGAGCTTCTAAATTAAATGGGACTCAATGATAGACTTCTTCTGGTTCTGTGGATGATCATGTACAGTATAGTAATATCTAAGAAGATGGGTGCTGAATAAAAGAAGTTAATTCTGAACACAGGATCTCCAAATTTGCTATGAGCTAAGAACACTACTCTAAACTTCTGGAGGTTTTAGGTATGTGTGGTATGGGCCCAGAGGTGCATGTTTTTCACAGTACTTTACCCTACAGATTTATGAGGTAGACCCCTGAGAGAGGCCACCTACCTCACACTATGTTAAGCTGACACTAAGGAAAAGAGAGCCAAAGAGTTGCAGTTCTCATGGTGGAGTACATGTGGTACATTACAGACAAGACTGGATTAAGGTAATTTCGGGCCCTTGATGCACCCATACATAGTGGCTTACTCTGGCCCCACCCCGTGGCACAGTCTCACAAGGGCTGGTCAAAAATTGTCAACATTTTCTGTTTTGACACAATTTTTATCAACATTTCAAATTTGCACAAAATGGAGAAAACTTTTGTGAAAATATTGCCAACATTTTGTCACTTTTTTGACCCTCTCTAGGCCCCACCCCTGCTTGGTAGAAACAGAGGCTGTGCACAAGCCTCATGCTGGTCTGGTTTGGGGGCGGGGTGGGAGTGGGGCTGGGGCTGTCACCCCTGCCTTTTGTGCACTGCCACAGGGACCATTGCTGTCTTTAGGTATGTTGTGGACCATCCCAGAGAAGAGGATTCAGCCTCCACCACCCATGTTGAAGACTCTGTGTGTGGTGGCCTCCATAGTGACATCACCCCAGAAGAAAGCCATGATGGAATGTTGAAAGCAAACCCCTCCAAGCAGAGTTCTCTTGGGTGGTGTTCATGTGGGGGTCCTTCCAAAGCAGTGCATTTGAGTCAGCCCATTAAGATGAATGAAGAAGTTCACCAGTCTCAGAGCTATTATTTCCAGCTGTCTGCTGATGCAGGCAGATGTCACCACTGCATGTTACACTCAGGTTATGTTTTTGAGCTTTTTTTCCCCACAACCATGAGCACGAGAGCCATTGTGTTTGTATTTTTTTAAAGGGGGGGGGGGGCAGAGAGCGGATGAGAATCTGACCTCACTGCATGATTCCAGGACCTGGGGCAGTAGGCATGATGGACCTATTGTTCCTGTGCCCTAATCCAGTCCTGATTATGCTGCTTAATAGAGAGGAAGGCAAGTGCCAGTCTGAACACAATTAACCCTGTACTTCATGTGCTCCAGTGGCTCTCCATTCATTTCAGAACAGAATTCAGAGTCCTGGACTTAATATCTAAAGTGCTGGTAATGGATCAAGAGCTAGCTGCCACAACGACTGACTCATCCTCCATAGGGACAGTGTAGCTGGAGAGGCCCAGGCTTAGATTATATCCGCTGTGGGGTAAAACATTCTCAGTGCTGGGACCACATCTGTGGAACTCATTGCCAGAAGAAATCTGACTGAATCCCAGCCTTGACTGTGTTTAGGTCCAAGAGTAAGACAACCTTTCCAGGAAAGCCTTCTCCCTGCAATAAATAATACCACACAAAATAAAAAGAGCAAGTAAATTCACACACTCCTGTTCATGGGGTAACGGATTGGAACATCACCAGCTATGTTAAAGAAACAGGTTATTTTTAGTTTTGCATGGCACCTATCAAAGTGATAGTCACCTTATTTGTTCTGCGGTTGTGTGGATGATGGAAGGAAGAGCTTCTTTCCTCACTAGTCGATCCGGACAACAGGGGGAAGGATTTTTGTACAAGATTTCTTCAAAGCTAGTGCAGTGTGCTTGCACTGACCTGACCAGCTTCCTTCTTGAACTGTTCTTCTATTATAAAGGTTACTTTAAAGTGATAAGGAATCACATTCTCATCAACACAGTTTTAACTGGGTAAATGTAACGGGTGTCCTTGTTTTCTTAGTATTGTAAATTAATGAGCAGTAGCTGATTGTGAAATGAAGCAGTTCAATGCCTCTTTGCCTTACATTTATAATACCTTTAGAAAGCCTCAGTGCCAGTGAGAAGTGTGGGATCCTTAGCTAGCTAATAGGCATAGTATTAAAATGTGCAAAATGCAAATGTTGCCCCAAATGCAACAAAGTATGCTTTAATTTGATTTGACGTCAAATTCCAGCTCCTCATCTCTGCATAATAGCCATTGCAAAGATGTCATTTTATTTTGAAGTCTTAAATTTTACCTTTGTTACATTCCAATGGATGGAAATTGCAGAGGGAAAAGTTATAGTGCAGAGTTGTGGACACATGCAAATTAAATTTTGACTTTATGATTATATTTTTTGCACTTACTATTTGATATGTGCACTCATTCTATTTTTCTCTTCAGTGAATATTTATCCTGATAGCCATCAGTAAATAATTGCTTGGTGTCTAAAGCTCTTTTTTTATATGATGGGCAATTCAAAACATTGATCAAGGTCAACTGCTGAGGTGTCGAAATCTTAGTTTAATCATCACCAAGAATGAAATGATACTCAGAATTATGCCTTTAACAAAAGCCACTATTTACCAAGGAAAGCATTTTATATATATCTATATCTCCAGTGATTATAGTAATTTCTGAAGTGGAGCATCTTAGAATTTGCTGTGACTTATTCACTTGAGAAAATGGTTGGCTATTCATTCACTCAGGAAAGTCTGGACAGCTAGTCAGAAAAAACAGACAAAATCCGGTCTGATCAGGAGTAAGTTAGGCCTTGTCTACAACTTGGAGAAACTTGGGATTTGTCTACATTGCCAAAAAAACAAAACTAAACTCCAAACCCAAACTGTATATTGTTAACATGGGTTAGTTAACCTCCTTTAGCTAACCTAGATTAAAATAGCAAAGAAGACATGGCAACTTGACTTTTAACTCGGGTTAGCAGTTTGAGTTCAAGGCTGTTCTATAGGCTTGAACGTGAGCTGCAAAACCAAATTAAAAAAATGCTGACTTGTCTTCACTGCTATTTTAACCTGACTTAGCTAACACAGGGTAGCTAACCAGAGTCAAGAACTCACATTTTTGAAGTGTAGACATACCGGAGGTACACTAACCAGCGTTTGGTTCCCCAGCAGGCTTTCAACATACCTCTCCTCCACATTCAAAATCACTCCCAACAGTACACAGGAATTCATAGAATTATAGTAATGTTATAGGCTGGAAGAGACCTTGCTGGGGCAAGATTAAGTGTATCCTGACCATCCCTAACAGGTGTTTGTCTGATGTGTACTTAAAAACCTCCAAGGACCGGGATTCCACCATCTCCTTAGATAACCTGTTTCAGGGGCTTAACTCTCCTTAGAGTTAGAAAGGTATTCCCGTAGGTATCCTGGATCTCTCTTGCTGCAAATTAAGCTAATTACTTCTTGTGCTACCCTCAATGGACATGGAGAACAATTAATCACTGTCCTCTTTATAACAATCTTTTTTACATATCTGAAGACAGTTATTTTTTTTTAATATTTCAGAGCTACCATTCAAAAGCTTTTTTGTGTATGAAGAGGTCCATTAAATACGTCTTGATAGTGCAAATTGTATTTCACTTTTTTCCTCTTTCATAATACCTTCCATTTGAGGATCTCAAAGTGCTTTGCAAACATGAATGAGTTAGGCTTCATAAAACTACTGGACAGGATATAATGCCTCCTATCTACAGGGAACTATTAGTAGCCCTATTTTGCAGAAGTGAACACTGGGACTGAGACGCTAAGTGACTTGTTCAAAGTCACAAAGGAAATCTAACAGAACTAAGAACCAGATCACCCAACCCTGTCCTGTGCTTCACTCGCAAACCTATTCTTCATTTTAAAACAGCCAAACATTAAAACGGGAGGCTGGACAATACAGCTGTGGCAATGGTTGGCGTGTGAGACTTTTTCCAGACTATCCCACTATTGAAAAGTTGTCACAGGTACCTTTATCTCGGAGCCTAAAAACACATCTGTGGCCATTCAAAGTTTCCTCCCGAAAAAATGCTGTTTCGTTTTCTTTTGTGTTATGATCAAAGATTGCCTCCCTCTGACATTTTTGTGGCTTTAGTTTGGGGTGGCCAGAAGATGCATAGTAAAAAGGGCTGCCGGCCTCCCAAAGTGAAAAAACAAACCACACACAAGAACACTTAAAATCTCAGCTCCTGGAGACCTGTTACTACCTGTGAATCTCAGTGTTACTTTTCTTTCTTTATTTAAGGAAGCTTAAGGCTTTCATGGTTGCAGAGAAAAGCTTGAGAACATTGAACCCTAAAGTCTCAAAAATCAGGAGGCAAAGAAAAAGAACACAATATTATTTTGAAAAAATCACTGAATTTTTAAGTCAATTTTGTTGTTTTTGTGGCCTGACTCTTGATACCGGAATGGCTGGGATTGGTAGTACTGCTGATAGTAACTCCTAGAGGGGAAAAAAAGATGTTAAGGTACAGTTAACGTTGTGAAAGGGTATGAACTAAATTAAGACCCAGACCCACGCTCTCAAGTCTGGGCTTACGGATTTCCAGTTAGGCACAGCAGGCACATGCCTAGAGGCGCTGGCGTTCTAGGGGTGACTAAAAGTGAGTTAAAAGTTTCATGTTTTTACAGAAAACAGGAAGGTCAGTGTAGGCAGCAGGTGTGGGGGGCTGAAGATGCGGTGCCGAGGGGCGCATAAGGTCACAGTGTAAATTTAGCCCTGATCATTAAGCCACACTGCCATGTGTTTCTGACTGTCACTTCTTTGTGTCTCAGCAGTGGAACAATCTCTGCTAGATGCAACAATAAATAAATTAAACAAAAAAACTTGAATGAAACGTAAGTAGCTATAGCAACCTCAGCAGTAACCTGGATGGCACTGCCCTCCCCAGCTGTGGATATCCCCAAAAGTCCGACACTTGTAGGAATGCATTAAATGGGCCCTAGGATGGCTGTAGGGAAGACTGTGAACATCACGTGCCGGAAAGGAGGGAGTGTGTCTCCTTTTATAAGCTCATTCCTCCCACTGTCCGATACGGACAAATATCTAGGTGTTTGTTACATCCAGAATGCAGCATGTGGTTAGGAATTGCTGCTCTCCAGCACCTTAACCACGTGCCAAACTGCAGGATCAGGTTCTTAAATAGCAACTTATTTCCAGGTGCAAGAAAGTTCTGTTGCTTCCCCGTTTGTCTATTTTCCATTTCCCATATTATAACTTTGTCTAGCCTCTTAATAAATTAACATACTGGGCTATTGGCCTATTAAGAGCTGAGCTATTCAACAAAATCTCCAAGCAGTTAATTCCATTATATTCTTTTTTTATTGGATTTGAAATGGATTTGTCAGGGAAACCATACTGTTGCAATTTATGAATGCACTACAACCACTTTAGGAGACAACTGTCTCTGCAATTGGAACAGGAAATGTTAAATGGAAATTGAAAGAATTTGTAAGATTTATTTTCCACCACTGCAAGGCTTGAGAGCATGATCTGAAAAATCAATTATTTTTTTCTCCTTGCATTCAGTAGACTGTTTATAATATTTTTTTGGAATAAAAGCTCATATAGCCTAGGAAGGTCATTTAACAAGTTTCCTGAGATGATATAATACAAGCAACATTTTTCTGGGAAACTGTTTTAAATTTTGGATAACTGACCCACTTATTTGAATTTTAAAATGTTATAAAATGGATGTTCTCCCCAGGTACTCTACTCTGTGGGGATTAAATTCACCCCTGGGCAGAGGGCCAGCACAAGTTCTATGCACTTCTATCCAGTGATTTTGTCTAACTGAAAGGTAATTGTGGGCCTGATCTTGTTTCCACCTAAGTTAATGGAAAACAAACTCCAAAGGGAGCATGATTGGGCTTGGTATTTTGGGTGATAAGAAATAAAACATACTGTGGCTAAAAAAAGCTGGATCCATGTCCACTAATGCAAGATGGTGCAGGCTGCATATGAACACTACATTTTTATTATAAGATAGGCTATTCAGTGTGTGCCTAAATAGATAGACTGGGCCCAGCACTGCATCTGACTTGAATAGTGGCCTTTGGTGCACAAAGAAAGCGTGGTCAGGCCCACTGTGGGCCACATTCATCCCATTTCCATTTGGATAGAGAGAACTCTGTGGCAGTGGAAACAGGGTGGTTTCACTGAGCTGAAAGAGACGTGAGGGTTGGATGCTGTGTGCAGGGCAGGTGGGGAAAAGATAGAAGCAGGGCTAGACCATCAACCGCTAGGTGGACCCACCAGCCCTTCCCATTTTAGGGGATTGTGGAAACTGCAGGCCAGGGGAGTCAAAAATATGCTCTTCCAGATGACCACAGTGACCAGCCATCTATTCAGGCTGTGTACTGAGTGAAGGACTAGGGCCTCTGTGCAATGTGGGTGAGTTAATATTACAATGGAAGCCTTATCTTATTTCTACGTTCCCTGCCATTATCTCATCATAGTGTGGTATTAACCCTGTGTTTTTAAATTTAAGTTCAGTATTTGTTTTTTATATAGCTTTCCCTTTAGTTTATAAAGGTTCCACTTAAAGAGATATTGAGCAGTAACAAAATTCCTGATTCAAGTCCACAATTGAGCTAATTTTGGCTCCTCTTCAAAAATCCCGGCTGCCCCCTGCAGTCAGACTATGGGTAATAAAGGTGGGGAAACTATAACAAAAAGGGGTTTCTGATACACTAATTGATTAGATCTGCTTTCTCTTTCAAATCTATGTGGCCTGATCCTGCAACCCTTACTCATGTGTGGTGTCACAATGAATTCAGTTAATAGGATTACTCATAAGAATTGCAGGCTTGAGACCTCCATTTTGCCACAGTTGTAGATTTCTTCATATCTGATTTTTAAGGATTAAAACCCCATAGAACCTGTTTTTAGCACTATTTTTCTGTAAATTGCAAACGTAGGAGTAGCAAATAATCTGTTATCTCTTTATAGCTAATTGATATATTTACTCCTAGTTATTTTAAAGTGAATTATTCATGTTTCAATTACATAACACTGTTGGTAGTTACTAATTTTATATATTTGCAATCCAAGTGAAGGCCTGCCTTAAAGTTCCCTTGGGGGGAAGGAGGGGAGTAGCCTTCTCTGTGTGTTTACATGCAGAGCTGTTCCAAGTTCCTGGTATATGGAATACCAAACGTCCTGGGATAGCCAGCTTCCTGGCAAAGTTCCATGCATATTATTATACACTTGGCGAGCCAAATTTCCTTCTGCACAGTGTGTCTATAAATAAAGTGCTTCTTCCACAAGCAATTAAATGGAAGCATTTTTCCAACCTGCGTGCAAATGCAGTTTTTGTTTCTCACTGCAAGTAATAGCATATCTGTGATGTTAGTTTAAGGTCAGGATTTTGGGGAGGGGGCTTGTTTTTTTGTTTTTAATAACTATATAAATATTGCCCTCTTTTGGGCTCTTAGTTTTATATGGGAATTAAAAAATAATGGTGAAAAAAGCTTCATGTTTAAATGATATAGCAACCTCTGTTAAAAGGGGGTTGGTATAAAGACGGCATCCCTAAGCTGTGTTTGATTGCTGACATTTCATTTAGATTTTAAAGGCCTCACTCTTTCAATTCATAAAGGATATTGGCAAATCTAACTGCCATCTATTTAGTTTGCAAAGTCTTTGGGGGCAGGAACTGTCTCTTAATTCATGCGTACAATGCCTAGCACAATAAGACTCCAATCTTGGTTGGCACCTTTAGGAGCTAATAGAATACAAATTAATAAATAATTATAATTAGTCATTAAAAACATATAACATTCTCATAGCCAGGTGTTCAGCTGAAGGTTTGGATGTCAAACAACTGCAAGATCAGGACCTGGAGTTGTATTTAATTGTTACTTTTATTAGGATTCATTGTATCTTAATTACAGGTTTCAGAGTAGCAGCCGTGTTAGTCTGCATTCGCAAAAAGAAAAGGAGAATTTGTGGCACCTTAGAGACTAACCAATTTATTTGAGCATAAGCTTTCGTGAGCTACAGCTCGCTTCATCGGATGCAACCGATCTTAATTGTTACTTCAAATAATAAATCTCACAAAATAATGCAGACAAAAGGTTAGGATACCATGTTAATCCTTTCTCTATCTCATAGCTTTAGTAACTTAATTCTAGTATAAGTAATTCATATTAATAAACTTTTTCCCTTTTGGTAAACTAGCTGTTCCACCTCTTCAGCTCCTCTCATGAAGAATGTAAAAGAAGAAGAAAATAAAATGGGACTGTCCTATTTAACTATAGAACACTGACAAGATCAAAATAGCACTGAATGCTGCTGCCTCTCTTTCTCTCATTATGTGAAGCACTTTAATTTAGTTTACTCTCATTACAGACTGAATGATTTAGACATCTATGAGAAGAATTCTTCACCTACAATAATTCTCTGACAAGCTTTTCCTTCATGTATATTTCTTATGAGAGAAATCTCTATTCCAACCTTAGCTTGAAATGGTTCCTTTTAGAATATCTTTCTGTCTGCTCCCTATAGAATAACATCTCTCTTTCTCTTCTTTCTGTCTTCCTTTTGCTTCCATTGTTGAAGTCTTCTGCATGTAAATATTATATACCACACGTGGTTGTTTTCAGCAGGAAATGAGTTTGTGGCAGTGCCACAGATGTGATATCCTGTGAGAAGGATGAGGCAGTTATACTGTGCAATAGGAATAGGGATTAGAGTCCATGCCTTAAATAGGAGGCAGTATTAAAAATGAGAGCTTTGTAACAATGCTGGCCATACTATGAAACAGTGGCAGTGGTCAATAAATAACATTTTACTCATAATTATTTTCTGATGGAAAAATAGAATAATTTTTTAACAGTCTGATTTAGAGAGTGTGGAATGGTTTCTCTTTGGTATTGCAGTGCCTCACACTCTGAGTGACAACAGGAAAGGTGTCATACACAGTCCTCAGTGGGGACCATCTTTTTAAAGACAAACTATGTTTTTAAATAATAAATGATTCCTGGCAAGTTGTTTATTACCAGCAGTTAATGATCTGTTTATTAGTTAAAGTCTGTGGCTGTTAACACTCCAGCAAATCAGTTAACTCTGTGAAACATCAGTTTTGAGTACATTATTGATATTAACTATACAATGAACTGGAATTGTGGACAGTTGATTTCATTGCAACAGTTTTTGTCAGAAAGCAGAGCTATATAATGGGAGACAAAAGCCCTCAATAGGATATACTGATGATATCGAAAAGAAATAAATTAGATAGCATTTGTCTGTAGTGGTTAATAACTGTTTGTAACAATATCTATTCTGTTTTTCTAAACATGTTCCAGAAAAGCCTGGATTTTTTGTCCCAAGTGTCCTGGAAGTCCTGGATTCCATAATTATAATGTTTTAAGAAATTGCAAGGTTTGCTTGTGTGTGTGTGTGTGTGTGTGTGTGTGTGTGTGTTGGGGAGGGGACTGGATGATAAATAGTTGGAAAAACTTAACTGAGAGATGCAGAGTTGAACCTAGGCTGCTAGTGGAACTGATAGACTCCCTCTAGCCTGCAAACAAAAAAATTGTTAGACTGTGAACCAGTTTCAAAAAGTGGGACCAGCTTAAACTTGTGTCAGCTGGTCCCACTTTTTGAAACTGGTTCACAGTCTAACAATTTTTTTGTTTGCAGGCTAGAGGGAGTCTATCTGTCTGGTCAGTGTGGATCAGGTAAAATTATGTTAAAACTGTTTTCAAGACTGGGTTCACTTACTAGAAGAAACATGTAGAGATGGGCTAAGGAGCTGGTGTTTGGATGTGGATTAGATTTAGCCTCAGGTTCAGGTTACATCACACCAATATCTTATGAGCTATTCTCAAGAGATTCCAGTCCCAACTGACAGACCTCTCATGGGACTAGTTAATCTAGTGGGATTCACTGTCGTCTTGAATGGAACAGCTGTCTCTGCACAATTCTGGCTGTATCCAGTCCTGAAGCATAAAATAAACCTATTCCAATTTTGCACCTGATCTGGAGTCAAAACCGTAAGGGGAACCTCAGCTCTGGCATTCGAGTACCATGGTGATGAGTGCAATATAAGAGTAGATTGACAAATAAATCTGAGGATTCAAATCTGACCTGCAAATTCAAAGGAGTTCAAATATGAGATTTCCATTTTGGCCTATCCGTAGTTGCCGGGCACCCGTCACACCCTCTCAATCAGACTTAAGCAATTAAAAACATGATCTGATAATTTATCAGAAAATAGTCTCTAAATACAGTTATCTAAAATGGGTTTAATACACTTTTCCCTGGACTTCAGTGACTGGACAAAATATCTTAGTCATTGTCTACGTGCAAATTTGCACTGGTTTAATTAAACTAGTGCAAATCCCTCTTACTTTGGTTTAAATTGATTATTTCAGTTTAGCTTAAATCTCTTCCTAATTGATCTAAACTAAACCAAAATAAACCTAATTTAAACAGAAATAAGTGTTCAGACAACCCTTTGCCCCAGTTTAGCTAAATCTCTTTGGTTTAACTTAACTAGTGATTTTAATGTGACTTGACAAGCCCCAAAATATGTTAGGTTGAACCAGTTATTAAAATGGGTTTGGCCAACACAGATTTTATTGTAGTGAATATGGGGTGAAAGAGAATAAGAACTCAACAAAAACGATACCAAGGGTCCAGACCAATGGTGTCTAGCAGGATTTCTGTAATGGGTGTTAAAGCATTTGGCTCTTTCTACAGCTGCCAAGCTATTTACAACTCCAGTGGAGGAGGAATTAGGAGGGGCTGTGGTTTATACTCGGTGTCAACAACAAGGTAATTATCCCAGAGTAAACAGGGCCTCATTGAGAGTTTTAATTCCCCGAGAGGTCCTGTGGTTTCCACCTGCCCCTGCAATTAGCAACTTAACCCAAAGGATTTCAAGGTATTTGCAACCTGGTCTGAAGTAAAGCCTGATCCAATTCCCACTGAAACCAGTGGAGCTGAGTCTACATAGAGGATTTTCTCCTATCTTTGGTTTAGTGCTGGTGCAGCTTCTCCAGCACCATACCAATGGTGGGAGCAATAGTGCAGCCCACCTGTCATCCTGCCATATTGTCTAACCCTGCTCAGAGCAGGTCAAGATGACAAGGTGGTAAAAATTCTCAGACCCTGCCTACACTGGTACTTCTACCATTGCTAGAACAATAGTGGGGTGTGTGTAGGGGGAGGTTCCATTTATATCTGAGGATCCTGGATAATAATCCTAGTATTGCAAACAGTGCATAGTATGTGGGTGGGAGATAACTTTATTACCTTAGATGAAGGAAAGCTGAAATTAAGTGGTTAGCTACAGTTCTTAAGTATTACAAAGCACATTTTTTAAAATAAAATATTACATGGCAGTCTGGTGTGACATTTAATACATAAAGTGAATTTTAAGCACAAAAATAAAGGCAAAGTAAACACTAGCCAGTAAGGGTATACAAAATTGTGACTGCCATCTCTTGTTTGTTGTTGTTGCTGTGAGGCTGAATGCTATAGCACTTTTATTGTTCTTGCCCTAAATTCCTTGAACTCTTCTGTGTGTATGTGCATACATATGTGTGTTAATGCATATATAATAGTCCAGTGCTCCATGACATGTGTATTTGTTAGTGTATGTTTTCTTCATCTGAACAAGCTCTTGCTGCCTCCGCTCCATCTTGCTATGTACAAGCTTTGGAAGTGAAATAAAGAAATAAAATCAGTGTTTTGTCCATACTTGTTTCTTGTAGCACATAAACTTTTTATTTTAGCTAGAACTGAAGTATGAATCACCTAACTGAATGACAAAACAACCAAATCTACCTTTAGATCAAGGTCCCTCACCAAAGGCTTTTAAGCAAAGTAAGCACTCATGGGATAACAGGGAAGGTCCTCTCATGGATTGATAACTGGTTCAAAGATAGGAAACAAAGGGTAGGAATAAATGGTCAGTTTTCAGAACGGAGAGAGGTAAATAGTGCTGTCCCCCAGAGGTCTGTACCGGGACCAGTCCTATTTTTCCAGATCATTTATGAATATGTTAAAGGGGTAAACAGTGGGGTTGCAAAATTTGCAGATGATACAAAACTACTCATGATAGTTAAATCCCAGGCAAACTGCGAAGACCTACAAAAGGATCTCTCAAACTGGGTGAATGGGCAACAAAATGGCAGATGAAATTCAATGTTGACAAATGCAAAGTAATGCACATTGGAAAACATAATCCCAAATATACATATAAAATGATGGGGTCTAAATTAGCTGTTACCACTCAAGAGAGAAATTTTGGAGTCATTGTGGATAGTTCTCTGAAGACGTCCACTCAATGTGCAGCGGCTGTCAAAAAAGCTAACAGAATGTTGGGAATCATTAAGAAATGGATAGATAAGACAGAAAATATCATATTTCCTTTATATAAATCCGTGGTACACCCACATCTTGAATACTGAGTTGAGTGCAGATGTGGTCGTCCCATCTCAAAAAAGATATATTGGAATTGGAAAAGGTTCAGAAAAGGGCAACAAAAATTATTAGGGGTACGGAACGGCTTCTGTATGAGGAGAGAGTAATAAGACTGGGACTTTTCAGCCTGGAAAAAAGACGACTAACAGGGGATATGATTGAGGTCTATAAAATCATGACTGGTGTGGAGAAAGTAAATAAGGAAGTGTTATTTACTCCTTCTCATAACACAAGAACTAGGGATCACCAAATGAAATTAATAGGCAGCAGGTTTAAAAACAAACAAAATGAAGTATTTTTTCACACAACACAGTTAACCTGTGGAACTCTTTGCCAGAGGATGTTGTGAAGGCCAAAACTGTGGCAGGGTTAAAAGAAGAACTAGATAAATTCATGGAGGATAGGTCCATCAATGGCTATTAGCCAGGATGGGCAGGGATGATGTCCCTAGCCTCTGTTTGCCAGAAGCTGGGAATGAGCGAGAGGGGATGGATCACTTGATGATTACCTGTCTGTCCATTCCCTCTGGGGCCCCAGGCATTGGCCACTGTTGGTAGACAGGATACTGAGCTGGATGGACCTTTGGTCTGACCCAGTATGGCCATTCTTATGTTCTTAGATATAATGAGAGAGACAAGGTGGGATATGTAATATCTTTCTTTGGACCAACTTCTGTTGGTGGAAGAAACACGCTTTTGAGCTTCACAGAGCTCTTCTTTAGATATAATGGTTTGTTTTCCTTCATACTATAAAAACTAGGCTCCTGAACAAAAAACAAACAAAACAAAAAAATCCTGCTATAGGAACAATTGTAAATACTGTTTTAAGTTAGAAGAATCCTGGAATCTCTGTGGTTGTGTTCATAGCTCTTGATTACAGTGAAAGGTAGAGAGTTTGAAGCAAAGAGAGGTATAGTTAAGTGGTTTTCTTTCCAGTGTGTGTGTGTCTCTCTCTCTTTACAAATAGCATCTTTAATACGGCAGTTGCTCTCAGACTGTGATTCCTTACATTGCTGGTACCTCAGACATTCAAGAAGTGGCCTGTTAGCCATCATTTCACAAACTACTATGTCTTAAAATGCTTCAGGTTCAATTAATTAGCAGAAAACCCACTGCATCTTCAAAATTAACATTGTTAAATCTTCAATGGCTGTGTTTCTTAGGCCTGGTCTACACACAGCAATGGCATCAATTCAGCTAAATTGTTTTCTAAAGTGATTTATTTAAATTGGTGCCACTGCTGAGTGTAGACTACCCCTTAGATTCGTTACCAAAGAACCCTCCCATTTCCCTCTTCGAGCATTCTCTTCCTGAGACTTATCTTTTCTACTTACAGTATAACCTATTGTGCTTTCTATTCTGGGATCTTTAAAGACACAGGTGCGCAGACCTAGCAGTGCTTAATTTATAATGGAAGAGGTGTCAGGGTTCAAGCAATTTTTTTACTCCTTCAGCAAGTTCAGACATGCTGGGGCTATGAACCGCCAAGCCTAGATGTGCTAACGCTCGGCCCTGGCATAAATTAAGCACTGAGACCTTGTATGCATGTAACTCTCACTTATGGCAGTTCTTTCAGCGAACAGCATAGTAGCCTAAAATTTCTATGCTAACACCATTATTGACAAACTTGGAAGACAGGCTACAGTATGCACAAACATTTCAGACTTCTTTTAGTACAGTCCATTTTTAGTTAACTTTCTTTAAGTGGTGAAAGTTCCCCTTTACACTCCCTGGATCCTGGTGCTGCTTCCATGCAGGGCTCCTTTTGCTCAATTAGGGTAAGCTGAGGTTAGGAAACCCTAAAATTAGTGGGTTTAAACTCTAATCACTTTGAAGAGTAAAGCTTTAGCTAACATCCTCTGGTGATTGATGTCCTACGGAATCTTTAATAGAAAGAAAAGTGTTTCACAATCTAAGGAGGCTACAATAGGACACTGTTTAAACCTTGTTCTTGCCCGGGACAAACTGATCCACACATATAGAGGAATATATATAAGGTTCTGAGCATTGTAACAGTTTTTGCAAACTATGTGTGTTCAGTTCAAATGTAATGTACATCATAAGGAGATGACAGAATTGCAATTGGAATGTTATTTGCATAGCTTTACTGTAAGGCAACAAAGAAATTATGAGGGTTGTGGTATAAAATAACTTCTAAGTGCCACACATCTGTCATAGCATATAAGTAAAAACATTTAAACACACGATGATGCCACCAAAGGCTTTCTTCCAAGAGTCTTAATGCCCTGTTTCAAAGCAGCTAACTCTGTAACAAACCTAAGTTCATAGGTCTGGAGCAACAGAACAAAAAGGCAGCCAGTGACCACTCTGTCCACTACAATCTCCCAGGGCCAAATATTCCTTCTTTTTAAAGAAGAAAGATGGCTTCTGGTGCCCAGAAAATTAAGAAAGGCCTTGTGTTCATTGCCAAGAAAGGGTGTGTGTTTACCTTGGATTAAATAACGTGTGTAAAGTATCCTGAGGTAAAACCAAAATGGAGGCAAGGCCCTTTAGTTTTGCTATGAGACAAGCTAGGCAAGGTCAACCATGGCTGGAGGTATAGGGGTGATTTCACCTTGCTTACTTCGCAGGGAAAGTAAAGTGCCTTGCCTCCATTGTGTTTTTATAGTGGGAAAGCTAACATGCGTTCGTTAACCCAAGGTAAAAACTCACCTTTTTTAGGCCTAAGAAAATTGGAACCCAGTCTGGTTAAGGCTTCCAAATGTCAGCGTGAAGCTCTCAGATTAATTCTGCATACCATCAGGCAGCCAGGGCAGGGAGCAAAGCAGCAGGAAAATAGATTCCTCCCCTGTCTTCTCTAATAATATTCTAGTGAAGGATCACTCTTTAAAACCTGGGGCAGAAAAACTGCAGTAAACTATCCTCATTTTTTAAAATCATGACTTGTGCCAGGTCAGCATGTAAACAAAAGAGATGTAATTTGGTAACATCTCTGAAACAGAAATTAGCTTTGACCATGGCGGATATATGAACTCAGTTCAGTCCCTGGCTTGGGATCACATCCAGACTGCCACACTGACCCCCTGGGGCAAATATCAGACCAAACTGTTTTTGTTTACACTGGTGTGAGTCTGGAGTAACTCCGTGAACCTAGAGAATCAAGAGGACAAAACACTTGCATGGAAGACAGCTATTCATACATAAATACTCTCCTAATATTACTGGTCCATGTGAGCAGTTGCCATAGTTACCACAGGAACATTGCATAATCTCAAATGATGATGATTGTGACGTAGGAAAGGAGATGTGTCCACAAGACCATCTTTCTGTTAAGAGGTGGTCCAAATTATAAGAAGTCCTCTTTTAGCATTACCTTAAAATATATTAACTGTTAAATCTCAAATATGTTTGAGATATTGTAGGATTCAAATAATTCTAGAATCCTGGAGGGTTTTTGCGGGGGAGGGCGGATGGCCATTAATTACATTAGATTAAAGCTATCACAATTTAATGTGCAAGTTTTGTGTTAGCTTTTATGAAAGTCATCAAAACTATTAAGCTTGCAAGCATTACAGAAGAAAAAAAATTATTTGGAATAGTAAAATTAAAAATGCCCCTATAATATCATGTAGACATAGGTTTTTTGGGTTTTTTTTTTAAAGCTCAGCTGTCCAATGTTAGGATTTTGCATTCAATTCCCCAAACTATCATTACTATGAACAGACTACTTTCCCCTATAATACATAAATTGGAACTAAAACGGGGATAAAGGTGACAGACACAGTGCTGTGAATTAAACTGGAGACATGGATTAAAGACAAAAGTTTTACTGGGTAAGTGAAACAACTCCACCACCTCAGTTATTTCACTCGATATTTCTGTTTTATACATCCAACTGAGTCTTCAGTCATTGAAATTGATTATGGTGATGTTATTTGCTTTATTGATCCAAAATGTCATCTATCCAAACTAGCTATGTTGTAATTCCCTGTTGCAGATGTGTCCTGCCTTTGTTAAATCCACTATTCTTTATTATATACTTCTCCATTATAATCATATTCACTGGGGGTTTTTACTTTTGACCTTTGCAAACATATATACTTTTTAACACAACAATTTTCCATACATTTAAATATGAAGACTATTATTTCATGGTATGAACTGGTCACACTTGACTTTATTCCAAGAAAACTAGACACAGTAATCCAAGGTAGTCCTCTTTTGTGTGTGTGTCAAAGTCCAAATTTCTTGGTCAAGATTCCAGAGAAAATAATAATAATAATAATAAAAAATTATAAATAGTAAATTAAAAGACTTAGGGGTCTGTTCAAAAGCAGCTGGCAGTC
Organism: Natator depressus; assembly: GCF_965152275.1. Lineage (NCBI taxonomy): Eukaryota > Metazoa > Chordata > Testudines > Cheloniidae > Natator > Natator depressus. The sequence continues at coordinate 103,790,487 of NC_134239.1, read as the reverse complement.
CAGATTTGGCCTGTGATCCACCTATTGACTACCCCTGCAGTAACCTATTGTGTTTCAGTATTATGGTGTTCTGCAAAGCTAAATGAATTTTTTAGGTGAAAGACCCAGTTTTGCAGTTGAGTTCTGATTCAAAGCTCCTGGGAAGCAATGGACAGGCTTCCATGGGTTTTAGATCAAGCCCTTATTGACTTCAATGGGAATTTGACTTGAATAAGAACTGCAGGATCAGACCCTAAAATGACTGAAAATTTAAGTTTTATGTATACAAGTTTTGATATTTTAAAATGTGTGCATTAAAGCAATTACTATAAAGTGTATCATCTGTTATGCTTCACTTTTTAAAAAGTTTTTTAAATAGTAAAATGGTTGCTCTTGTAACTAACTATGAATGATTTCTTAAGACTGTCTGAATCACAAGTAAATGGCTACAGTGGGGAACCAAGCAGTAAAAGTGCTGATAGCATATATAAGAAATAAATTATTTCTGGGATGATCTTGATAGTTTCTGAGCACTCACAAACCTGACCAGCTGTTGTGAGTGCTCAGCACCTCTGATGATTAAGTCCTTTTCAAGTGCCTATTGTCTGAGAATCTCAAAGCACATTACCAATACTAATGAACTTAGGGTTGGTCTACAGTGAAAAAGTTATACTGGAATAACTATGTCAGTTAGGGGTGTGATTTTTCTTTTAACCAATGTAGTTATGCTGGTGTATGCCTTAGCGTTGAAGCAGTTATACTAGTACAGGTGTGGCCAAACTGTGGCTTGTGAGCCGCTTGTGGCTCTTTTACAGTTGAAGTGCGGTTCATGGAGCCCCACACTGCCCCCCTCCCCCTTTCTCTACCTATCAGACTGGGGAGAGCTCGGGGCTTCTGCCCTGCAGTGGAGTGCTGGGGCTAGGAGCGTCTGCCCTGTGAGGAGGGGGGTCTCGGGGCTTTAGCCCTGCAGGGGCATCGGGGCAGAAGCCCTGTGCCCTGGCAGGCACCACCCTGTGGGGCAAGTTGTGTGTGTCTTGCGGCTCTTGAACTTCTGAAGATTATCGTATGTGGCTCGGAGGGTCAGTAAGTTAGACCACCCCGTACTAGTAGAAAGGTGCCTTATACTGGTATAGCTTAGGGCTGGTCTACACCAGAAAGTTTTACCAGCATATCTGTGTCAAATCACATTCTCCAATCAACATAGCTACAGCAACAAAAGCTGTAGTGTATATATTATTATTTTGACAAAAAAGTCCTTTTGCTGGTATAGTTTGTTTTACTGGGGGAGCTAGTATAAGCTGTACCAGCAAAAGAACTCTCTTGCCAATATAAGCTGCATCTTCACGAGCTCTTCTGATATAGCTATACTGGCAAATCCTTTTGAGCATAGACAAGGTTTCAGACTCACAACACATACGTGGCATAAGGAACTTGTATTACCCCCCTTTTATGGAGGGTAAAACCAAAGTACAGGGAGAATTAAAGCTTTATCAACACTATGACAATCAACTATGTTGTGGAATCCGGTTCAGGTCTTGGGCTGTAGTGCAATCTGGGAACATTCTTAAAGCATGGGTCAGGCCTGGCTAAAAGACTTATGTTTCAATCTTACCAGGCACTACTGTGTTATAACCAATTCCCTTAGCATGGTAGATTTTCATAATGTAGATGGAAGGCTTAGGGTATGTCTCCGCTGCAATTAAATACACACAGCTGGCCTGTGTCAGCTGACTTGGGCTTGCAGAACTTGGGCTGCGTGCCTATAAAATTGCAGGGTAGACATTTGGACTCGGGCTCCATCCTACGCTTGAATGTCCACACTGCAGTTTTACAGTCCTGAAAGCTAAGCCCCATGAGCCTGACTTAGCTGCCATAGGCTAACTGCGGGCATTTAATTGCAGAGTAGATATATGCCTAGTGACCTGCCCAACATCACACAGAGTCAATGGTAGAAAAGGGAACAGAATCCAGATCATCTCACTATACTTCTGAGAGTATGTCTACACTGCACACTAAGCTTGGGTCTTTTGAATGTGGGCTTGTGGATTTGCTGTTTCCAAGCCCATGTTTGAATGTCCACACTGCATTGTAAACCTGGGTTTACAACTGCTTGATCCGGGTGTCTCAGCCATGCTACCATGTCCATACTGCACTGCGCAGATCTTCTGACTCGTGTGCTGCTTAACCTGCATCCCACTGCACAATGACAGGACTTGGACCCGAGTCACAGTGGGACTCAGGCTCTGACTCACCTCCACAGCAGTGTCATAGGACTCGGATCCTGAGTGCTTGCTGACTCAAGTCAGACTGATTTGTATGTGGACAGAAGGGAGGCTTGGGCTCAAACCTGATTCAGAGCCTGGGCTTAGTGTTCAGTGTAGACATACCCTCAATCATTTGTCCACAATCTCTCTTAATAAATACCGCTGTAAAAAGTGTTCTCTCAAACTACAATATTAATATTTGGTGAAAGAGAAATTACAAATTAAGGGCCTGCT